>NC_133362.1:55195112-55528239 GCF_049309525.1 Garra rufa
AAATTCTGGCAGCACATTTGGAAAAACTCATCCCAAGTCACACTGCATCTCAATGTGCAGGCAGTGTCATGTCACATATCCCCAACCAAAACAAAAGAATCCTTTATTATGCCCTCGTTCTCATTGGAAAAGTAAAAGATAAGCCACCCCTTCCTGTGTCCGAGTTGATATCAACTTAGCACTTCATAACAACTCTCACATTCTGGCTGATGGAAACACTAAGACAACTGAGCCAGATAACAACACGAAAGGTCCACCAGGTTAAATACAATGTTGTATCACTGTTATGGTTGTGCGTGTGTGTGTGTGTATATATATATATATATATATATATATATATATATATATTTTTTTTTTTTTTCTTTTTTTTTTTCTTTGTCTTATTTTTGTTTTTCTTTCTCTATTTGAAGATTTTAATATGAAAAGGCTTGAGGACATTCTGTGGGATTCAGAGGGCATTGATGGGGATGATTTTGCTCAAAAGACAACACTGTCCAGTTGGTGTCAAAGACAAAAAGAGGCTCAACAATGTTGGCAACAGGCAAGGCCACAAAATCTTGCCAACTTGTTGACAGCTGAGAACATCATCCAGATGACATGTAAACACTGTCACGTTAGAGAAGCTGATTTGTGTCTTCAGAGTGGAGGCAGCTTGGGAGATGGAATTAGGAGGATGCTGAAAAAAATTGGAGATAATTCCCTATGGGGATACTATAGTTACAAAGGGAGAAAGGCAAAACATAAATTTCAGCAGCTCCTCATCAACGTCATCATACGTAAGTTTGACTAATAATGTGTTTAATTCAAGATCAGGTGAGTGCATTATGAAAATAAATTCTGTATGTTATAAACAGCCAGCCAAAAAAGCACATTTATTAATCTTAAGCCCTATTCGGACAGTAATTGTTTCTCATATGGACATCTGCAAAAACAAATTTACATATGACAAATGTGTATCCTGACTCGCAATCTCCTCTTTGGATGAACCTTATGTGTGAAATGCATCTTTACGAAAAATCTTCATGAAACAGTTTTTTTTTGTTTTCGATTTGTTTTATTTCGTTAAGAAATTATTTAAAGCTTTCTTTACACACACACACACACACATACACACACTCTCACTCTATTAAACACAATAGTATGTATATGTACATTTAATTTTATCTTGTTTAATACAGACAGACATCAAGTACTGCAGACTCAACCTCAATGTCCCTGTTCTTGGGAGGTTCTTTGATGGAGGGGATACAAAAGCAGACTTTCAAGTGAGAGGATGCCTGCCTGTATATTAAATGGCAGTTCTTAAAGGGAAAGCATACTTCTACAAATATGCTGCCGCTTTTCTTCAATATTAAATAAACACAAGAAAAAAATTCTCACTGCTCTTAACTAAAGAACATCAATATAGTTGCTTTAATAAGAACCGATGTACAATTTATACAGGAAAGTTTATATATTGTTTTATTTTTATATTCATTCAGTTTCTTGACTGCTACTGCTAAACAGATTTTTAAAATGTGTTACCTTGTAAGGCTTTGTTTTTAAAATAGGGAAATTAGTTTGCTCCTACAACTTGCAAAAAAGTAAAACCAACATGACAAGGAATCATGATTGATTCATGATTCATAATTGCCATATGTTTGCTATATTGCCCACCTACCCCTATTTGTGTATCTTCACAGTTGTATAAATGGAGAATTTAAACTTCTTTTTCTTTTTTCTTTATCCGTGTTGCCACCTCAGATCCAAGATGAAAATCTGGCAGCGTTGCTGAATCTCTGTCATCATCTGTACTTCACTATCAGGAGTATGTAAAACAATGTTACTCTTCTGCTTGTTAGGCACTAGAGTGGTGCATTAACATAAAAAACCTCAATATAAATAAAACAAACAAACAAAAAAAAACATTGCAGGAATACATGGGAAAATCTCAAAGAAACCAATTATATTTTTATTGTAATTGAAAAACAGTTACCATTGTTTAAAAAAACTATATACTCTCCAAACAAGAACAAAGAAATGGAACACTTTAAGTAAAGAAAACATCAAATATTAAAAAGTGAAGAAAAACTTGTCAACTACTTACATTTTACTCTGAACTTGTAACACACGGTGGTTTATGTGTTTCAGGCTGAGCCTCATGGGGAGCCTGGAAATCAGGTCATCCACAGAACCAGAGTAAAAGTACTGGGGAAGAACATAGACCACCGAGTCGCTGTTCAGGAAGTGGCACGTGTCATTGACCTCAGAGACACCGATGACTTCTGCCTCTGTTTCCTGGACCTGCCCCTCAGGCATCTGCAGGTTTTACAAAAAAAGCAAATAAATTAGTATTGGAAGTGTGAAGTGTCATGCTGCATCCCAATTCTCCTGCTTATACTATGCCGTAAAAGTATATACTCATTTAGTAAACATGCTTTACAGTGTATAGCAGAAGAATAGGCAAGGTTTTGGGACATGCTACTTTTCATAATTTCCGCTCTAGTGAACCGCTCTGCAAATGTGTCTCATGCACACTGTTAATGTTTGATCTGCTCAGTCAATCATGTTGTCACAGTTAAATCCTTCACATTCAGTGTTGGAGTGTTCAAGTGAATGGATAGAATGGGAATTGGGATGCAGCATCAGTATATTAGTACTGGAACGCAACACTGTTAGGATATTTCTTTTTGTATAACACCATGTTGTAGGATTTCAGCGCGAATCAGACAATTTAAGAGAGTCGATTAGAAGTTAGAACACTTCTACAGACGTAAATTCCACAAGAGGCCCCGTCATAAATCTGACGTTTGATAGCCTGGCGCCAGCCAACTAGTTTGAAGCAACCAAGTAACCAGGGGCCTCATGTACAAAGACTTGCGTTGAATTATTACTAAAACATTGCGTACGGACAAAGCTGTAAATGTGCGTACGCAGTAAAAAAATCAGATGTATGAAACACTGCGTACGCGGAATTCCACGCATATCTCTTTGTACATCTGAATTAACGTGAAATTGAGCGCACATGCACGAGCGCAAAACCCCTCCCTGCCTCCTCCCCCGTATTAATATGGTAATGACTCCACTTTGGCAAAACCAAACGAAAAAGCAAGCAAGAGAAACTTAACAGAATGTGATTTGAAGGTGCCCCTCACCGGTAGACCGGAGAAAAACTGTTATTTGCAAGTTTGTAAAAAATAAAAAAAAATAAAAAATAGAGTGGGAGAGTTTAGCTGACGCGGTTAACGCAGTGGGGTTTGAACATCGCACTGTGAACGAATTAAAAAAGAAATGGTCCGATGTAAAGGTGCAGGTGGAGAACAGCGGCGACTTAGCCTACGTTTCAGCGCATCAGTCAGAGTCATAGAGCGCAAGCAGATGAACATCGTTGTCTTGTAACGGTAAAATATCTTGTTTGAATAAGTGCAACGTTGTCTTTATGAAATAAACAATAGTAGGCCTATGTCTATAAAGGTTCATATAATGCCTCACCACACGGTGTGATGTTGACATAATGTGATTTAGTTTGACACAAAGCAACCGAGTGATCCTTGTCAGCTAGGTAAAATATTTTATAAGAAATTTCTATTTTGATTTTATGGTTATCTGATGAATTTGCTGATGCTTGTAAATTACATGATGAAATTACATCATATTATATAGCCTATATAGCCATTGAGAGGGACATCCCAGTGGATCACAGTGTTGTTTGAATTAGTTTACATAAGATATATATATATATATATATACACACACACACGTAAGATATTTACATACCCTCTATATGTATATTATCTGTATAAAAGTTATTAATACTAATTAAATATAAAATAAGAATATTATTTTGTGTTTTTTTTTTGGTGGTGGAAGGGTTGGGGTTGGGGGGGGGGGGGTGCCCTTTTTTCAGTTTCAGCACATGCCCCTCAAAAGGTCTGTGCACGGCTCTGGTGCCACCGGCATTTCAGCTGCCCAATCACCCACTCTACAAGTGCGAGAATGGGCATCATTGTATCTGCGCTCTTGGTCAGTTTGTGGGTTGTTGAGGGGGGTTAACAGCCACGTCTTTAATGGATAACCGCGGTCTCCTGATATACAGTTAAATAATTACGCTCAATAAAATAAAATAAAGTAAAACTTAGCTGTTTCCGATTCACGTATCCAAATTGTTCTTCAGATGGCGCCTTTATAGCAATGTCCGTGCAGTCGATCGCTTGCGCTTACATTAGGATAACCGGTGATCGCTGCAAATTGCGCTTTGTTTGGCCGGTCAGCATGGTATGGAAATCTTATATACCTGCTAGACATGCGGATGATCCCGTCCCATACAGCTGGCATTGCACGGCTCAAAGACGACTGGCTTAACCCCGAGCGGTCTGCCAGTTCCCTTTGGAAAGAACAATTTGCCAGGAAACCAAGCGTTATCAGCACCTGTAAGGGAACGGGTAATGCGTGGCTCCTCGCTGTCTCCAAATTTGGACCCAACTCAGGAAAGAGCTCCAAGAGGATAGCTCTTGGAAATCTGAAACGGCTTATAAGCCAGTCATCATCGTGGGCCAGAAAATCACTGTGATCCCTAAACGTTCCCTTCGGATTCGGCCATTGATGTATAAGGACAACACTGCCATAGACCAAGGGTTGTATACATTTGCAAATGCTTTTATATGTTCTAAATCACATAATTGGTAGAAAAATATTGTCTCAATTAACCCATTTTATCAATTATAAATTAATAGCAATGTTTTCCACATGTGTTGGTGCGATACTTTGTAGTGTGCAATTTAAAATAATTGCCTCTAGGAGTCGCCAAGGGACATAAAACAAACACACGCACAAAAAATACACGTACGCCAGACAAGGAGTTGGCGTGGATCAACGCACATTCTCACGTTAATTTCATCGTTAGTAAATCCAAACGTGAGCGTGAAATCTGGCGTACGCAAAGTTTTTGTGCGTACGCAGCGTTGATACATGAGGCCCCAGAAGCTTAAAACCAGGAACGTGCAACATTAAGACAAGAGGACATTGGTTTATAATCGCAAAAAAAGGGAGATTGTCAACTTTGGGGCAAATAACCAAGATGAATTGTCAAAGAAATGCACATCATGAACGTCACATGAGGAAAATCACTAGTAGAGACTGTGCTTGGTTTGTTCCCCCTATCCACACACTGAGATTCCTTCCCTAACCTTTCGACCTTCCTGCTTAGAGAACAGACCCTCACATTCCCAATAAGGCCCAGAAAACTGCCTCTTGATATATATATATATATGCACCCAAAATTATGATAAAAGAACTCATGAGCAACTCATCATTTCTATGCATAATTTCTTATTCATATATGTAACCCACACGTTTGTCTATTATGTTTTAATCACTCATTGTGTTTGTCCCTTTTGATAACTATTGAATAGTTTAATGGTTTATATTGGTGTTTGATATGCACAGTCTTGAAATGAGATTCTTGAAATGTTTCTATACTTCAATTCTTTGTAAAATGTTTTTTTAGTCTTGTTACCGAAATCATGTCCAAATTTAACTTTGCCAAAGAGCGGGAAAGTTGGGACCCAAGGGACTGATCACATGACATTGTGATTTATGGTTGGGAGGAGCAACCGACAGTCCCCTGAAGTTAGGACAATGTTAATTGGTCAAGACACCATGTGGGATGTGTCCAAAAGCTGAGTTTAAAACTCAGTACCCTCCTCAAATCGCTCTCTTGCAACTTTTCTTACTTTTTTCAACCCTCTGCCGCGTCTCGACGCCACCTGGCCTGCATGCCAGCCTCCTCATCTAAAGGAAACATGAGGAGATCATCACTTCTGTCTATTACCTTAATTCTTTTTTTTCTTTCCGTTGAGAGTTTCGTGTCTAGTTAAGTTTGTGCAAGCCGTGACCGACTTAAACGTCTTCGCGGACCTGAACTTTAACAGCGCACGCACAACTCTCATATTCAGCCAACGCCCAAGAAGACATCACATTGACCGACCACCAACCAATCAGCAACCTCGGGAAAACCCTTTCTGAAGCGACGCAACCAAAGGAATTCCCTCTTCACAGAAAAGGCAACGCAAGTACAACTTCCAGGTTCTAACTGAACTGGTGCATTTGATAAAGTTTAATAACCTCTTTGAGAGACTCAATACGAGGGTTAATTAAGTGATTGATGGTTGTTCAGGTCTAAGCAATTACATATTGCTAACTTGGGACTTCATATTTTCATTCCTTTAAACTCATTCTTTCCTCACTTTCTCTTTCTGCAACCTGTGTGAATGCGTGTGTTTATGTTAGTTTAGTTTGTATGTGTTAGGTTTATCCAATAAAATCATTTCTTTATTAGAAAAGTTAAGTATCTTGTGTTTTGTGCTTACAAGTTAATGTCTTAAACTGCTGATTTTGCTACTGTGCTAATATATAGTGTTTTCACTATATTCTGGATAGTAATATCCATTGCAGAGTTTCTGTTACACGGCTTGTGAATGAATCGCGGGTCGACTCTGGAACAGCCGTAAAACAGCGATTCTGTTCAAATTCCCTATTGAATCATATTCGATTCCCTTTGAGCTAAATTATAAATTATTATGTAATTAATCCCTATTACTTCTTACAATGTTTATACTAGTGCATTTTTTTTTCTTATCAAAATGATCTGCTTCTACATTGGCGTTTTCTCTGAATTTCAGGAACAAATCTTTGTCTACACTACGCAACTGAAAATGCATGTCCCATTACCATTCAGGCTGCATACATTCTCAAGGATGTCATATTTAAGTGAAAGGACCATAATGAAATTGACTTTTTCCATGGGGCGTAAATTTATTTTTTTATACTTTGCAATTGAACAGTTACTTTTCTTAAAAGAACCTTTGAAATGAGATGAAACAAATGGGCATGTTATTGTTTACAATGTTGTCATGAATATGCAGAGTGAATTTGGGCAGCCATGCCATCGTTTTCAGAAACCTCATATTTGGTCCGTTTACACTGAAACGCAACCATGGAGTTTTCTATCTAAAGCAGGGTCTGCAGTATTTTAAAAATTCTCAGTTTTTGAGGGTTGAAAATGTTGGAGTAATATAAACAAAATGTGTATAAAAAGTTTTGCATTTAAAAAAATGCACTAGTGTAAACATTGCATAAATGTGCTTTTTTAAATTTTGTATTACATTCATGTTTATTGTCCTGCAGTATTACAAAGATTGGAACATCAGATTATAGTTTATAGTTTATTGCATATATTCAGAAAAGTTGTGCTGTTGATGTGGCAGATGTATTTGTTGTGCATTGTTTTATGGCAGATGTATTTGTGCATTATGTACCTTCACAGTGGTGTGTGTAGAGGAGTGAAATTTTCCCTGGCCATCTTTGAGGATGCAGGGCGAAGGTGAGTGATGAGCACCTCGTCTCCAACATATAGGGTTATTAGCACCACATCCCTCCACAGTCAAACGTCAAACCCCTTTTGCCCACACACCAGGTGAAGGTCCAGGATGGGAACGTGAGTTTGGGTCATCCTCTCCCCACGCATCTGGAAAAGGAAAATTTAAGTGAGTGGTAGTGATTAACATTTCAAATAGAAGAATACCTGAATGACATTCATACACATCAATAGAACTATAGTATATAGTATAATCATAGTAGCAGTTAAGTTATTACTATTATAGTAGTAGTTATTTTTTTTTACCCTGTTTGTAGGTAACTGCATTGTTAATGTTCAGACTGCATATTTACAATATTAAGATGGTTGACAACTATATATATATAAAGGAATAAAACTGCCTCACTTTTGAACTGTGCAGAACTGTAGCTGAATAGTTAGGCCTCAGATGCTATTTAAATGCCAGGCATTATGGTGCTACTTGGAGAGGAAATATTTTCTGAGGTGGTACTTGGTATAAAAAGTTTGAGAACCAAAACCAAAACTCTCAAGCATTAATCTTGATACAACAATATAATTTAAGCTAATAATTAATTATCTCTTCTAGGCAGCCTGGAGCTGGAACTGGTGGAGGTAACACTGTTAAACCGGTGAGTAACTTAAGGTTAAGCTCTTAAAAGAAAGAATTTTACACTGCAACTTTTACTAGATCAAATGAAAATAAATAGAAAATTCACACACTTCTTTGATATGCCCTTGGAGGCTGAGGTAGCCTCCCCTTGAGAATATGTCCACCTCTTCACCTCTTCACTGAGGTCCTTGGGCACAGTTTTAAACTTGAGCGTCCCAGGGCCGACGAACAAATACATCTGTCCATAAGTGTTGGTCTGTGAAACCATGGGCTAGTGTGAAAACAAAATGAGTGCAAATAATAAAATATATTAAATATATAAAATAAGAACAAAAAAGAACATGTGTAAATGCATACTGACAATAGCAAACATCAACGCAATCATTCTAGTTTTGTATGAAGATGCATGTGCATTAATCAATAACATATCCACATTGAAGCAGTCCATGCAGTGGGCTTAAATATTTATCTCACAAACACCTAACAGTCCTGACTTCATTAACAGTATTTAAAAATTCTGTTTTTAATAACTTACATGCCGTCTGTCGCGCGCGATCCCGCTGCCAGCGTCTTCCGTTCGCGGTGATTCGTTCAAACCGCATCATTTGAATCATATTCAGTGAGTCATTGAATCATCAACATGAACGAACGAACGTACGAACGAATCTTTCAGTTGTGATTAATGAACCGATTTAACAGCTCGATTGAAAAGAATCATTTGGTTCACGAATCGAATACCGCTTCTGCGTCGCGGAGCACGTGATGATTATTTCAAAATAATGAGAAACTACACGCGTTTATGAAATTAAGTAGATTCTTGCTATTAAACCTTGGCAGGGCAAGATTAACACTTTGTTGTACCCTTGACAACAATATTCAAGGATTCACCACAACCCCAGATCACCATAATATGGTCATATATAGAATCTGACAGATGAGGTATGCTAACTCTAGAGATTGAACTCCTGTTTATGAAACTTTTGGCTTTTTTTGCTGACAGTTTGTCTGTGGGTTATTGGAAGTAGGCTCATTTATTGAACCTAAATGGCTAAAAAATTTTGAAAATGCTTTTTGATCTTGTAAGGTAAACACATACTGACAAAATATGTTCTTGCAGGGGGACAGAAATAAAGTCTCCACAACAGAAAGGAAGCTCCAAGGTTTCAAAATGTCTTAAGAGAGCTGCTGATAGAAGCCAGTCAAAAAGTGTCGATCTCCCAATGCGAATTATTATTACCATTAGGTAAAAAACATTGAATAATACTTTTTATGTATGAGACTACCTCTTGAAGCTCATCAAGAGAATGCCAAGAGTGTGCAAAGCAGTAATCAAAGTGAAAGGTGGCTACTTTGAAGAACCTAGAATAGGACATATTTTCAGTTGTTTCACACTTTTTTGTTATGAACTGTATATAATTCCACATGTGTTAATTCATAGTTTTGATGCCTTCAGTGTGAATCTACAATTTTCATAGTCATGAAAATAAAGAAAACTCTTTGAATGAGAAGGTGTATCCAAATTTTGGTCTGTACTGTATATATAAAAACTATAGCTTCTTTTTCTTTTTTTCCCCTCATTCTTAGGATGGCAACCCCATACAGTCGTCCAGCACCACTTCGAGTCAGGTGTGTTGCAACCTGCAAGAACCAAAAGGCTTTGACATTTGTAATGCACCGGAATAAAATGCAGGAACACATAATGTCAACACTTCATGTGCGCTTACTGATGGGGAGACAGTATACCTTTCCATAAGAAAAGATAGCGACCCTGAATTTGAAGAGAGGCAGTCTTACATGGTAAAAAACTTCACCCTCTCGCACAAATATGGGCGGCCATGCTTGTTCGTCAATCAAGCAACGATTAAATTCAGTACAGCTCCACTGCCCATTTCTGAGGAGGCCAGAAGAGCAGCGAAAGAGGCCCTCTATCCACCTTCCCCACACAAGACTGGTGAAGAAGAGGACATCTTCACAAACAGGAGCTACCTGAGTCTCCAGGAGCAGATAGAAAAAGTGAGTGACTTTAAAAGCATAATTGAATATGGTTTGCAATCATGGTCCTGGGGACCCACTGATCTGCACATTTTGTATGTCTCCCTTATTTAACACTCCTGGTTCAGATCATCAGCTCGTTAGGGGAGACTGCAAGACCTGAAATGGATGTTTCTGATAATGGAGACATGCAAAATGTGCCAAGCAGTGGGTCCCCAAAACCACTAAGCTAAACTGGCAGGACACTGGCCCTCCAAGACCAAGTTTGGGCACCCCTGAGATATACATACACAGTACTATGCAAAAGCTTTAGGCCACTAGTATTTTCACCAGCTAAAAATGGTTTTAAGTCAGTAATTTCTATATTTTGCTGTAGTGCAGTGGTTCTCAATTCTAGTCCTGGGGAATTGGTTGGATTATTAAAATCATAAATGGTGTCAGAACACCAGGATTCTGCCTCAGAATGTAAAAACTTTAGAAATACGTTGCACAAGTTTTTTCCATGCATCTTTTTTAGTTTTGGTGGTTATACCAACTTTTCATTATATCCTTGCTTTCATTAACACATTGGGTAGCGTACAAGAAGTAACAGCTGATCTTGTGTCCAGTTTGGTTTTCTTTTACGTTTGCATATATGATCATTCTACTCTGTTTATATGCATATCTGTACCAGATTGAAGATCTTCAGTTAGGATTAATTAGATATTAATTAATTAGAGATTAATAAACTGAACTAATGGGCTGATGATCTCAATCAGGAGTGTTAAATAAGGAAGACATGTAAAATATACAGAGCAGGGGTACCCCAGAACAAGAATTGAGAACAACCTCTGTAGTGTGGCAGTGAGAAATATCACATTACATTTCCAAACATTCATTTTGCTATCAATTGTAATAATCCAGCGAGATTTTTGTCTGACAAAAGCCAGACAGATTTAGAAATGTAAACTGACATTTCCTACTGACACACTACAGCAAAAGTTAGAAATAATAATTGACTTTAAATTAGATAGCTGGTAAAAAATACAAGAGGCCTAAGACTACATAGTTACCAATCTAACCATAACACTAACATTTACCCTATATGTGAATTGTTTTTTTATTTATTTTCAGATTATTGACCAGCAGATACTGGACCAAGACCTGGAAATAATTGAGGTGTCCCAAAAAAAACGACACCCTTATACTACGTGACAGTAGGTTGGATGATTATGTTGTGCCAGCCCACTTCTATGCAGGCAACCCAATTGATTTAGTGAAGCAACTACTATTGCAACTGAGAGTACGGCATGTTCAAAAGCATGTCCTAAGCATAAAATGCCTGAGTTCACCTACCAATGAGGAAGCACAGGATCAAGCATCCCTAGATCCAGAACAGGATGGGGAATCACCTGATCCAGTTCAAGGAGGGGCATCCTTGGATCCAGGTCAGAGTGGGGAATTGCTGGATCCACTTCTGGGTGTAGCACCCCCGGAGCCAGAAGAAAGTGTGGCATCTTTAGATGGAGAAACTGAATCCCTGGACCATGAATGGAATCCCTCGATGCACTGAATTTAATAAAGTCAATTACACTTTGAAAAAAGGACACTGAGTTAGTTAGTTACTTGTTCTTGTTGTTCATTCATTTATTTTTTACTGTTTTCTAATTTTTGTTCCTTTTCTGTAATTTAATCTTAATAACTTGAACAAATTCACTAAACAAATTAATTAATATTAATTAAAGTAATGTTTCTGATTTGTTCTTGTAAGCAACACTTTATGCATGACTGTAGATATTTTGTTTAATTCTTGGTTCAAATTTTAAATACTTTTTTGCACTGCACAATTACTAAGTCTGATCATTTTATACCTTTCCACCACATATACATGTATGAACACCAGAGTTGGGGAACGTTGATCCTGGAGAGCAACTGTCCCTGCAGAGTTTAGCTCCAACCCTAATCAAACACACATGAACAAGCTAATCAAGATCTTTAGGTTACAGGTTGGTGCTAAACTCTGCAGGGACACTGGCTCTCCAGGATCAACGTTCCCTACCCCTGCTTTAAAGGGTTATTTCACCCAAAAACTTTAATTCAATCATTAATCATTCACCCTCATGTTGTTACAAACACGTAAGACTTCGCAAGGATACTACCGCGTTCAAGGCCCAGAAAAGTAGATCGACAAAGTAGTCCGTGTGACATCAGGGGTTCAACTGTAATTTTACGAAGCTACGAGAATACTTTTTTGTGTGAAGAAAACAAAAAGAATGACTTTATTCCGCATTTTCATCTTTACTGCGTCATTGGTGGCGAGTACCCCGATGCACGCGTGAGGCGGCGCCGGCGCTGACCCGGCGTTATGCGCCATGCCTTGTTTACATGCGGAGAAGATGCACGTTGTATAAAAGCTATTGAAATCTATAAATCAGCGTCAGGGTATTCTCGTAAACGTGCATCCACAAGTAGAGACATAAATGTGAAATTAAGTAGTTTTTGTTTTTAAGTAGTTTTTGTTTTCTTTGCGCAAAAAAAAGTATCCTCGTAGCTTCGTAAAATTACAGTTGAACCACTAAACGCGGGCTACTTTGTCAATCATCTTGGGCCTTAAACGTGGTAGGAACCTTGCTGTCTATGGGAGTCGGGGACCTCTCGGATTTCATCCAAAATATCCTAAATTGTGTTCCGCAAAATGAAAGAAGGTGAGTAATTAATTAAACCTAAAGTATTAAGAGTTAAAGTATTAAAAAAGCTAACAGACTGGGCTGCGTTTTCCAATACGCATCATAAGGCTAAGTACATCGTAGAACCATTCACTAGTTCGCTTTTGCATATAATAAACAGCGTAAAGTTAAGCGTGTTTGGCATGCTGTCCGGGAGAGGGCTCCGAGGTCGGTAGTCATTCCCGAGCCCGGAGCACTCCCCCTGCCCAGGGAGAGGGGTCCGAGCTCGGCCTTTGGCCCGAACCCAATAGCGCTCCCCCCTTTTCTGCAGGAGAAAAAGAAAAAGGGGGGGTGGGAGGGATGCTGGAATCAGAGATAGCTGAAGGTAGGACTGCTTGGTTATTTAAAGGAACTGTAGTAATTAGATAGGGAGAGTGGCTGGTTAGGTAGTGATTGCTGATGATGAATTGGCCGTGTTAATTATCTGCGCGAGCTCCTCCTGAAATTTGTTAATGAAACATCACTTCACTAGTTCGCTTTTGCATATAATAAACAGCGTAAAGTTAAGCGTGTTTAGCATGCTGTCCGGGAGAGGGCTCCGAGCTCGGTAGTCATTCCCGAGCCCGGGGCACTCCCCCTGCCCAGGGAGAGGGGTCCGAGCTCGGCCTTTGGCCCGAACCCAATAGCGCTCCCCAAAAATGCAAGATAACTGCAGGACAGCAGCCAGGTGGCCCCCAAAAAAGGCTTAACTTGCGCTGGAGGGATGCTGGACGATTAGCGGCTGGGAAGCGCGGGAGGAGCTGCTGCGGGCCCTGCAAGGGAAGGAAGCAGAGAAAACCTTAAGTGGGATGGCATTCAGAGAAAATGAAGAATGGCGTTCTCTTGGGGGTAGGTACTGCTGCGGCGTAGGAGAAAAATGCTAGGTGCTCTGGGATGGGTGGGTTTTGCTGGGTTAGAGGAGATTGAGCGGGCATTGCTGCTGCGTGGGAAGATAAGCGGGGCGCTCTAGTCAGAGCGGGCATTGCTGCGTAAAGGGGTAAGTGGGGCGCTCGAGCGTGAGCGAGCATTGCTGTGGCATGGGGAATAAGCGGGGCGCTCGAGCGTGAGCGGGCATTGCTGCAGTGTGGAAAATATGAGCGGGGACTGCAGCAAGAGCAGGCATAGCGGTGCGTAAAAGGAGTAAGCGGGGAGCTCGAGCGTAAGCGGGCATGGGGAAATAAGCGGGGCGCTCGAGCGTGAGCGGGCATTGCTGCAGTGAGGGAAAATGAACGGGGACTGCAGCAAGAGCAGGCATAGCGGTGCGTAAAAGGAATAAGCGGGGAGCTCGAGCGTGAGCGGGCATGGGAAAATAAGCGGGGCGCTCGAGCGTGAGCGGGCATTGCTGCAGTGTGAAAAAATGAGCGGGGACTGCAGCAAGAGCAGGCATGGCGGTGCGTAAAGGAATAAGCGGGGAGCTCGAGCGTGAGCGGGCGTGGGAAAATAAGCGGGGCGCTCGAGCGTGAGCGGGCATTGCTGCAGTGTGGAAAAAATGGGTGGGGACTGCAGCAAGAGCAGGCATAGCTGTGCGTAAATAAGCGGGGAGCTCGAGCGTGAGCGAGCATTGCTTTGGCATGGGGAATAAGCGGGGCGCTCGAGCGTGAGCGGGCATTGCTGCAGTGAGGGAAAATGAACGGGGACTGCAGCAAGAGCAGGCATAGTGGTGCGTAAAAGGAGTAAGCGGGGAGCTCGAGCGTAAGCGGGCATGGGGAAATAAGCGGGGCGCTCGAGCGTGAGCGGGCATTGCTGCAGTGTGGGAAAATGAACGGGGACTGCAGCAAGAGCAGGCATAGCGTTGCGTAAAAGGAGTAAGCGGGGAGCTCGAGCGTAAGCGGGCATGGGGAAATAAGCGGGGCGCTCGAGCGTGAGCGGGCATTGCTGCAGTATGGGAAAATGAACGGGGACTGCAGCAAGAGCAGGCATAGTGGTGCGTAAAAGGAGTAAGCGGGGAGCTCGAGCGTAAGCGGGCATGGGGAAATAAGCGGGGCGCTCGAGCGTGAGCGGGCATTGCTGCAGTGTGGGAAAATGAACGGGGACTGCAGCAAGAGCAGGCATAGCGTTGCGTAAAAGGAGTAAGCGGGGAGCTCGAGCGTAAGCGGGCATGGGGGAATAGCGGGGCGCTCGAGCGTGAGCGGGCATTGCTGCAGTGTGGGAAAATGAGTGGGGATTGCAGCAAGAGCAGGCATAGCGGTGCGTAAAGGAATAAGCGGGGAGCTCGAGCGTGAGCGGGCATGGGAAAATAAGCGGGGCGCTCGAGCGTGAGCGGGCATTGCTGCAGTGTGGAAAATATGAGCGGGGACTGCAGCAAGAGCAGGCATAGCGGTGCGTAAAAGGAGTAAGCGGGGAGCTCGAGCGTGAGCGGGCATGGGGAAATAATCGGGGCGCTCGAGCGTGAGCGGGCATTGCTGCAGTGTGGGAAAATGAACGGGGACTGCAGCAAGAGCAGGCATAGCGTTGCGTAAAAGGAGTAAGCGGGGAGCTCGAGCGTAAGCGGGCATGGGGGAATAGCGGGGCGCTCGAGCGTGAGCGGGCATTGCTGCAGTGTGGGAAAATGAGTGGGGACTGCAGCAAGAGCAGGCATAGCGGTGCGTAAAAGGAGTAAGCGGGGAGCTCGAGCGTAAGCGGGCATGGGGAAATAAGCGGGGCGCTCGAGCGTGAGCGGGCATTGCTGCAGTGTGGGAAAATGAACGGGGACTGCAGCAAGAGCAGGCATAGCGTTGCGTAAAAGGAGTAAGCGGGGAGCTCGAGCGTAAGCGGGCATGGGGGAATAGCGGGGCGCTCGAGCTTGAGCGGGCATTGCTGCAGTGTGGGAAAATTAGTGGGGACTGCAGCAAGAGCAGGCATAGCGGTGCGTAAAGGAATAAGCGGGGAGCTCGAGCGTGAGCGGGCATGGGAAAATAAGCGGGGCGCTCGAGCGTGAGCGGGCATTGCTGCAGTGTGGGAAAATGAAAGGGGACTGCAGCAAGAGCAGGCATAGCGGTGCGTAAAAGGAGTAAGCGGGGAGCTCGAGCGTAAGCGGGCATTGCTGCAGTGTGGAAAAAAGGGCGGGGACTGCAGCAAGAGCAGGCATAGCTGTGCGTAAATAAGCAGGGAGCTCGAGCGTGAGCGGGCATGGGGAAATAAGCGGGGCGCTCGAGCGTGAGCGGGCATTGCTGCAGTGTGGGAAAATGAAAGGGGACTGCAGCGAGAGCAGGCATAGCGGTGCGTAAAAGGAGTAAGCGGGGAGCTCGAGCGTAAGCGGGCATTGCTGCAGTGTGGAAAAAAGGGCGGGGACTGCAGCAAGAGCAGGCATAGCTGTGCGTAAATAAGCAGGGAGCTCGAGCGTGAGCGGGCATGGGGAAATAAGCGGGGCGCTCGAGCGTGAGCGGGCATTGCTGCAGTGTGGGAAAATGAAAGGGGACTGCAGCGAGAGCAGGCATAGCGGTGCGTAAAAGGAGTAAGCGGGGAGCTCGAGCGTAAGCGGGCGTAGGGAAATAGCGGGGCGCTCGAGCGTGAGCGGGCATTGCTGCAGTGTGGGAAAATGAGCGGGGACTGCAGCAAGAGCAGGCATGGCGGTGCGTAGAGGAATAAGCGGGGAGCTCGAGCGTGAGCGGGCGTGGGAAAATAAGCGGGGCGCTCGAGCGTGAGCGGGCATTGCTGAGGCGTGGGAAAATGTGCGGGGGTTGCAGTGCGTAAAGGAATAGGCGAGGCGCTCGAGTGTGAGCGGGCATTGCTGGGTCATGGGAAAATAAGCGGGGCGCTCGAGCGTGAGTGGGCATTACTGAGGCGTGGGAAAAATAAGCGGGGTTTGCAGCGAGGGCGAGCATTGCAGTGCTTAAAAGGGGAAAACGGGGCGCTCGAGCATGGGCGGGCATTGCAGTGGCAAGGGAAATTAAGCGGGGTGCTCGAGCGTGAGCGGGCACTGAAGTTATCGGCTGGGATACCAGAGAGAAGCATGTCTCAGGGGGTGGTTTACGGGAATATCAGCTCTGAATAGGGAGGAACTGGAGTTGGGAGCGGGTCCGCCTCTGGAGCCAGCGATCTGAATTTCTGGAAAGCAAAGCGAGAAAGAGAGTCAGCGATTTGGTTCTTGGAACCGGGGATGTGTTTAGCAGTTATAATGAATTGGTCACTAGCCGAAATCCAAATCAAGCGTCTTAGCCGGGGCATGAGGGTGGGGGAATGAGAACGACCCTTATTGGTGCAGTATACCGTAGCTTCGTTGTCGCAGTGAACGAGAATGCTGGTGGCGGACCACTCTTTCCCCCATAGGGAAGCAGCGACCACTAGCGGATAGAGCTCGAAAAGCGCAGAGGATGATAGCTGCTGGGGCAAATGGGTCAGCTCGGGGGGCCATGTGGAGGCGAACCAGCGGCCTTGGAGAAAACCTCCAAAGCCGACGGAGGGGGCGGCGTCTGTGTACAATTGGATATCGATAGGGGAAGATATCAGGTTGGTGTAAAAGAAGGATAGGCCGTTCCATTGCTTGAGGAAGGAAATCCATAAACTGAGCTCGTTGCGACACGAGTCAGTTAAGGAAATCTGGTCCTCGAGGGCGTGGGCGGAGAAAGCGAGGGAGAGGAGATGAGAGATGAAGGGGCGGCCTTGGGGGATGATGCGCATGGCAAAATTTAGGTGGCCTAGGACAGATAACAGCTCGCGTTTTGAACAGCTAGAGCTGGTTATCAGGGTGGAGGCTATCAGAATTGTTCTGTCAATTTTTTTCTTTAGGGAGGGAGGCCTGGGATTTTTGGGAATCTAATTTGATACCCGAAAATTCGATAGAAGTGGCGGGGCCCTCTGTTTTTTCCTTAGCGAGAGGAACCCCGAGCTCAGAAAACAGCTTTTGGGTTGTCAGGAGGTGGGCGGCTGGGGCAGAGTCTGCAGGCGAGATGATTAAAAAATCATCTAGGAGGTGGATCAGATAAGGAATGTTGTAGTTATTGGAGAGGATCCAGCAAATTGCCTCCGACAAAGTGTCGAAAATTTTGGGGCTGCTTCTGCAGCCGAACGTGAGGCGGACGGCGAAATAGAATTTGTTTTCCCAGCGGATGCCAAATAAGTGCCAGAAATCGGGGTGGATGGGCATTACTTTGAAGGCGGAAGTAATGTCGACTTTGGCCAGCCAAGCGCCGCGACCAGCCTTTTTAATCAGCGTGATGGCTTGGTCGACGTCGTGGTAATGAAGAGAGAACTCTTCGAGCGGGATGAGGCTGTTAATGCTTGGGAATGGGGAATTATGGGGAGATGACAGGTCAATGATCAGGCGTTTTTGCCTGGTGGCAATGCCGATGGGGCTGACTCGAAAAATGGGGAAGGGGGGGTGGGAAAGGGGCCGATCATGAAGCTGGACTCGATTTCCTTTTTGATCAGGTCGTCGCCAACTTCAGGTTCGGTGAGGGCGGAGTTGAGATTTGGGCAGACGAGGCTTTGGGAGGGGAGACTTAGGATGCCGGGGTGGAAGCCGTGCTTGAGACCTGAAAAGACATAATCAGCAAAATGTGAATCAGGGTGATGTAATAATTCTGCAGACAAGCAAGAAACATTCAGGCAGAGGCTGGTTCTTCGCTGGCGTGGGAAGCGATCTCCCGCCTGGGAGATCGAGGAGGAAGGCCGGAGCTGGTAGCTGCGGCGTGGCCCGAGCCGGGCGACGGCCTTTTGCTGCGCCTCGGCGTGGAGTATGGAGCGCCGCGGTCCGCGCGCGCTCTGCGAGCGGCCTTGGAGGGAGGCGTGGCTTTCGGTTTCTCCCTCGGTTGGAGGGATTCGTAGAGGCCGAGAAGCTCAGCTTTCGAAGCGCGGCGGGGAGCGACGACGCCGGTGCTGGCGAGCGCCTTGCGGAGCCCCGCCACGGTCCATTTCCCCTTGCTGGGGCGGAGGAGATGGCCGAAGCGTAGGATGACGCTGGCGAAGACACCTGACGCCTGGAAGGTGTTGGAGAAGGCGTGCTCTGGCGTCTAGGAGAGCGAGCAGCGGCGGTGCGGGAGGGCCTGCGGCCCCGCGATGCAGCCGCGGGCTCGTTTGTGGGGTCCTGCGGAGCGTTTGTGGGGTCCTGCGGAGCGCTGGTGGGCTCGACGGCAGGACTATCAGAGTCCGTGGAGTAATCCTCGGGAGGCGTTTGGGTCTCAGACATTGTGCAGCAATGCTGGAATCAGAGATAGCTGAAGGTAGGACTGCTTGGTTATTTAAAGGAACTGTAGTAATTGGATAGGGAGAGTGGCTGGTTAGGTAGTGATTGCTGATGATGAATTGGCCGTGTTAATTATCTGCGCGAGCTCCTCCTGAAATTTGTTAATGAAACATCACTTAAAACCAATGGAGTTTCGATCATTTTACACTTTAGGGAAACGCACCCCAGGACGGAAATAACAATGAATGCTGCGATCGATTTGCCTCAGAAGTCGGATGTCGAAGCTGGGAATTACATCCCATCCAAGTGGGTCGGATTCCTTCCCAGAGCCAAAGCAGCAGGCTCATGCCAGTTGTGGGCGGAGTCTCCGTCTCAGATCGGAAGTGGGTGAAAATCTTTACAGTCTAAGGTGAAAATAATGATATAATAATGAAGTTAAAATAACTTTTATTTTTCTCTTTTCCTTTTCTCATTTTTAATGTTCTTGTTAACGTGTTGTATATTATTGTTATTTGTAAAAAGGTAATAATGATCAACACCAGAATTTGCACTACTTATCTTTGTGGACTGTTTTTCAAAGTTAAAGCTGTTAATGTTAAGTCAGTATTTATTTAAAAGTGTTTAATTGAAAAAAAAAAATGTGTATACATATTTATAAATATATATGTGTATTCACATCTATTTTATATATCTGCAATCAGTGATTTTTGGGGGTTCCTTCTATTATCGTTTTATGGTGGTTGACAAGCCAAAATATGAATTATGGTGAATAACTGGAGTATGAGGCATTGACAAGGAAGAAAAAAATTATATCTTCCAATCCAGTTATTTGAGATAATTGAATATTTCTTTCTACAGTCTTGACTGCTCTGAAGCACATCTTAATAAATTTGATCAACTGGAATTGGTTATACCTAGATCCATCAATTTCTTTTTTCTTAATACTCTTCCAGAATAAAAAATTTGTTACAGAGACGACGGAGATGTGGATCCAAACGCAAGCTTTTATTAATCAGAACGTAGTCGACAGGCAAGGTCACACAACAGCAAACAGGAACAAACAGGGCAAGACAAAAACGTAATCCAGTGGTACAGGCGAGTGTCGAAATCCAGAAGGGCAGTCAAAAATGTAACAAAGAAAACAAACGAACAAACAAGGCAAAACTATGACTACACTAAGACTGAAATAACAGTCATTTATGATCTATCTATCTATCTATCTATCTATCTATCTATCTATCTATCTATCTATCTATCTATCTATCTATCTCCAAGTCTATCAAGCTTTAAAACTACTTCAAACTATTTCAGACTGAAAACAGACAAACTTTTTTATCTAGTTTAATATTGCTATTTTACTGTTATGACACTCCCTAACTATTTTATAACCATTACAAATATGTCCTCTTAAACCATGATGTGTATGTGTGAACTCGGAACAGTCCCCCTGTAGGTGGGATTTAGTATTGCAAGGTATACACATTGGCGCCAAATTACACAAACGTTGGCGCCAAATTTATATTCCCATATGCGGTTTGCAGAAAATATCATACACGCAGCGTATGTCAAGAATATCTGCAGCGCTTCAGTGAACAACACAGCAGCAGGATCTATGGTAAAAAAAGTAAGTACTTTAGATATTTTATTTGTACATATAAATGAAATCTGCGATTCCACAACGTTAATTTCTGTTTTCAAATATTCATTAAGTCATTTAATCACTTAAAACTGTAGTAATGGCTCGTGAGAGGAGCGCTGCTTTCAGCTCTGAGACACAAATATGTTGTAGACCGCAACTAATGTGGTAATCATTAAGAAATACAATTTAAATTAAATATATCGTTGTAAAATGAAGTGGCCTTGGGCAGAGCACAATGCTAAAATCTCATTGTGTCTAAAAGAAAAGATTTCTGCGGTATATTTTTTCATTTTATCATTTATCAAAGTTCAAATAATACAGTAAAGTTAGATTGACATTTGAATAAACACAATCTCCTCTAACGTTAATCTTGTTGTCTGTGCGGTCACGTGAGGTTTAGCCGGCTGAGGTGCACTCTAGCACGGCAGCGCTTGTCTCTCGTTCCCCTGGCCACGGCCTCGAGACAGGAGCGTGCAATTTTCTTACCCAAAGCTGCTGATCCTGTTTGCTTTTAAGGAGAAAAGTTATCCCATAACAGGGGCAGTGCTAGGTGTAATTAATGCCTATTTAATTAACCCTCTATGGCATGGTGTTGCCTTAAGGTAACAAACCACTTTTTGGCACACACAACACCCCTTTATTTTATAAAATATCACATTAAAAGTCTGATGACAAGTTTGTGACCAACGAAATTTGAGGTGGGTGTGGGTTTGACCTTTCTTCCTGGGGTAGAACAGTCCTTTTTTGACCATAGGTGACTTGAGCACACTGCTAGCAGAAGGTAAGATAAACTTCACCTCTTAAAGTGCATATAGCAGGTTAGAGACTCCGGTGAATTGATGTATAGAAAAATAATGCAGGAACCAGATTTTAAAATATAATTCAAAATAGGCTATTAAAGGGATAGTTCACCCAAAAATGAAAATTTGATGTTTATCTGCTTACCCCCAATGCATCCAAGATGTAGGCATTACCGCGGGAAGTAGGGGTGCTGAGGGTGCTGCAGCACCCCCTGGCTCGGAGCTCAAGAAAAAATGGGGGTGCTGGGGGTGCGGTGCTAAAAATAAATCAATGTAAAATTTGTAACAAAAAAGGACAAAAAATCTTTTTAGTAATTCGAATATTCATTCAAATTTATTGGAAATACAATACAATGACAATAATTTTCGCGTGACGTCACCGCATCCGTCATTGAAGATTAAAAATACACCAATCAACACGGCGCAAAAACGCATTTCCAAGCAAAATAAAAATAGACTTGAGACTAGAGCAGACCGATAATATTGGATCAGTCGGATAAGGAAGCAGATCTACCCCAAAATAAATAAGGTTTCTCTTTTTTTAAACGAAAGCTTAATTTGTGGTTCACCGTTATTTTTTAATGAAAACACAGCAACGATAAAGACCAGCTCGTTTATTTTAAATGAAGAAATTAAAGGTTTATTAACAATAGTTATCTTGCTTTTGGATCCGCCACCAGTCATTTTGCATCATTCTCGTCACATATCACTCCTGCCGCTCAGAGCTGCTTGGAACAGACTCGCTGCGCTCCCTCAGATCTGTAGCCTCCCATGTTCAACTGAACTAAATTTATTTTATTTCTATAAAAAAAGCCACATTTACCGTCTCTAATTCAGCGAGTATGTCTTTGCACTTTTCAGAGCACCGTCACACTCACTCAAATCCATTGTATGAGGTATGCCTTAATAAATTAAACTCCTTATTTAAATTAATTAAAATGCTGTGGTTTCCTCAAATTCATTCCACTTGGTTTATTCAGGGTCCATACCAATTAAACTCATTCCCGGTTTTCACTAGTCGGGAGTGCTGGGACACAGCAAAGTAAACAAAGCAGCGTAACTTCTGCTCAGATACACCTCACCCTAGCTGATGTCAACTTTCCGATTATTTCATCAATTTTTATTAAAAAGAAATGACTTTCCGATGTGATATAAGTGAAAAGGGAGACGATTTCGAAAATGATTTCACCAAAAGGCGGACGCGAACTCGGGTCTCCCGCGTCAAAAGCAATGTGTCACACGTATTATCACTTACGCCACTGAAAACGTGCTGAGATAACCGTCTTTTGTATTATTTGTAAATATGGCCTATTTGCATTGTGTAAAAACATTAAAAGGTAGACTACAGAAAACGGCATATACTACAGTAATTTACCCACCCACATTTATTTTCCTTCCGATGCCCATGATCCAAAGCCAATTACAAAAGAGAACAATGGAAGCAATCAAAAACAACAAAATAGCAACTCTTTTTACTTTAACTTTGCTCTTTGCTCCCCCCGCCCCCCACCCCCCCACAAACTTTTTTTCTCTCAGCCCCCCCTGCTCAAAATACGTTCCCGCGGCTATGGATGTAGGTGACTTTGTTTCCTCAGGAAAAACACAAACGAAGATTTTTAATGAAAACCGGTGTTGTCTGCCAGCCTTATCATGGACCTGGATGGGCACCAAACCTCTAGAAGTAAACAAAAACATGCACAGACAAATCCAAATTACACCCTGCGGCTCGTGATGATACATTGATGTCCTAAGACACGAAACGATCGGTTTTTGTGAGAAACTGAACAGTATTTATATCATTTTTTACCTTTGATACACAGCCACGTCCATCTGTCATGAGCACGAGTTCGGCATCAGTCACGTCACATGTGTAGCGCTCTGGCGTAGAATACGCAAACGCCGGAAGCGATCTGTCGCATGAATACGACACTCATTGTTTACACAGAGCACAGAGATTGTGGGTATAGCGGCTATTCAAAATGGTAATTACTTGCACGTATCCTGATTGTTTAAACCGATTTAAAGCTAAAAGATTACGTTTGCTTGCACAAACTCATCCGGGACTTTTCACTGATTTCCCCTTACGGCGTTTGCGTATTCTACGACAGAGCGCTACACATGTGACGTGACTGATGCCGAACTCGTGCTCATGACAGATGGACGTGGCTGTGTATCAAAGGTAAAAAATGATATAAATACTGTTCAGTTTCTCACAAAAACGATCGTTTCGTGTCTTAGGACATCAATGTATCATCACGAGCCGCAGGGTGTAATTTGGATTTGTCTGTACATGTTTTTGTTTACTTTTAAAGGTTTGGTGCCCATCCATGTCCATGATAAGACTGGCAGACTGCACCGGTTTTCATTAAAAATCTTCGTTTGTGATTTTCTGAGGAAACAAAGTCACCTACATCTTGGATGCATTGGGGGTAAGCAGATAAACATCAAATTTTCATTTTTGGGTGAACTATCCCTTTAAGGCTTCTGGGGTCGTTTTTGAGTTTTTTTTACTTCCGCATCTTAAAAACTGGCAAAACCGGCAGTGATGTCACGAGAGGGAGAGCAGTCGATGTAAACCATAGGAAAACAATGGATCGCAATGACCATTCGGACGCAGAGAACATTTAAAATGTTTATTTACACTCCTATGACGAACCACAGACACAAATATAAGCCTGCTATGTGGCCAAGAGAGCAGGGACATGCCAGGATTAAACAGAACTGCGGCCAGAGGAGACAAATTAAGTTGTGTCAGGAGAACAGGGCAGGTGTCTTGGTGAGAGATCAGTGTTAGCTGACGATATCTAATCAGGAAAAATCACAGCTTTGGTCATCTAGAAGTATTGATTCTACTTACCAGTAACACAAATGAATAATCATTGATCAAGTGTGTCACACTCGTTTATATCTGACGCAAACTATACATGAAATAGCAGGTTCTTATTACCGGGCGAGAGCAATAACCCACTGCCAAAGCGGTCATGCTGGAGCATGTAGCAGGCAGCAGAGCGTTCTCCAGACTCTGTCACGTCTGTCACATGTGCTCAGTGTGAACCAGAGGGCACCAATGGTGAATTTGCCAATCTTGTTCTCTGTCAAATGCCAAACATCCTGCACTGTGTTGGGCTGTAAGCACCTGTGGACATTTGGCCCTCATACCACCCTCATGGAGTCTGTTTCTGACCGTTTGAGCAGACACGTGCACATTTGTGACCTGCTGGAGGTCATTTTGCAGGGCTCTGGCAGTGCTCTTCCTGTTCTTCCTTGCACAAAGGCAGAGGTAGCGGTCCTGCTGCTGGGTTCTTGCCCTCCTACGGCATCCTCCACGTCTCCTATTGTACTGGCCTGTCTCCTGGTTGCGCCTCCATGCTCTGGACACTACGCTGACAGACACAGCAAACCTTCTTGCCACAGCTCGTATTGATGTGCCATCCTGGATGAGCTGCACTACCGAAGCCACTTGACTCCGTCTCATGCTACTACTAGAGTGAAAGCACTGCCAGCATTCAAAAGTGACTAAAACATCAGCCAGGAAGCATAGGAACAAAGTTTAGCAGCTGTCTTTTGATTTTAAGTTAAATCAACTTAAGTCATTTAAATTCACAAGTTATATTTTTATTGTAATAAGTTAAAATGACTTGTTGTTTTAAGCTGATTCAAATCAAAAACGTAAGGCAGCTGCTGAACTTTGGTTTTTAAGTTGAATCTGGTGAAAACTTTTTACAGTGTAGTGAGAGTGTGATATCTGGTGGTGACCGGACAGAAAGGTTACAGATCAGTTTTGACCCATTATTAATAACTGAGTATAAAAAACTCACAATAATTAAGCACTAAATTAGCATTTATGAATGATTTAATGTTACACTGAAAGCTAGAGTAATGGCTCCTGAAAATTCAGCTTTACCATCAAAGGAATAAATTCAACTTTAAAATACATTAAAACAGACAACAGCTGTTGTTATTAAATAAATTAAATACAATTTATATTGTATTCAATTCTAATAATAATTCAAAATATTACTGTTTTACTGTATTTTTGATTAAATAAATGCAGCCTTGGTGAACATAAATGTCTTTCCTCTTCGAGTCAGGATTGGTCAGCAGCTGAACCCACAGGAATATTTACTAATTATGTATTTTTGAGTCTTCAAAGATTACCCAAAGATAAATAAATAAATCAAATTTCCTCACAATAAAAATGATAAATCAGCAACATTATATGACAGGTGATAATTTTTATTTATTTTATTCAACACATCATGTAACATTTCAAACAGTACATCAATTACTGTTATGACAAATATAATGACTTAGAAATATGGCATACATAAAAATAAAATAATAACATAGTGTGCCATTCTTATAAGATCAAATTTCCTGCTGTATTGCGGTGACGGATAAAAGAAAAAAAAAATAATACGCATAAAACTAAAATCTAAAAATGTCAGTAAAAGTACATCGCAAAAAACTAGAAAAGAAAGTTTTCAGAATAGCAAACAATGGTCACAGATCAAAAAATAACAAGTGTACATCAAAAATGTAATAAATGTAATGTTTCTTGCTCTCAGACAATTTTTGCTCATATTTCGATTTATTCGTATGCTTATGGTGTTTTCACTAGGCTTTTGTTTCCACGTTTTGCACTTGCTTTTCCAAATGTGGCGGTTAGAGTTTGATGTAAATCAGGGCAGGTTTAAGCGTCATCACTGGTCCACCAGTTCTAGATTGACAGCTCCTCCTCGAGCCAATCAGTCGAAGAGGGGCGTCAACGTCACTCCACGCGCCTCATCAGCTGCCGATGCTCGCTGTTCACTTGCAGGTGAAAATGGCCATCCGTCAGCTGGGGACATCTTTCCATGCAGCACACTGTGTCTGTCTGTCTGTCACTGATGTACTCCTGACTGGCCATCCATTAACATTAAACCAAACTATCCTAGCCATAACCCCTCGCCATTATCTTCACCATCTTTAGTCTACGTTCACATCGTGAAAGGGAGCAGCCGGTCGGCCATATTGGCGGCACTGAACGTAAACAATACCACTGAACCAAATGAAACTCGCATATTTCCCTAATTATTGCTGCTGAAAATGGTCAATTATTGTCATGTTTTAGGCTGTGCTAATCGGTCGGACCGGGAAAAACATTTGGAGTACTATAGACTGACAAAATTAAAAAAACTGTCTGAGTAACAAAAGGTGTTTGTGGTTGAAACTGAACTAGAATTTCTTGGAGAAGAATCTTGATAACATTCACGTTTGTTCGTATCATTTCCAGTCCAGGAGTTGAAATATTAGTCTAATATCTTAATTAAAGTGGTTTGAACTAGAACATGCTCTCATGTTTGGTTCAGAAACGCATTATTTTTTACATAATTTACATTATTACAATACCTTTCTCCCAAACCTGGCACAAATGCCTGGATTAGTTCTGTTTTTGATGAAGGCCCGACACAGTACTGCTACGTCTCACATCACAAACTAACTCAAATTCAAAAAGTGAAGAAGCATAATTAACCCTTTCATACTACGTATCTTAACTTTAGTTCGTCAAAATATTGTGCCCTTTCCTGCTCACTAAGTCCATCTCTCTGTGATTAAGCTGCTTCCACATGATTTTGTGTGGTTTAGACAGCATAAATGAGCAGAATAACCTATTTAGTAGTATATTAACTGTGCAATCCATGCTGTTGTTTACATCCGAGTATCACCAATATGGCCGCACATCCGGTTAACTGACCAAATCCTGACATAAACTCAAACCCACTATTGAATAATTCACTTTATTCCTCACTAAATGAATCGGCCATTTAAATTAATAATTTAATTAAATGTCTTACTCTAAAAATAGTAACTTGCTGCCACCTACTGGCTGTTTTACTTTCTGATATACTCATTTCTCATATACTCACTATATTCAAACTTTATATATTTAAAACATCTATATGATAGTTTTAAGCAATTACATATGTAGCTATGTAAACAAATAAATCATTGTGTTTATCAAATGCACGTGCCTCTGTAACTGCTTCTCTGTAAAACTATAGACCAATTTAGAGTAGACCTCACAGTTAAGTCACTTGCAGCTGCGCACACATAGTGGTTGTAGAAAAACACAGGAAAAAATATGTGTTTCTGTGCCTTTTGATGTCAAAATCTGAAAGCAAATCATTTTTATACAACGCTGTCATCAAAGACGCCATTTGAAGCTAAACGCAGATGTTTAAACGGACAAACTATGGATGAAAACTGCTTACTTTACTTTTAAATCATGAATTTGATTTAAACAATAGGTCTATATAATATTCACATGTTGTTAACAGGGGGCATATTGTATTAGCCCTACAGTTACAGCATGAAATATTATTTAAACCTATTACTATTAACATTTTTACATAACATTTATTTATTTTAATCTTATAATTCAGCCTTTTTTTCTGCAAATGCAAGTTTATATCTCCTAACTCGGACTTTATAACTCGATTTAACTAAAAAAAATAGTGAGTTTTCTGCCACCAGATGGGCTCTACCCATAAAAAAAACATCATCTCTGTTTTGGATCTGTAAGACTATCCCACTATCTAAGGTCAATTTAGTTGAATATCAGTGCTTATCGATGGGTGACAAACTCTTGTAATGAGCTGAGGACATTTCAAAAATGACATCTAATCAATATAATCTATAATTGTTTTCAAATCGAACTATTTTGTACCGTATCCGTGTAATTCTCGAGCCATAAAGGCTATCTCTATAATTGGTCTATAGTTTTCAGTGATCAGTTAGCCGAGTCATTGCATAAGCATTACATTCATTCATAATTAATAATTTACTCATTTAAGGCTAATGGGTTGCCAGGTTGGCATACAGCAGTGACAGGCAGGAAAGGAATAATTGACGACGGGGCATTGACACGAAGCAGAGTTGCTGTTACACCTCGGGTGTGCATTATTTTCATTGAATTCAACGGACTGAAGTCAATCAACCGACGACAAACTGGCCCATGCACACAGATATCCATGCCTTCCTGTGTCTGTGTATTTAACTGCAACACGCACATCACGCAGCCTTTAACCCAGAAGTGTCAGCATGCAGTTGAGGTGGGCTATGAAAAAATGACGAAACCAGTGGTCGAACGCTATGAACATAATAGTCGCTCTGATGCACCCGTATGCCGCACTTTTAGCCGCACTGTGCCCTGCATTGATTAAAAATGTTTAGAATCTTTATGTGAAGATGCTTAAATAAATATGTTCATAAAGCATTAATGTATACATTTACTTATAAAGCTTGTTGCAGTGTATGAGTATAGTTGTTTAGTTAACTGTGTTGTACATGCAACTGGCTTTCAAAAATAGTAATGCGCCCCAGTAGAGCTTTGGGTCTAGCGCTGCCCCTGGTCTGTGCGTCTATCAAAAGAGATCGACAGCAGTGTCTCTACTAATAGTGAAACTTTAAGTTCATTTTCTTCAAGACCACTTTGTGTGTGATAGCTGTCATGTAGTCTTTAAGTTGTTATGCGTATGAAAACGTGTGTAAACTGTATGTGTGTGCGTCTGTGAGGGAGAGAGTATGGGAGAAATAACTTATGTGATTTCCGTACATAATAAAACGTAATTTTTTGGCAAAAATCGACTATCGTTTTATCCTATTGTTTACTGTGTTTGGATTTTTGGTGATTTTGCTGTTTTGCTATTATTTTTAGGCTGTAAGGGCCTTTGAAATAACTGAAATCGTGTGGCGAAGTGATATAGACATGTAATGCGGTTAAGTGTTGCCTGGAACTACGTTCGCCGTGTGTTTCTCTGAAAATAATGCACACCTCCAGAACGTCCGTCTGCCCCGCAGTATAAACACATAAACGCCTTATTCAACCAGCCGCCATTTTGAATCGAAACGAGGCTGTGAGGGACAGCAGTCCAGCAGCGTCCACTGTGGCGTATTGTTGTGTACCGAGATGCCAATCGAATAACCTTAAAATAATACATCATTTCACAATTTATAAATGGCCATAGAATGCAGTTTCTTGAATCTGCCGTTTTGAATCCACAACATTTCACGTTCTCTCTATTGTGTTGGGGGCGTAACTATTAATGATCCTGAGACTATAATGTCATAGTCTGTGTTGGAATTTACCTATTTTTCAGTGTTTTTTTGCAAACACCTGATTTATATAAGAAGGAGGAAATGGTGGTGTTTGAGACTCATGAGCTGTGTCTCATTTGGAAGGCTGCGCCCTCCGGAGGTCGAATCCTCCGGAGGTTGCATCCTCTGTAGGATGTGTATACGAAGTGTCCTTAACTTAGAACAAAAACGAGACGGCCTTCGTAGGACGGGAGGAAAGAAAAAAAGGACAGTTGGAAAATGAAACAGGATTTATCACGTTACTATGCAAACAAATTTAGAGCATCGTTGCACTCTCACACTACTTAAATGATGGAAAATTATTTTTACATTTGTAAAGTAATTAAAAAAAAAAAAATGCTTTTACTTGTTTTATTTTATTCAATGTTTCAAGAGCTGCAGCATATCTGTTAGAGAACAAAAATAGGAGGATATTAAGAACAACCTTATCCGTTTTTACCGATTTAAATGATAAACACCACATCTTAGCTTGTGTGTACATCTGCCGGTGCCGGCATTTTTCAAATTAACGACAGTTGTTTACGGCGACGCAAAGAATTGTGGGTTATCTGTAGTAGCAAAGGATACATCTCATGCATCCTTCGAATTTCTGTGAAAGAAGGTCGCATTCGAAGGTCGCATTTGAAGTGTCCTACTTGCTTTTCTGAAATGAGACAGCCTAGATGACGTATGCAGCCTTCGAATGCGACCTCCGGAGGGCGCATCCTTCTAAATGAGACACAGCTATGGTGTGTCATGTCCATGTACTGAACTGTTATTATTCAACTATGCCAAGGTAAACACAGTTTTCCATTCTATGGCACCTTTAACAGGACAACAAGCTCCAGAAAACATGGATTGTTCGACGGGACATATGACCTAACTTTCAGGTAACAATATGGCATTTATTTAGGAAAATGACTGTGGCTCGTTGTCCTTTAAACGCTTCTGATATCTGAATATCATTTTGTGATTTGTTATTTTAAAAGGGGTTTACCTGAAACACTACACGGCAAACCAATAAATAAATGTTATCTTTTGATCTCTTTGCTTAAAAATTAGGGCCGGGACTTTAACGCGTTAATTTAGATTAATTAATTACACAAAAATAACGCGTTAATTTTTTTTAACGCATTTTAATCGCACTTAATTTTGCGCCGCGGAACGTTTCTCACTGGATGAGTTTCAGCGGCGGACCGATTATACTGGAGCACCAACTAGCGTTCAGACAAAGGAATGCGCATATCACCGCAGCACATCGAGCCTCATGTATCACCTCAATGCTTTTACAGAAGGTCTACCTACCTATAGGGTACCTGAATTTCTGAAATGTAGGCTAGTATATTTCTAAATATCCCAGTGTTTCCCCTACCATTATCTTAGGGGGGCGCGTTTACAATGTCTCCTCCAAGAAAACACGGACTGGATCGCGGACTCCATTCATCAAAAACGAATTTACTATAGCGCGGAATGCCACGTAAATTCGTCGATTTTTGATCAAAAGTTGGTCTGTCACTTAATTCAAATCGCGATATGGACTAGTGTCTGTGAAAACTGAAATGCAAAAAGACCGTTTTAATATGAATCCTGCATGTACCCTTTGCCTCTGTATGTTAGAATGGCAGAGACGCATTTTTTTACACTGCACGCGTGATGCTCCCGTTAATTTTTTGGCATTTGCATCTCACATGAACAGATAGACTCAATCTCCAAAGCTACTGTCAGTGTCACTTTTACCGTTTCATTTGAGAAAACTAGCATCATATCATACTTTACACACCGAAACTTCACGGCAACCTGTCAAAATACGGTACGGTTTTACATGAAACAGAACAATATTCCTATTTAAATAATTGACAAAAAACAATATATATGATAAAAAAATAAATATAACAACAAGATTAACCACTTAATTCTAGAAAAAAATACTATGATTATTATTATTTATTGATTTTAACAGCAAACCTCTGTTTGTTTGCCAAAAATTAAAAAGGTTTATTTTTCATTTGATTAAAAATAAAATAAATGTTTATGCTTTCATTTGATTATGAGAAAAATTAAAACACAAGAATTTATTAAAAAAATAAAATAAAATAGCAAAAGATTGTAAAGCCCTATTGTTCAAAATGTTAAAATAGAGTTTGGATTTATTTTTTCACTGAAATAAATGTTTTCGTTATGGGAAACACTGTATCCTATTGCTACAGTTAATGGCAATATTGCACTGGTCTGTTGGACTTGGTTGAACAAAAATAAACAATATTTTGTTGCTTCAGTTTATGTATTCAGTCATTATTCAATGGTGTACTAAAAATCCATATGAAAAAACTTACTTCTCACTGTTCTCAGGTCAAATATTTATATGCGATTAAAATGCGATTAATTTCGATTAATTAATTACAAAGCCTCTGATTAATTAGATTAATTTTTTTAATCGAGTCCCGGCCCTAATAAAAATAAAAAACTATCTATCTACTATCTAATATAAAAACTTTCTACCCACAGTTTTTTGTATGACTTAACACGTCTGAAAAAGGCTTACGTCCTTTCTTTGTCCTGTGGAAATTTGTGAAATGATATATTCTCTTTATTTTTATGACTAAACCATCTACATCTCGGTACGCAACAATACTCCACAGTGGACGCTGCTGGACTGCTGTCCCTCACAGCCTCGTTTTCGATTCAAAATGGCGGCGGGCTGAATTAGGCGTATAACAGTGTCCTGTGTGGAAAGATGTTTCCCCAGCTGACGGTTATCCATTCACCTGCGCAAGTGAACAGCAAGGTGAGCGTCGGCAGCTTAATGAGGTGCGCTGGAGTGACGTTTGACGCCCCTCTTCGACTGACTGGCTAGAAGAGGAGCTGTCAATCCAGAACTAATGAACCAATGATGACGCTTGAGCCCACCCTGATTTACATGAACCTCCAACCGCAACATTTGGAAAAGCAAACGGAGAACAAGGAAACAAAAGCAAAGTCAAAAACAGAAAGCACAAAAACAAATATAACCAAGGAGAATGTTTTTGTATGATTTTGTGTCTAAAGTTTTGATTTACGCATATTATTTTTCGATCTGTGACCATTGTTTGCTATTCTGAAAACCATGCTTTCATTTAAAAAATTTTTGCCTTACATTTTACTAATTTTTAAATATCAGTTTCACGCTTATTATTTTTTTATCCATGACTTGCAATACTTTTGGCAGAAATTTGACCCCATACATACTGACAGTTCTTGGACCACGATGACAGTTGACAAGGCGTTTTGGGACTGTCCAGGTGCTAGCAAGGCTTTCCAGCTCCAAAAGACACTAAGGCATGGATGGCTGGCTATTCACATCAGCTGAAGGAAGATCTGTGGCTTAAACCATGAATGGAGAAGGATTTCATCCAATCCAATCTGCCAGCTTGGGTCTTGCTGCAGGAGATGTCGAATCAGATCAGCAGCAATCTGTGCAAAATGATGAGGGACAGAGTCAGGTTACAAACTTTAACTTCACACCTGAGGATATCTTTGAAATAAACTGAAAGATTTGACTGTTCTAAACACTCCACCTTTGTCTTCAAGTATGAATTTGTAAAGTTTATTGGTTTGGCTTCTGGTCTTTTTTTTGCTACTTGATATTGCAAATTGGTGTGTCTTAACGTATTATTTTAATGTATTATCTTAATTATGAACACACTAGGTTTAAGTGCAAACAGTGCACATTGTAATTCTTCTCATTATTTCCCTGTAGTGGATAATAAACCAGAAGTGTCCCCCCTAGGATAAATTTTTTTATAAATTTTAATTATTTTCCCACTTTACAATTGGTCTTTTTTTGTAGTAAAGAATGCCATCTTACCGTCTGACAAGTCAGGCTCAAACCATTTATCCAGACCTATTTCCAGCAGGTCCTTCTTTTTGGGAAAGTGTCCGCACAACATTACGAACAGGACCACTCCCAGCGACCATACAGTAGCAGGTTTCCCATGAGAGACCAAGAGGTGTAGGATGAGCAGACTAGAGAAAAGATCATTTTTAGGATTGTTAGATGAAAGCGTTATACAGTTTACATCCCCATTTCAGAATCTGTCAAATGTTATTTTATCAAAACAAGGCGGACCATACATAATGTGTGTTATTCTTAATTTAGCACAGACCTCAATAAGATATTTTACATAAAAGATGTTTGCATATAGTTCCTGAGAAAATAGTTGAATTTATAAAAAATGACGCCGTTCAAAAGTTTACATGCCTTTGATTCTCATCCTTTGTTTGTCCTTGTTGTTTAAATACACAAACATGCTGGAAAGGCAAAGAATTTGTGGGACCTGAAGGATTTTTCTGAAGAACAGCACACAGTTGAACAGGACAAAAAAGACTCAAAACCATCACTAAACAACAAAAGCTGTGGATCATTCCAGTAGCAACATGGTATTCAGAATCAAGTGAATGTAAACTTTCAAACAAGGTCATTTTTGTAAATTCAACTGTCTTGTGGACTATATGTAAACCTTTGTTATGTGAAATCTCTTATTCACGTTCAGTGCTTAATAGATACGATTCCTCTTATTTTGGTAAAATCATTAACATTTTGCCGATTCTGAGAGGGAGATTTGAACTTTTGACATCAACTGTAGTAAATATAGATTCAGTTCAGTCTTCAACATACTGTTATGAAAAAGGTAGCCTACTTACAGTGTTGATTCACTCCATGTTATTTGTCTTCTTGACAAATTTTATTGCCACCTGTTCAAAAACAACAAAGTGGTTCAAATTTCCATTTCAACATGTGGACGTGTGATGCAACAGGACTTGAAATGCACAGGACGATACCTCAAGGCCGTCCTCCAAGCGCTTCCCTCGCCAAGCATTCGGCTGACTTTATATCGAGTCAATATGTTCTGCTGATTGGAACGAGGATCCTGAAGACCATCGTCTGCTACAGCACAGTTAATGTCCCGCAAAACACTTTGGTCTAAAAAATTGAAAGAATTGGGCTGGTGGTAATAACTGCCTGCTTGGTTTCATCTGCGTTTAAAATTTTGAATAAAAATCAGTTTTCAGCCTCAATCCTCAATGTGGATTTCAGCTTTTGGTAATTCATTCCACATCATTCTAATTTCTAATAAAGTCTTTATTAATGGTACCCCATATTTACTGTGTGCTGTAGAGATCTTGATGCTCAGAGTTGAAGAGTTGATTGATTCACCATCAGCGCTTCTCTCGTCTTCTGGTGCCATAGTTTGGTCCTGCACTTGCTGAGCCTGACCTGCGCTGCCTTTCGTCTCAAAACTACTCTTCCTGCTCTTTTTCTCCTGACTATCATTTCCCTCACTAACGCTGGTGGACTGCACAAAAAACAGAAATAATCCACATACATAATACTTAGACAAGATTTGGCTTTTTCAGATTTCTTTTAATGTCACATGTATACAAGCAAAAGAGCACAAAAATATGTAAACATCTTAAAAATGTGAATATATCTTCATATCTAGAGTTGAGATCAAGTTTACATACACCTTAGAGAATCTGCAAAATGCTCATTATTTTAGCAATATAAGATGGATCGTACAAAATGCATATTTAGTACTGAGCTGAATAAGATATTTCATATTAAATATGTTTACATATAGTGCACAAGAGAAAATAATAGTTTAAACGCTCACTGATGCTCCAGAGAGAAACACTGCTTTAAGAGTTGGGGTGAAAACTTTTGACAGAATGACAATGTGTACATTTTTATTTTTATTTTGCCTATATACAGTATATATTAATTTAGTACTACCTTTCAAAAGCAGAAAAAAACAGAAGATAGGTGTTTCCTATAAGACAAAATAAGTTAAATTAACTCTGATCTTCAAATTCAAAAGTTTTAATGCATTGTTTTTCCTTCTGGAGCATCACTGAGAGTTTGAACCTTGTACGTTAATAGTTGCATATGACTGAAAAGATGGATCTCAAAATCATACAGTCATTGTTGGAAAGGGTTCAATTACACAAAAATGCTGAAAAACCACAGAATTTGTGGAACAGAGGGTAACTTAGTTTAACTGTTCAGGACAAACAATTAGGGCTGGGTATCGTTCCAAAATGTTCGATACCGATACCGATACCGATACCCTGAATTCGATACCGGTTCCGAACGATACTTTTTTCGATACTTTTATTTTAAGAAATGTATTTTAACAAGATTACTTTTTCAGGATGTTTGTGACACTTTCACATCAGGCTTATCTCTAAGACCAATAAACAAAGGAACAAAAGCACAAAATGAACAAAGTGTAGTTAAGACAATATAACAGTGAATGTTTTTTTTATAAAGTTCAAACAGTTTTAACTCAATCAGATTTAAGTATTTGTGAGGCTCACTGCTGCTTAAAGGTTTAGTTCACCCCAAAATTTAAATTCTGTCATTAATTATCTACAAATGAAGATATTTTGGATTTAATCCAAGAGCTTTCTGATCCTCCCATAGATAAATCTTTGAATAAAGTTATTTTTGTTTACTTTGCACACAGAAGTATTCTCGCAGCTTCATATAATTATGATTGAACCACTTATATCACATTGACTTATTTTGACTATGTTTTTGGTTCCTTTCTGGGCATTGAAAATGCATATCCAGTAAATATAGGAGGATCAGAAAGCTCTTTGATTAAATCCAAATGATCTTCATTTGTGTTTTGAAGATAAACAAAGGTCTTATGGGTTTGGAACAACATTAGGGTGAGTTATTAATGACAGAATTTTCTTTTTTTTGTGAACTAACCTTTTAAGATCACCTGAAATCACTCAACAGTTCTTCAGAAAAATTAGCATGTAGCACTGATATTGATTCTTCATGGTCGATTTTGATTGCCGATGTTTTACAAGCAAATAGGCTGATTCTGAAAGCCTTTTTAATATATTTAGTTTACACCTTAAGCAAGGGACAAGAATGAATGATAATATGAGTACATGAACAAGATGTTTATTTTCTCTATTATAGGTAGGTACAGCCATTTAAATTAGAGGCAAAACCACTGCATTTAGATTAAAATCTAAATAAATGACAAAATATATTATAAATAACAAAAAATAAACGACACAGTTCTTTCTTAGTCGTGTAGACAATAAATACAGCTATAATCAAAATAGGCTATACTCTTTCAAAATTCAAAGTGCAAACAGAGACCGAATCTTCAAGCATGATACAGAGCTATTAATAGACAACTACACAATTTATTAGCCCACATACTAATAACAGCTTCAATATTTTATGTAGCCTAATTTGCGCGCATTGGGGAGTCGTTCTCTAAACGTGGGGTATTAAAATTGCTTTAAATGCGTGTGCGCGTGTTACTTTTGGTTTCGTTTCAACGATCCCGCGAAACTCGGCGGGGATGAGCGTGCATTCTACAATACAAGAGATTACTTTAACAAAACCTTTTGAAAGTGGGAGGACACACACGGGATTTTGAAAAGCGTGTCCCCAGTGAAAATTACGCCCCTGTGTGAGTGCAGCTCTGCCGCTGAGTTATCGTTTGATGTGAATGTATGTATGTCACGTTGTACCTATACTGAGACTATATTGAGACTGAGGCGCCAGAATTGTATCCGACAGAATGTGTCATGTGTTTTCTCATATTTGACGTGTTGCCAGTCTTGGACGCGATAACCTTTTTACAAATATTGCATCGCACGCTGTTGCCGTCAATATTGGCATAATGTAGCAATACTTTTGATCGCTTATACATCTTTTGCGTTAAATTTATGCTATGCTTTAAAGTATAGTGTACATTACAGCCTCACATTTGACAAGCTCAGGGCGAGTGGGCGTAACCGCCGTAAACTATTGATTTTCAAGGCAGCCTCGCCACAGCTAATCACCAGCATTTGATCCGGGCACGTTAAAGATACCGCACGTTTTCTAGCTCACTGACGTTGACAAGATTATGTCCTTGGGTATCGAAATTTGGTACCGAACGAAAATTATTTTTTCGATACTCGATAGTATCGAGACAATTCGGTCGGTGCTTAAAAAGTATCGAACTCGATACCCAGCCCTACAAACAATGGACTCATGAACAACTATCACTAAACAAAAAACACAGCTGTGGATCTTTCAGGTCACACAAAGCATTAAAACAATGAGTAATTATGTATTAGTGAAATAACCAGATAAATACAGTAAGGAAAATAATAACAATACCTTGGTCTCCAAGCGTCTCCTTTCACAGCCAACGCTGTATCTTCCTCTCAGAGCACTTTATACTGGCTTCATTCCTCAAAATGTAGTCTTTAAAAAAGATAATTGTAGTTGACATAAAATATCAAGAGCTGACAGTAGTTTATGCAGCTGTCTTTGGTTATGGCAGTAAACGCACCTTCAGCCATCATGTCGACTTGAACTAAAGCTGGACTGGACTTTGGACTAAAAGTAGCCTTGTCCTTCTCCAAACTCTTCCTCCTCATCCTCCTCTCAGCATTAACGGGCTGACGGTTATTCATCGCCGCGTCGTGCTGAATTTTGGGAGGGTATTAATCGATGTTCACTTGAATAAGTCGCTGTAAATGTGTAAAAGTGCTGAATGATCAATCAAACACTATGCAGTCTGTGAGCGCGAACTCAAGTAATGCAAAGTTAGCTCTGCTCGCGACTGGAGAATGTTGTGATTCAGTTATAACGTCATCGCCATAGCAACGACTAGTTGCGTACTTTAAAAAAATATATGATAATAAATGTTTATGCATTTGTTATAGAATTATTAAATAATAATTCAGCAAACAGCTAATTATATATAATATAATTATCAAATCACTATTATTCAATACTTAATTAATACTAATACTAAATTAAATTGTTCAATTTATGTTTAATTTATGCATTTATTATTTACAATAAATAAATGACTAATAAACGATTAATAGCAAAAAATCGCATCCAAAATAAGTTTTTGTTCACATGCTGTGTAGATTTATTATGCATAGGCCTATATTAATACTCTTATAGTTATTTTAAAAATATATTTACATGTGACCAACCAAAAAACAACTTTATTTTTTCATCCAAAACACTAAAATTGTGGCTGTATAGTTGCAACTTTTCTGTCTCTCACAAATTCTCATCCAAAACTTAATCTTATCTGATCTTCCTTACTTTTATGCATTACTGATACAAATATACATTGTGAATGATTCTGTGATGATTTCTGATGGTGCAGTGTTCGGTGGGTGCTCACTGCAGAATGCCCTAGAAAACAGGACTGTCAACATCCCTGCCCCTCCTCCACTTCCTGGTTCTGACCAGCTGGCTCTCTATTGCATCGTGGCAGATGAGGCATTTCCCTAGAAGGAGTACCTCATGAAGCCATATCCAAACCGCAGACTATCAGTTGAGCAACGCATCTTCAATTACAGACTTTCACACGCTCGGAGAGTTGTTGAAAATGCTTTTGGCATCCTGGCAAATCGTTTCCGAGTCTTTCTAACTACTATCAACATTCAAGATACTGCCAAAGTTGAGGCCATTGTTTTAGCTTGCTGTACTCTGCACAACTTTCTGCGGACAGAATGTGGTGAGCTATACATGGAGGGAATAGACCAGGAAGGGCCAGATCATAATTCAGTCCCTGGAAGATGGAGACAAGACCATGATCTACACCAACACATCAACTCAAGCCAAGCAGTGCAGAGAAAGATTGTGTCAGTATTTTAACTCTGAAATTGGTTCAGTGCCTTTTCAATGGAACAAAATCTAGTTTGTGTACATTTGATTTACATTGGATAATTGTGTACAACACTGGGCATTGTAAATATTTTCAGAATCTTCTTTACAGAGTGAAATTGCTAAATAAAACATTTAAACTCTATATTATTTTTAATGTGTTATTCGAAAACTAAAAAAAATGAATAACAGAAGTATTCATTATCTTCAATAGTATATATTCACACATATATGGTCACTGATGTAAAATGTTGGAATTGGAATTGTACAAACAATAAAAATGTGGTGTAATAGTGTATGACATTTTTTTTTTTTTTTGAAAATGTAGTTAATTAAAAGACATTTCCAGAAAAAGCAATTATGGCTAGACAGTCGCACCACATAATATTTTGACACTTTGCATAATAAAAAAGGACTTAAAAGTACACCAGATATTTTTTTTTTTAATAAAAGTGTTTACATCGATGGGAAATTGTACTATATATATCAATACAATCAATATCAATATAAATACACCAGCTGTTGCACGCACACACATATAATAAATTATTATTAATGATCTGCTTTGTTATCTTAATTATCTTTCTGTGTGACTGTGTGTATATTTATATATGTGGTAGCATTTTAATGTACTTATACTTATTTTCATTGGAAAATTAAAACGTTTCAAAGCTCTCACAATACACGTTAGGGTGAACCGTGTTGGAAGTTGCCGGTATTGTAAAAATACCTACTTCCCCCCAGCTCGTTTATTCGCCCTTTAAATAAAACAGCTCGAGTCCGCGTCAAAGTTTAAAGCCAATTTAATAGTAAAGTCAAAGAGTGCTGAGCTCAGGATTCCAGAACAGCCAATATCAAATCTGACATTCTGGGCAGTCCAGGAATGTCTCACAAAGCTAAAATATGCATTTATATTCTTGATTCTGCAGGCCTCTCCTCCTGATATCGTTCAACCATTCTCCTCCAATCAGGGCGTGTTCACCAACCGTTCCTGGACAGAAAAGAAAATACAGCCCCATCCCATTCTTCTTCTTAGAGTGACCAAAAGTCTAGTCTAAAGTGACCTTCAAATTGCTACTACTTTTGCAGGGCTTCTTTTCTCCTATGTGCCTGTAAACAAAGGTTTCTCAGAAATGACATAAATGTAGAGAGTTCGCAACTACACGCACACATTTTACTAACAGATTCTGTTACATAGTGTACACTTTGTCTTTTCATATGCACAGAACATTCTGTCTTCTCATAAGCACAGAACAACCAAAACACAAATTTAAAAGCATTAACAAAAAGTATTTTCTACAATTCCCTCTCTTGATCTCTGAAAGAGATCACACTTCTTCATCCTCATCATCATATGCACCCTCATCTGTCAGCAAATGCATCTTGTACGGGGGAGGTTCTCTTTTCTCCTAACCAGATTGCTCTCAACCTGCTTCCACCTGTTTCCATTCAAAGTTAAAGGGAAAGCCATCCTCACCATAGCGCACAATCCTTCTGTCATTTCTCTGGGCCTAGCTATCATCACACCTGTACCACATGCACAATACAGACCTGCTCTAGCCCATGACCCCACCATTTCCTGCCCCCTCTGGTGGATTACCGTGCACCATGACACTCTGACGTTTCCTACTATCAGCTTATTGTTTTTAGGGGATGTGAAATTGAAACAGGTATAGTTTCCTTCTCTTACCCTATGTGCCCTATTTTCTTATGTCCATCAGCTAATGTAATTTCGCACCAATTTCTCTGAAAAGAGCCCACCAATGTTTTAGATTTGCTAGTGGAAGTGAAATTAAAACATGTGTAGTTCCCTTTTCTTCTAATCAAGGGAACCCCTAGTGATGACCCACTACCTGTAACAGGGTACAATTTACTTAAAGATGAGCAATTGGCTGGATTTTGTTGTTTTGTTAATCGCAGGATGCAATCGTATCCCCATTGATCGTTTGCATACAATGGGGCAGGCTCAGTATTCAATTGAGGTCTCCCAGCTGCACATGCTAAACATCCTTCAAAACCTAAATTTGTGGATGCTTCATGAACCCATTCTAACCAGAGGTTGGACTCATGATAACCAGTTTCTAGGGTCATTACATCTAAAGGGGTCAAGTTGCTATAATCCGTGCTTTTCAATACTGTTTCTTTTTTTTTTTTTTTTTTCTTAAATCAACAACTATGGGGGCTGGTGTTACTTCTGGCTCTTGTACTAAAATTTTAATTAAACCCAATGGATCTGTCCCTGACACATCTACCCCTAGTGTAATGAAAGTTTCAGAGCTGTCAGGACCATCTTTCAGTGACATTATCAGCGTGTTTTTCCAGCTCCCCCAGCTATGTTGGTATCCTCTAAATAGTTTAAGTCTGTTCTGAATATTATTCTGGCTAGTTAGTGGGCTATTGGTTAACATCTTTTTAGTGTACCCTGGCTTGGTCATCCAATTAACATCGTGCCATGTGTGACACCATGGCCCAGTTGGTTTTGTTCCTGTTGTTGGCCACAGGCAGCCATAGACACCATACCCTCTCCATCCCAGTGCATCACCCCCACAATCTATCACTTGACACAGATCAAATTCCCACAGGCCATCCTTCCCTTTCTCCCTTACCAGTGTCAATTTCACCCCAGCCCCACCTCCTGTCAACACACTCCTTTTCCCTTTCTGTGTGTTTTGCCCCATCAATCCCCATATTATTACCCCTATGATTATTGTCAAGCTCAATACCCAACATCCCACTATTCTATTCATCTTTGTGTTGTTCATTTTACCACCACCACTATTTGAATCTCCCCGTTTTTGAACACCCTCTCTAGGATATTCTGTACAGTTTCAAACTGTAATTTATCAAGGCCACACCCTAGTTTGGGGACTGCTAATGTTTTCACTTTGTCTTTTAGGCACTGCAGTTTTAGATCTTCTAAACTCTTCTCTAAGTCTTCATATGTGGGCAGGTCCCTGCACCACCACTTTAGTTACCAGGTGAAATATCTGTTTCTTGCCGTGTGTGGTCAGCACACACTGACCCAGGGCGCTAATATGTTTCTGCAACTTTTCTACCCCGTATTTGTGTCTTATTTGCTTTGCTACACCCGCCCCTAGTGCATAGTCAGCGCTAATGCAGTGTGCAATTGGAATGTCTTCGCTAATTTCTAGCAGGTCTCCCACCCTCTCTAGAACAGTAATTTTGTGTCCCTGTGTTGGCTTCTGAGGGTTGAGCTGATTCTTCTGCTGTGTCCTTTTCTGCTTCCTGTTCTTCCTGCTCACCCTCTCTTTGACCTGCTTGCAGGTCAACTCTGGTCTCCTGCAGCGAACTGGAAGGAGAATCACAATTCACACAAGATGACAAATGATACCAAGTTTTTCCCTTACCCGCCAGTCGAACACAATGTGAGGTCCTTGCAGTGACCTTCATGGGCTCAGACCATTTAGCAGGCAGCCATTTTCGTTTCATCAATTTCAGTCTTACCCACTGATCCTGGGGGCCTCAGTCACCTGCTGCCAGTCCTGTGAAAAGGTGGGGTTCTGGGGAGATAATATGTTAATAACCGCCCTTACTTTGTCATAGTAGTCCCCAGGTGGCAACTGGCCAGCCTCCATATTGAATAGGGCCCATGGCCCAGGAAACTGTTGCCCTGTCAACAGTTCAAAATGTGTTAAACCAGTTGTACTTATATCAAACCAATTGCAATAGCAGTAAGCCAATTAATCCCTGTATGATAACATATTTTAGCCAATTTTTGTTTCAAAGTCAAATTCATAAGCTTTGTCATGTCTTTTTCCCACTTTGGCTCAGACTCAGCTTCTGACAGTACTGACACAGCTGTCGAAGCTGGTAGTACCAGTTCACCATTTTTTTTTTAACCCCTCCAAATTCCCTCCCCATCTTTTATACCCCCCTTACACTAGCCCCTTGCTCACTGACATCCAAATGGAATGGTACAGAATAATCTGGGGTCTGCAGTTCTGCAGCTTTGGCCAAATCAGTTTTTAGTGTTATAGATTCCTGTTCTGCCTCAAAAGTCCATTTTAAGACACTCCTAGCATTTTTCATCCCTGCCTCTTTCTGAATTTCTCAAATTAATATACCTCATCTCCCTCCCTGTCATATTCTAGAGTGCAATGCATCTGATCAACCGGCGCTGACAATGAAAATTGAGGAAATCCATGATGTCCATTTCTGTACAATTTTTGGTAATGTCTGAGATGTCTGGTGCAGTTAGCAATAGCCAATAAATATCTGCCCCTTTTTCCACCACCTTTTCTAAAACCAATTTTCCTGTGTCTCCTTGTACCAGCCCCCCTCCAGTGGAGCAATTATGAATTGTGCCATCAGGAAATCTTATATAGATACCATCTGGGCTACAAAAAATGCATATCCCCAATTTCACTAAAATGTCTCTCCCCAACAAGGGTGATGGCGCATTTGCGGAGCATAAGAATTCATGAAGGTGCGTCTGTCCTGCCACCTTTATTGACAGCGGCTTTGTTAGTGGCCATTTTTCTGACCCCCCAGAGAACCCTCGCACTCTCACTGTTTTTAGATGAGAGCGCCCCTTCCTCCACCATGCCCCCTGTAATGGTAGAGAAAGTGGCCCCAGTGTCCACCAGGGCCCTTATAGGCTTGTTATCTACCAGCACCTGTAGGTAGGGCTCAGCCTTAGCCCCCCTGCTGGTTCTCTGTGCCTCGTCAGTAACACTCCGCATCACCCGCCTGGTCCCAGACTGGGCATTGACCGGGCACCTGTTGGTTGGCAGGCCATGAGAGTGTATTTGGGACAGCTCCCCCCCTTCCTGGAGCCCCTCCTCTAAAAGGAGCCCGTCCCCTTGCAGGAGGTTGTCTTTTCTGTCTCTGTGGACATTCCCTCCTCCAATGACTCGAGTCCCCGCAAATGAAACAACCCCCCGATGGTGGAGCAGACAGACCCCTTCCCTTATCATTTTTCATATTCATACCCCTTTTTAATCCCCTGCCCCTGTTGGTGGGAGGCCAATCTGTGTATGGATCATAGGGATTATATTGTTGACTGACACTCTGCCAATAGGGCTGTGGTGTGGCAGGCTGTAGAAACTGTGGTGGGGAAGCACTCTGGCTGGTTTGGTTTTGCACTGACATTTGCTGCACTTCCTTCCCTTTCTTTTTAGATTTGTCTTTCTCGGTTTCTATCTGCATCTTTAACAATTGAGTTTTCAGTTTGTCTATTTCTGTCTCTTCCTTTCCTGCTTTCTCTACAGCTCTATCAACATGATGTACAAAATGTCTCACCCACGTGTCACTGTCCCCCCCTGCCATTTCCGGACTGTTTTCTATGCTAGAAGCATCAGCTTGTGGGACCCCTTTTATTACAGCCTGTCTGTAAAATTCTTGACATAGTTTACTAGAATCAGGGTTTTCTCCAGTCTGCTCCTCCCACTCTCCCTGTATCTCAATTTCTCCTTTGCCCACAGCGAATACAGGCAGCTGTGTTGCCATAGGGGCGCTAGGAGCATATGTGGGATGCCTTTTACTTACAACTGTGGCAGTGGTTGCAACTCTGGTCCACTTTCTCAATAAGGCTTGTTTGTCCTTTATAATCTTATCTAATTCTGCCCTTTCCTGTCTTTTTTCCTTCAATTCTCCATGGGCCCTTTTTTCTTCCATTTTAATATACTGAACTAGTTTGCCTGTATCCTTACTATCATTGGTCCATTGTTGAATATTTACTAGGTGGGACCAACACCCCAATAATTCTTTCTGTCTTTCCTTAATATCTTTTGGCTCTGTCTGCGCCAACACCATCTCAGCTATCTTCTGCCAATTTTCTTTGTAAGTTGCCATTTCTTACTTCTTATTAATCAATTTACAATCTGGAAGATGTCCAAACAACCTACACAACCAATTTTTTGCAATATTTTTAGTTCTTTCTATTCTTTTGGTTCAGCTTGATGCATCATCTGGCTACAGATGGCATCCCACACTCCCTTATACGTACTCATTTTATTAAAGGTTTTGTTTCTTTTAATGGATCACAGTCCTCTCTATGCCCTAATAGTCTACACACCCACCACCTAGGAACGTTCTTAACTCTTTTTCTACTAGTAGGAAATATCAGTTCTAACACCATCTGCTAATTAGGATCTCTCCATTCATACATTCACTTTCAAATTTTATTTTCTTTCATACAGTCCCTTTATCACAGGGCTCATCAATTCCCCCCCCCTCTCTGAGCCGTAAGAATGCTGCGTCCGTTCCTACCAGGTCACACTTAAGTGACGGTCCAGAGAAGGTGCGCAGCACTCCAACCTCCCAGATACGGAGTAGTTCACACTCACACACACTTTCAGAGATCGTTCAGTACACAGACACTTTTACACGTTAATGTAAAAATACCTACTTCCCCCCAGCTCGTTTATTCGCCCTTTAAATAAAACAGCTCGAGTCCGCGTCAAAGTTTAAAGCCAATTTAATAGTAAAGTCAAAGAGTGCTGAGCTCAGGATTCCAGAACAGCCAATATCAAATCTGACATTCTGGGCAGTCCAGGAATGTCTCACAAAGCTAAAATATGCATTTATATTCTTGATTCTGCAGGCCTCTCCTCCTGATATCGTTTAAACAATCTCCTCCAATCAGGGCGTGTTCACCAACCGTTCCTGGACAGAAAAGAAAATACAGCCCCATCCCATTCTTCTTCTTAGAGTGACCAAAAGTCTAGTCTAAAGTGACCTTCAAATTGCTACTACTTTTGCAGGGCTTCTTTTCTCCTATGTGCCTGTAAACAAAGGTTTCTCAGAAATGACATAAATGTAGAGAGTTCGCAACTACACGCACACATTTTACTAACAGATTCTGTTACATAGTGTACACTTTGTCTTTTCATATTGTGGTACTTTGCAGTTTGAATTTGTTTTATATATTTTCCATTTTGCATAAGAAGGCTTAAATAATTAAACTATAGAGTGCTAATTACTGTGAAACTGTCTGAAAGGGTTAAACAAAATATTATGTGTAGAGAAATGCTGCAAACTGCTGAGAACTTCCTGTGCCTGTAAGATAAGAACAGATACTTTCGAAAGTTTGACAGGATGTATGAGTTGACCGGATGTATGAGCCGACAGGATGTCTGAGCTGTGTGTGCGTTGGAAAGACACTTCTGCTTTTAGACGCCAACAGCAGAAGATACACGGAAGAGTGATGAACTCATATAAGGGAGTGTTTTCTGAAAGAGAATTCAGAAGAACTCGGAAGCACACAGAGTTCTTCTCCAGCGCTGTTTTTGCTCTTGATTTCTCCTATTTGCTGAGCTTGAATAAAACTTTTAAATTTTGATAGATTGACTCCTGAACCATTTTTGAACACGCAGAGGACTATTTGAAAGTCCAACAATAAGCACAGAACATTCTGTCTTCTCATAAGCACAGAACAACCAAAACACAAATTTAAAAGCATTAACAAAAAGTATTTTCTACAACCGTAATCGCCATTATTCTTGCAAACAACTATTCATTGCATAACAATGAAAGTACACTTCTGCATAAAATGGCCACTTATCCCTAAAAGACACAATATTCACACATTTAAAATTCAGGCATTACCGTCTGCCAGGCTTATTGTGTAAGATTGAGGTAAGATTATTGGGTAAGATTGATGATAAAACTCTATAAACAATAAAACATTATATTATATTAGTATATTAACGTTAAAAAGCAGTTAAACAGGCTAGGTTTGGTCACTTGTAAGCTTTTATCTAGCGTTTCCTCACAAATTATACGGATGTAAAAGGAGTAACAATTAACTTAACGTTACTAGTCTGACAAATAAACAAGCAATAACTAAACCGCTTGTATTATGTATGTTTTGGGTTTAAAAGTTAATGGCTAATAGTTAAATAACTCATGATGCCAGATTGAGATCATATTTATTTAGCTATCTGGGCAGTTCAGTGTTGTGATAATGGGGTTATATATATGGATAATATGAAAGGCCACATGGACAAATATTGTAGTAATTGATGTAGTAAATTGGAGTTTACTGCAGTATGTTATAGTGATTACTACACTTTGTTGATGCACTTCAGTATCCTGTAATATTAGTGAATTGATAAACCATAGTATTCTTTAATTTTTACTATGATAAGTTTAAAAAACAGTATTGTATCTATGATTATTACTCTAGTTTACTATAGTACAGAAGTATACTACAGTATTTTTCATATGGGAATGGTGAACTTGATGTTTTTCAGGGCACACAGCTGTTTAGTTGTAAACTATATTGTGTGTCTGATCAGATCCCAAATCAGGTCCTTTTAATTGCTTACAGTTCTTTAGGTTATTCCTGTAATGGTACAGTAATGGTAATCGGTGTTGTCCTATCAGACCTGCTGTTAGTTTTAGCTTTGCTGTAGGTGTCTGTAGAGGTTTCATATACTGTATATAACAGTCTGATAGCCATAATCATAATGTTTCTCTTTAGTGACAGTCACAGTGTAGTTGAGAAGGAGAACAGCAGCATGTTTCAAATTCAGATTATGTTAAAAATACTAAACACATTTGTAAAGTCTAAGATGTTTTTCCTGTTTCACTGGTGCTATTTACTGACCTGCAAGTAGTACAGAATGATCCCTATTGTTTATATTTAAGCCCTCTACAGCAAATAAAAGTATAAACTCATAGTTGATTAGGTCAGTAATGTCTAAAAAAAAACATGTATTATAATTTCGTAAAGTGACAAAATACATCATCTGGCTTTTGCAGGAAATGGCAGAAACAAGATCCCAGAGGGCCAAACTAAAACCAAAGGATGAAGCTGCATATTTTTAATCCATGCTCAAAGATAAGGATGGATTTAAAATAAAATACATAAATTCATTTAAAGGTGAGTAACACAATTGTCTGTTTTAAGTATTGTTTTAACTTTTACCCTGACTGCTCTTGGTTAGGTCGAGGAGTGTTCAGCTGTTGCCACTTTCAAAAGAGACATTTTCTCATTGAATATCGAGGGGAAGTCATGACTAAACTAGAATATGTGCAGCTGGAGATGGGTCAAAGGAGATAAGTGTGTGTTTCTAATGCTCAAAGGGTAGTTTGGTAATATGATGCAAAATCATTATAAACTGTATGATTTCTTTAAAATTTCCATAAAAAGTGTTCTATAACGTTGTATAGTTGACATTTTGTCAATCTGATTACACAAATCTTTCATATTTTACAGGTTTGTTCTGAGACCGAACAACAGGTGCATGCTTTGGTCAGCTGTGCAGCAGGAAATGGGTCAAAGGAGGTAAGTGTGTGTTTCTAAATCTCAACAGGTAATGTACTTGCCATTAAAAATGAGCATTTAATAAGCATGTATTTCTTACATGTTCTTTAGTTGGCAACAACAGTGATTTTTAATTACAATCAAACTTAAAGAAGTGAAATATAGTGATAGGCTGATGATACACAGGACAACATTTTGAGCAATCTTGCCAGGCAACTTTTTTTGAGCAATGTTGCTTGGGCATACCCTGGAAATCCAGAGGTCTCGAGAGAGCACAATTTGAATTGTCTCTGCAAGACACGCTGGCATCGAGCAATGATGCACATTACTGCATTACGTGAGCAGTTCTGGGAACCAATCAAATCGGTGTATCTGATGTAGGCGGGCCAGAGGCGAGCTAAGCTGATGACGACAGCGCTTCAACGTCCGGAATCATTTAGTAAAGATGACTACAGATGAACACCAGTTGTTTGAAACTGCTTTGGCTGCTACAGTGAATGAGTTAGACTTGGCTTTTCATATAAAAGAGGAACAGAAAACTGCGCTCAAATCGTTCCTTTGCAAGAAGGAAGTTTTTGCTGTTTTGTCGACTGGATACGGCGAGAGTTTAATCTATCAGTTAGCTACGCTGGTAGCTCTGGATACGTCACACCGTGTATTGTTGTGATTGGTCGTGGCGTTATCCAATTGCGTGCAGTCAAAGTTTCAAATGCATGCTTGGTGCCGCCCCTCGAGTTAGGCCCTTTTCATTGCTCGATGCCAGACCCTTAAAGGAGAACTCCGGTGTGATATTGACCTAAAGTGTATTGAATCATGATACCGAGTGTGAACGTACCTTTATATATCTCATCTCGTCTTGTCCACTGCTGTCCGAAATCTGGGGTCAGTTAGCCGATGCTCACAACAGGTTGTCAATGAAAGTCAATAGGGCATCGAAGTTGCCATGTAAATAAATCACTGTTTTACGCCATTTACGAGGCACAAAGTAGCTCCACACTTCATTGGTAGACTTCCAAGGGCCCTGACATTTAAAACGAGATATTGAGAACTCAGAAAAAGCACCGGTAGTTTATTTACAAGAAGATTTATACAGACATTTTCCACCAGAAACAGACCGGTCGCCGCCATCTTGAATTTAGTCACGATAAGTCGAGTGTTGAGCACCAAGGAATTTATCAGGTTATCAACTTATCAGGTTGTAGTTTCCTTCGTTTTAAATGTCAGGGCCCTTGGAAGTCTACCAAATGAAGTGTGGAGCTACTTTGTGCCTCGTAAATGGCGTAAAACAGTGATTTATTTACATGGCTACTTCGATGCCCTATTGACTCTCATTGACAACCTGTTGTGAGCATCGGCTAACTGACCCCAGATTTCGGACTGCAGGACACAAACCGAGATGAGATATGCAATTCACACTCTGTATCATGATTCAAATCCCCCCAGTGGATCACCACCTTGCTGTGGTTGGGGGGCTTGTGTGTCTCGGTGACCCAAAGAGCTATGCTGGCTGGAGCTTCAATGCTCCTGGTAGGGCCTCCCATGTCAGAAAGGTCAAGGGTAGAGGCCAGACAAAGAGTGGTCCCTGGTCCTCCAGGTTGGGGGTTCGGCACAGGGTTAACTACCTTGTCCTAGAAAAAAAACAGAGTTACAGAAGCATCGACAACAATACTACATCATCGAGACCTCGGAGAGGAAGGACCTCTACAACAGAGGAGTATGACGCAATGCAGTGAAAGCCAAAAGGAAGCTGTAAGGCCGATTCCCCTTATGACTCCTAGGAAACCATCAAGGATAGCCACTTGGAACATCAGGACCATGTATGAATTAGGAAGAACTGCCCAGATAGCAAAAGAGATGAAAACCTATAACATCTCTGTTTTAGGATTGAGTGAGACAAGATGGCTACAGGCAGGTCAGCTAAGACTAACATCTGGAGAGACGTTGCTGTATTCTGGACACACGGAGGATGGTGCCACTCACACTGAAGGAGTTGCACTGATGTTGAGTTCGGCGGCGCGACGTGCACTCATTGGCTGGGAACCTGTGAGCTCACGAATCATCACAGCTAAGTTTGCCACCAATAAAAAGAAGATTCAGCTGTACATCATACAGTGTTATGCTCCTACCAATGAGTCAAAAGAAGAGGAGAAGGATGATTTTTACCATCAGCTGCAAACAGTACTGGATAGAAGAAGGGAGAAAGACATCATAGTCCTCATGGGAGATCTTAATGCCAAGATAGGGAATGATAATACGGGGTATGAGGACATCATGGGAGTGCACGGGCTGGGGCGGATGAACGAAAATGGTGAACGTTTTGCGGACCTGTGCTCCTTGAACCAGTTGGTGATAGGAGGAAGCATCTTCCCTCACAAGCGGATCCACAAAGCCACATGGAGGTCTCCAGACCACATCACTGAGAACCAAATTGATCATATCTGTATCAACCGAAAGTTCAGACGTTCATGGCGGGACGTACGAGTGATGCGAGGCGCAGATGTATCATCAGACCACCATCTTGTACTGATGACAATGAGGCTGCGACTTAAGAAGTATACCACGCAGACCACCACGCACACCAAATACAACGTAAGACTGCTCAGGAAGAGGGAGGTACAGACAGCATTCCAGATCAGCCTTTACAATAGATTCCAGCCGCTACAAGAGATTCTGGAGGACACAGAGGTAGACCTCGACAGACAGTGGCAAGTTACTAAAAGAGCATGGCTTGACACTTGTGAAGAAGTCCTGGGCAAGAACAAGACAAAACAGAAAGAGTGGATCTCAGCTGAAACACTACAGAAGGTGGAAGAGAGGAGGAGGAAGAAAACAGCTTTAAACATGAGCAGAACTAGGGCAGCCAAGGCAAAGGCGCAAGAAGACTATACAGCTGCTGACAGGGAAGTAAAGAAGAGTGTAAAGAGAGACAAAAGAGAGTACATCAATGATCTGGCCAGCCAAGCAGAAGAGGCAGCAGGAAAGGGAAACCAGAGAGACCTGTATGCAGTGACAAAGAGACTAGCAGGCAAGTTTCAGCAGACAGTTAAACCTGTAAAGGATAAGACAGGGAACCCACTCACGACAACAGAGGGACAGCTGAAGAGATGGGCAGAACATTTCAGCGAGCTGCTAAATCGACCACCCCCGGAATCACCACCTGACATTCCACCAGCAGAGAAGGACCTGCCAATAAACTGCGACAAGCCATCTAAAGCAGAAATAAAGAAAGCCATCATGTTGTTGAAGAACGGGAAAGCGGCAGGGCCAGATGACATACCAGCAGAAGCCATCAAAGCGGACATAGGGACTGCGGTCAACATGCTGCACAGTCTCTTCGACAAGATTTGGGAAGAGGAGAGAGTCCCGGATGAGTGGAAAGAAGGAATCCTGATCAAGCTGCCAAAGAAAGGAGATCTCAGTAGCTGCAATAACTACAGAGGGATCATGCTGCTTTCAGTGCCTGGCAAAGTCTTGAACAGAGTACTATTGGAGAGGATGAAAGAGGCAGTGGATGCCAAGCTCCGAGAACAGCAGGCAGGTTTCCGTAGGTACAGATCCTGTATCGACCAAATTGCCAGCCTACGTATCATCGTAGAGCAGTCACTGGAATGGAACTCTCCCCTCTACATCAACTTCATTGACTATGAGAAGGCTTTCGACAGTGTGGACAGACAGACGCTGTGGAAATTGCTCAGGCACTATGGAGTACCCAAGAAGTTCATCTCCCTCATCAAGTGCACCTATCAAGATATGACATGCAAGGTAGCTCATGCAGGCCAGATGTCAGATAGTTTTGAGGTCAGAACCGGAGTCCGTCAGGGGTGCCTACTGTCGCCTTTCCTTTTCCTGCTGGTCATCGACTGGATTATGAAGATGACGACAGCAGGCAGGAACAATGGAATACAGTGGACACCTTGGATGCAGCTGGAAGACCTCGATTTTGCTGACAACCTGGCACTCCTGTCACACAACCACAACCAGATGCAAGACAAAACCACACGACTGGCAACAACATCAGCTAGGACAGGGCTCGAGATAAACAGGAGGAAAACAGAACTCATGAAGATCAACACCACTGTCAATACACCAGTCACAGTAGGTGGAGAGCCAATTCAGGAGGTTGAGTCCTTTGTGTATCTGGGGAGCATTGTTGACATGCAGGGGGGAACAGATCGAGATGTCACAGTCAGAATTGGCAAAGCGCGAGCAGCCTTTGTCATGTTAAAGAACATCTGGGCTTCAAGAGAGATCACCACGGCCACGAAATTGCGCATCTTCAATTCCAATGTTAAATCGGTCTTACTCTATGGCTCAGAGACTTGGAGGATGACCAAAGCGACGCAGCAGAAGATACAGACATTCTTCAACACCTGCCTGAGGCGTATCTTCAAAATCAGGTGGCCAGATAAGATCAGTAATGAAGAACTATGGCAGAGAGCGGGACAAGAATCAATAACAAGCCAGATTCTAAGAAGAAAGTGGGGCTGGATAGGACATACACTGAGGAAACCAGCCTCCAGCATCACCCGCCAGGCCTTAAAGTGGAATCCACAGGGAAAGCGGAAGAGGGGCCGGCCTAGGAATAGTTGGAGGCGGGATGCAGACTTAGAGCTGAAGCAGATTGGGACCAACTGGACGGAGGCAGAAAGGATAGCCCAGAGCCGCGATAGATGGCGAAGTGTTGTCGATGGCCTATGCTCCCTTGGGAGCTATGGGCCTAAGTAAGTAAGTAAGTAATCATGATTCAATACACTTTAGGTCAATATCACACCGGAGTTCTCCTTTAATCTTAATAGATTAGGGTCTGGATTTTTTCCAGGCTAGCTTGGGCACTTTCCCCACTGAGAATGGGTAACAATTTTTTTATCTGGATACTTTAACCCCCTGGGGTCCAAACACGCGTATACGCGTTTTGTGGCAGTTTCCCAAAAGGAACTTCAATTACTCGGTCATTTCTGATTGTACAGATAAAAGCAGTACATCAATCGAATCTGTAAAGGGTCTACTCACAAAACCAAAAAAATATTGTGATTTTACAAAATAAAGAAAACAAAAAGGGTGTGCTGTCTGCCGCGTTGATCTCCGTGATCTTCATTCAGAAACGCGTCATTAAAATAGACTATAACTCAGCCAATACACAACACAGAGACATGAGCAATATATCTAGAGGAAGCTTGATATCTATACTTTCAAATGAAGTAATGTAATATCGAAATCAAATATTCTGTGATAAAGTAATCCGTATGAAACCAACACGATGTCCAGTCTCTCTTGTCTGCTTCATTAGTTTTAATTAGATCACGCCCAAGAGCGATTCTCTTTTCAAATTCAAATCGTCCACGTGAGGGCGCCGCGCCAAAAGTAGACGCCCACATCACGGTAAACAAAGGAGAAAGCAGTTTCTTTTCTTTCAAGTTAGTCCTTTCTGGAAGAAGATGGGCTGTCAGGAATAAAACTTACTTCAGAAGATGAACATTATATGAGACACAGCGTGAACCAGCAGAAGAAATATTTACACAAGTAAGTTTTTTTCTTTTATTAGCCTGCTTGTTAGTTGTTACTGTGACAGAATGTGCACACATTTTACCAGTTAAGACTTTTTGCCAACTGTATTTCCTGACTACAGCAAGTGAAACATTATAAAGTATGTTTCATTTCACTGCATCTAAATGTCTCATGTCTCAGGATGTTTCGACCCCCTTTGGTCGAAAAACGCGCCGGCGCGTTTTGAGGCACGCTTTTGTAATAACGCCGAAAAGAATGTAAAATTCTCCGTCAGTTTTGATCGTACAAATACAACCAATACATCATTCGAAACTGTAGAGTGTATATTTTTATTTGTATACACTGTGCTTTTATGAAAATAAGAAAACAGACAGGGCACGCGCTCTGCCTTCACTGTCTCTGTTATATCTTTTCACTGACACATAAATGAAACAACCTAAATCTCAGTGATTACGTGCCTCACAAACATAATGCATATACTTGTAGAAAGCTTGAAATGTTTACGTTTACATAAACCAATTCAAATAAAAAACTAATATTCTCTTTTTAAGTAATCTGTATGAAAGGTAGAAGATGTGTGGTTTCTCCTGTATCACTTCATTACAAACCTCACACCTGTATTTATCTTGCACTGTTTTTATTTGCACCTAACTGTTATACACCTATACACTTACCAGTCAAAGGTACTTTTTTAAAGAAAAATAATTATCTAATTTTGTGAAATAGGTTTACTATGTAAAAAAAACTGCTCACTTAAAAAAAAAAACTTTTAATAATAAAAAAGTTTGGCTGGTAGTGTATGTATTTTCTCCATGTTAGCTCTGTCTTTGTCAGATCACTGTGTTGCTCACATCTACTTGTTTTCTTTGCAGTTTCTGCTGTTCCCCGTTTTCCTGTGTTCAAGTTTCCTGCGAGTGATTTGGATATTGCACCCACGACATCTTGACTTCTGTGTTGTTTATTACTTTTGTTCCTAATAAAAAGTTTAACTGCACTCACAAGTGAATCTCAAGTTATTTTACGTGATAGTTAAATCAGTCATGGGCCCTGTGTCTCATCTGGTTGCCCACTGATGCCAACATTAACCTAAGTTGCCCCGCAATGTTGCTCAAAAAGTTGCCCCATGTATCATCAGTCATAGGAATTGTTTAATTTACAATGGTATGGATGATGGTTCATTCTGAGCTAGCATGTGTATCATATGTCGTATGTCCCCATACTTACCGCTTTTGTCATGTTGTGGGGGATGGGTAGAAGTTTAGTGTGTGTTTTGTCCAACTGCACCATGGTTTGTGTGTCGTATGTCCCCATACTTACCGCTTTTGTCATGTTGTGGGGGATGGGTAGAAGTTTAGTGTGTGTTTTGTCCAACTGCACCATGGTTTGTGTGTCGTATGTCCCCATACTTACCGCTTTTGTCATGTTGTGGGGGATGGGTAGAAGTTGAGTGTGTGTTTTGTCCAACTGCACCATGGTTTGTGTGTCCTATGTCCCCATACTTACCGCTTTTGTCATGTTGTGGGGGATGGGTAGAAGTTTAGTGTGTGTTTTGTCCAACTGCACCATGGTTTGTGTGTCGTAAGTCCCCATACTTACCGCTTTTGTCATGTTGTGGGGGATGGGTAGAAGTTTAGTGTGTGTTTTGTCCAACTGCACCATGGTTTGTGTGTCGTATGTCCCCATACTTACCGCTTTTGTCATGTTGTGGGGGATGGGTAGAAGTTGAGTGTGTGTTTTGTCCAACTGCACCATGGTTTGTGTGTCGTAAGTCCCCATACTTACCGCTTTTGTCATGTTGTGGGGGATGGGTAGAAGTTTAGTGTGTGTTTTGTCCAACTGCACCATGGTTTGTGTGTCGTATGTCCCCATACTTACCGCTTTTGTCATGTTGTGGGGGATGGGTAGAAGTTTAGTGTGTGTTTTGTCCAACTGCACCATGGTTTGTGTGTCGTATGTCCCCATACTTACCGCTTTTGTCATGTTGTGGGGGATGGGTAGAAGTTGAGTGTGTGTTTTGTCCAACTGCACCATGGTTTGTGTGTCGTATGTCCCCATACTTACCGCTTTTGTCATGTTGTGGGGGATGGGTAGAAGTTTAGTGTGTGTTTTGTCCAACTGCACCATGGTTTGTGTGTCGTATGTCCCCATACTTACCGCTTTTGTCATGTTGTGGGGAATGGGTAGAAGTTTAGTGTGTGTTTTGTCCAACTGCACCATGGTTTGTGTCGTATGTCCCCATACTTACCGCTTTTGTCATGTTGTGGGGGATGGGTAGAAGTTTAGTGTGTGTTTTGTCCAACTGCACCATGGTTTGTGTGTCCTATGTCCCCATACTTACCGCTTTTGTCATGTTGTGGGGGATGGGTAGAAGTTGAGTGTGTGTTTTGTCCAACTGCACCATGGTTTTTGTGTCCTATGTCCCCATACTTACCGCTTTTGTCATGTTGTGGGGGATGGGTAGAAGTTGAGTGTGTGTTTTGTCCAACTGCACCATGGTTTGTGTGTCGTATGTCCCCATACTTACCGCTTTTGTCATGTTGTGGGGGATGGGTAGAAGTTTAGTGTGTGTTTTGTCCAACTGCACCATGGTTTGTGTGTCGTATGTCCCCATACTTACCGCTTTTGTCATGTTGTGGGGGATGGGTAGAAGTTTAGTGTGTGTTTTGTCCAACTGCACCATGGTTTGTGTGTCGTATGTCCCCATACTTACCGCTTTTGTCATGTTGTGGGGGATGGGTAGAAGTTTAGTGTGTGTTTTGTCCAACTGCACCATGGTTTGTGTGTCGTATGTCCCCATACTTACCGCTTTTGTCATGTTGTGGGGGATGGGTAGAAGTTGAGTGTGTGTTTTGTCCAACTGCACCATGGTTTGTGTGTCGTATGTCCCCATACTTACCGCTTTTGTCATGTTGTGGGGGATGGGTAGAAGTTTAGTGTGTGTTTTGTCCAACTGCACCATGGTTTGTGTGTCGTATGTCCCCATACTTACCGCTTTTGTCATGTTGTGGGGGATGGGTAGAAGTTGAGTGTGTGTTTTGTCCAACTGCACCATGGTTTGTGTGTCGTATGTCCCCATACTTACCGCTTTTGTCATGTTGTGGGGGATGGGTAGAAGTTTAGTGTGTGTTTTGTCCAACTGCACCATGGTTTGTGTGTCGTATGTCCCCATACTTACCGCTTTTGTCATGTTGTGGGGAATGGGTAGAAGTTTAGTGTGTGTTTTGTCCAACTGCACCATGGTTTGTGTCGTATGTCCCCATACTTACCGCTTTTGTCATGTTGTGGGGGATGGGTAGAAGTTTAGTGTGTGTTTTGTCCAACTGCACCATGGTTTGTGTGTCCTATGTCCCCATACTTACCGCTTTTGTCATGTTGTGGGGGATGGGTAGAAGTTGAGTGTGTGTTTTGTCCAACTGCACCATGGTTTTTGTGTCCTATGTCCCCATACTTACCGCTTTTGTCATGTTGTGGGGGATGGGTAGAAGTTGAGTGTGTGTTTTGTCCAACTGCACCATGGTTTGTGTGTCGTATGTCCCCATACTTACCGCTTTTGTCATGTTGTGGGGGATGGGTAGAAGTTTAGTGTGTGTTTTGTCCAACTGCACCATGGTTTGTGTGTCGTATGTCCCCATACTTACCGCTTTTGTCATGTTGTGGGGGATGGGTAGAAGTTTAGTGTGTGTTTTGTCCAACTGCACCATGGTTTGTGTGTCGTATGTCCCCATACTTACCGCTTTTGTCATGTTGTGGGGGATGGGTAGAAGTTTAGTGTGTGTTTTGTCCAACTGCACCATGGTTTGTGTGTCGTATGTCCCCATACTTACCGCTTTTGTCATGTTGTGGGGGATGGGTAGAAGTTGAGTGTGTGTTTTGTCCAACTGCACCATGGTTTGTGTGTCGTATGTCCCCATACTTACCGCTTTTGTCATGTTGTGGGGGATGGGTAGAAGTTTAGTGTGTGTTTTGTCCAACTGCACCATGGTTTGTGTGTCGTATGTCCCCATACTTACCGCTTTTGTCATGTTGTGGGGGATGGGTAGAAGTTTAGTGTGTGTTTTGTCCAACTGCACCATGGTTTGTGTGTCGTATGTCCCCATACTTACCGCTTTTGTCATGTTGTGGGGGATGGGTAGAAGTTTAGTGTGTGTTTTGTCCAACTGCACCATGGTTTGTGTGTCCTATGTCCCCATACTTACCGCTTTTGTCATGTTGTGGGGGATGGGTAGAAGTTGAGTGTGTGTTTTGTCCAACTGCACCATGGTTTGTGTGTCCTATGTCCCCATACTTACCGCTTTTGTCATGTTGTGGGGGATGGGTAGAAGTTGAGTGTGTGTTTTGTCCAACTGCACCATGGTTTGTGTGTCGTATGTCCCCATACTTACCGCTTTTGTCATGTTGTGGGGGATGGGTAGAAGTTTAGTGTGTGTTTTGTCCAACTGCACCATGGTTTGTGTGTCGTATGTCCCCATACTTACCGCTTTTGTCATGTTGTGGGGGATGGGTAGAAGTTTAGTGTGTGTTTTGTCCAACTGCACCATGGTTTGTGTGTCGTATGTCCCCATACTTACCGCTTTTGTCATGTTGTGGGGGATGGGTAGAAGTTTAGTGTGTGTTTTGTCCAACTGCACCATGGTTTGTGTGTCGTATGTCCCCATACTTACCGCTTTTGTCATGTTGTGGGGGATGGGTAGACGTTGAGTGTGTGTTTTGTCCAACTGCACCATGGTTTGTGTGTCGTATGTCCCCATACTTACCGCTTTTGTCATGTTGTGACATTAAACAGTAGTTCAGAGATGTTAAAGAAGCATAATTCATATAGACCAAGCACTGCTGCTGTTTGTTATAGTATTTTATTTTTCTATTCACAGATACTGACCCTGCCTTAGGAGGCCCATCTAAAGGTATGACAATACTAAAACTTTTTTAACTTCAAACCCACATAGGTATATGTACTTTTGGAACCAAAATGAGTGTTATAAATGTTTAAAATGCAGTTTAGATTGTTTTTGATTGCTTAACTTATTGTGTAAATGATGCAAGTTTTTGGGGAACACTTTACAGTAGGCCTACATGAATTACCATGAATTAATGCATAAATTAATGGAGAATTATGAATTACTTCATCCATTAATATCTCAATTATCAGGAACTAGCATGAGTTCAGAATCTTTTATTCATGACGTCATAGATGAAAAACACCTTAAGACATTCGCTAAGATGAGTACATCATCATGATTAATATGTAATTATGATCATGATCATGATGTTTTCTTTTTCACAGAAAACAAGATTTTTAATAAGCTATGCTTATGGTACGTGTACCAGATAAAAAAAAAATTGAATCAAGTAAGAGAATCAAGCATTTGAATTATTAAAGGAATATACAAAAATCTGCATTACCTCATGCATGCATGCATGTTAGAATATCAGTAACATTAATCAATGTGAGAACTACTGTTTTTCATTAATTATGATGAGTTATCAAGCACGTATATGTCTTCTTCATAGCAGCCTGCATGTAAATGAACAGACCCCCAACACTGGCCAATCACAGCACAGAGTATGTGAATTCTGTTGACATTCAAATACAGTAGTCATCTTAACTAATTATTACACCATTAACTAAGCATTAATTTCTCATGACCTCATCGTGTGTGACCCCTCAAGTAAAGTGGTAACTTGGTTCTCTGGAATACTGATAAACAGTGTGTTATTAAAGCGATAGTTCACCCAGAAATGAAAATGTGATGTGTAACTGCTCACCCCCAGGAGTCAGTGATGTAGATGACTTTGTTTCTTCAGTAGAACACAAAGATTTTTAACTCAAACCGCTGCAGTCTTTCAGTCATATCCCTGATAGCACACGTACATCTAGAAGATGTCTATTTGACGTCTGCATTTACATCTGCAAGACTTATTATTTAGGATGTCTCTTTTTAGATGTCAAATAGACGTATGTTAGATGTCTTTAAGATGTTTATTATTTAGAATGTATGTAAAACTGACATCTGAAAGACGTCTGCCAGATGTTTTTAGACAGCGGATGCTTTCCAGATCAAGAGATCTTTAACAGACATCTTTCAGACGTGCTTGTGCCATCTGGGATAATGGCAGTCAGTGGGTCCCATGGCTTTGAGAGTCAAAAAACATACACAGACTAAACCAAATACATGCTCTGGCGTAGTAGTATTCTATCTTGTGTATAGGTCACTTATTTGTTTACACAGTGGAAAGAGATTGTGGTTACGACAGCTAATCAGAATGGTAATTACTTGTGCTTAACATGATTGTTGCAACCAAATTTTGTTTAGCCGTTGTATTTACAATCTCTGCACTGTGTAAAGAAGGAGTGACATATACAGTCTGTATTTGGATGTCATCAAATTTCTCATACTCTGTGTGCTGTGATTGGCCAGTGTTGTGCTCTGTCCATATACCTACAGGCTACTATGAATACATGAACATGCTTGATATCTCATATTTAATGAAAAACATGAGTTCTCACATTAATTGATATACTGTTCTAGCCTGTATGCATGCATGAGGTAATATTGATTATTTTTCTACATTCCTTTTAATAATTCAAGTAGTCTTACATGCACAAAATGCTTTTGTATTTTGAATCATGTACCATGAGCATAGGTTTATCTACAATGTATAGTAAAGACCTTGTTTTTTGTGAACAATGAAAACATCATGATCATGCATAATAAACATAAATCATGATGATGTACTTGTCTTAATGTCTCAAGGTGTTTTTCGTCCATGAAGTCAAGACTTTGAGCTTGTGTTAGTTCCTGATAATTCATGAGATTCACTCTTGCCATAAAGTGTTACCATGTATTTATTTATTTTTTTAAGGACAAATATCACAGCAGGAGGGAAGAGCATGAACAACCTGGTAAAAGCACACAATCATATAAAGAAAGAACACTGTACTAGGGAATTCTGTAGATCAATCATTTCAGCTGGTTTTATAGTAAAGGAGGATTTTTTGCTAGAGATTTACAGTTTCCACTTAAATGTTTAGAATAATTTATGAAATGTTTGAGTTTGTTCCATCAGATCCTTTATTCTGAGCCATACTATTCATACCACAGGAATGAAGAAAGCGAGGCAGCCTGTTGTGAACCCTCCAGGCACCTCAGATGGTATGAGCATCTACCTCACTCAGCCAACATATCCATTAAGGTTTGATTCAATTCATGCAGACCAAGCAATACTACTGTTTGTTATAGTGTTTAATTTGTCTATTCACAGATATTGAGACTTCCTTTGGAGGCTCATCTCAAGGTACATCTCAATGATGAGAATAAAATGTTTTTAACTACTAATCTATATAGGCCTGTCATGATAACTTTTTGTTACCCCGTAAAATAATTGCGATGAGTGATATTATTGTCATTTTAAGACCATTTTATGCCAGTGAATGTAAAATCATAATATAACAGCATAATAATGCAAGAAGGCCACACACTTTCAATTGATAAACAAACATTTAATTCATAAATTATTTAGATCATGAGAATTAAGTGTCCAAATATTAAATACCTTAAACTTGAATAAAAAGTAAATCCACATTTTCTTACAAATAGAAAAAAGACAAATGGACGAAGAACTGTTATGGAGATTTTTCCCATCTACAGATTTTTCCCTTTTTTCCCCTCTGAAAAGTAAGATAACATACACACTATTGCAGAGAAACACACCATATTTAACAGTTTTTATGTTGTTGTGTTTATGTAAATATAAATGGTGATGTATTGCATTACCTAAAATTGAGGTCATGTACATTTAATTTGCGATAAGATTTTGGTTGTACGATTATAGTCTGAGGAATAATCACGGTTTCACGGTTATCACAGCGTTTATTATTCATTAATTCGTTTCAAAACACTATTAGTTAAGAAAATCACATGAAAACTCCTTATATTTTAAAGTGTTATTTATTGCTGCTCAGTAACCAAATAATACAGCACAAAATAATAATAAAAACCAAATAATAGTCAATTTCCAGTCCAGTAATAATTTTACACTGAAAATATATAACAGAATAATGAATAAATAAATAAATTAAAATCAGAATAAATTAAAAATATATATTATTTGTCTAAATTAAATCTTAGCTACATATTAGCTAAGTGTTTGCCTATAAAAGAGGACAAATGTAGTTAAAGGCACTTGTGATCAACTATATTATAAAATTGTTTGGTATTTTCTGTAACTGGCTTTTGACTTTAACAATATAGCCTCCTTTTAAAAATGAATAATGCAGTACAGTAAAAAAATAAATAAAAAGAAACCAAGTCTCTGGTATTGAATATTAGCAAGCTATACATATCCTTTTGTAACAGAACAAGGAGTCAAAAGCTGAAGGACCCACATACAACAGGGCCCTCAAATTGCACGCTTATTTCCAGTCCTTTCAGTTCATATTATAGTGCAGAAATGTAAGCATGTTAACATTCTCAGTGCTCAGTCTTGACCGATGAGGAGACAAGATGTGGCCACTTGCGCTAAACACCCTTTCCGAGGGCACACTTGTTGCAGTAAAACCATGGTACTTTCTGGCTACTTTTGAAAGCATTGGGATGTCTTCCACATGTGACTTCAACCAAGCCAGTGGGTCAGAATCACCACTGATTGCAGGAAGGGACACGTATAGTTTTATCTCTGAGTCAATTCTTTCTTGGATTGATGGCATTTCATGTGCTGAAGCTTGTGACCTGTTCTTCTTTGCACTGGTGATTTGCTGTAACAGCCCAGACAGGCTCTTTTCGGTGATGGTGGATGAGGTCCTCACACTGCTCTGTGTGGTTGATGCTAGAGGATCTTCTGTATCTGGATGTGATGCAAGTGCCATTGCTTCATCACTGCATGGCTTGACTGTGTCTTCCAGATTTTCAGCAAAGCTTCCTTTAAACCTGGGTTCCACAAAACTGGATATGTTCAGAACATTCTTCATTTCCTCTGAATATCTCAGCTGCATTAACAGGTTTTCTCTTATTACAGCTTTCATTTGTTTAGTGAGAGCACATTCCTCTTGATCTTGAAGAATCTCATTGTTAATGTGCTCCAAGACTGGATTTAGGGAGGAAAGTGTGACTTGTTTCTCTGAGGCCAGGACATCAGTGAAGTCAAGTAGAAGACAAAGAAGTTGGCTTGGTTTCTCCAGGACAATGATTTCAGTGTCTTTAGGCATAAGATGCCAGGTGCTTCTGTCTCCTACTAGTACCCCACAGATGGCCTGCTGCTGCTCCAAGAACCTGGAAATCATTTCAAATGTGGATCCTCATCTGGTGTTCAATTCTGCCTGCTTCTTTTAATGTTTACGTTTCCTGCTTCAAAAAAAGCCTTGAACCAAATGTCGACATGCTCTGGTAGCGGATTCAGCCCTTGGTATCTTGAGGACTTTGGAAATGGCCAAATTTAAATTCTGACCAAAACAAGGAAACCAAACACCGAAATAATGCAAAGGCTTTCTTCATATTACTGGCATTGTCTGTTGTAATTTCAGATAGGTTCTCTTTTTTTATCTTCCAGTCCAGGAGCATGTTTTCTATCATTTCAGTGATATGCTCTGCTGTGGTCTTCTGGAAAATAAAGAGTCTCAAGACAGTGAGTCTTTAGCTTCCAATCAGTAGAGAGGTAGGGCACTGTAAAGCTCATAAAGGGTTCTCCTCCACCTCCATGGCAGGTCCACAGGTCTGTGGTAACACCAATCCACACACCCTCTGCCAGCTGTTCCTCCACACTTGCTCGTACTTCCGTGTACATGGCTGGGATTTTGTTTGTGGAGAAGTAGTTGTGGAATTTTGTATTGTGGCACTGACTTTTTCATCAGATGAAGAAATCCAGGTTTTTCCACAATCTGAAACGGCATCATATCTTTGGAGACATAGGCCACTGTATTATTCAAAACCTGGGCTTGTTTTGAAGTGGGAGCATAAGTCACACACTTTGCAAAGGATTCTGCTATAGTTGGTTGTTGAACTGCAGCTACACCACTAGTGTTGAGCTAAAAGTGAACAAGAACAATTTAAATAAAATTATCAATAATGAGATGAACTTTGACTGGAGTTGCAGTAATCATATAAGATCATTTTCAATATTTAATTACAGTAACAATTATATTTCTATAATTTATAATAATATTAATGTTATCATTATCAATATAAAAGACTAAAATGAACTTAAATGAACTTTTATCATCAGCTTTCATCCATACATAATCATTTTAATAATTTGTAATAATTCGTCTAACACATCGTTTGTTTAGGTTGCACTGAAAGCTTTGATTCATTGATATTTAATTCCCTACCAACGTATTTCATTCAAGTAATTTGTCACGGAATTTAACTTATGCATTACCTTTACTTGAGCGTGCAAAGCTGGATGGTGATCCTGCAGGTGCTGCATCAAATTAGATGTGTTCGATCCTTCATCAGCAACCTTTTTACGGCACGTTTTGCAAAAAGGTGCTCCATCATCTTCAATGACGCCCTGGTCATTATTTGGGTACCCAAGATAATCCCAAACTGCCGACTTCAGGCGCTTTTTTCGGAGGAAACAGAGTTTCGCTGGTTGGTGCATCAGCCATAGTTAATCCAGTGTGCGTGCATATTAGCCTTGGTCTCTTATAAACTCTGAACTTTAAGCTAGCACACAGTTGGCAAAACTTTGTTTAGTTGCAGCAGTTTTGTTCCGTGCAAAAGAAACGCTGTGTTGAGAAGCCTTTACGATTAATTAACCATGACGAATTAAAGTGCGGTTAATATTTGTAGTATTTAATGCTTAGTTTAACTGTTATGTTTAGGAACAGTTAAAATGTTGAAGTTATCCTCTTTACACTTACAGTAAGAGCGTTTGTTTTTTTCATTACACACAGTACACACAGGATGTTTCTTGATACACAAAATGATCTTGTGATGTAAGGGCAACTACTGTAATGTTGCTGTAAACAAGAACAAATTAAACTTTGCTCCTTGTTCACAGACTGTGCATACTGTTATATGTCTGAATCGCTTGTTTGAATGTTGTTTCTTTGCTTAAATATGATCACCCACTCTGGGTTTTTCTGCAAACAACCGGCTAGATTTACATTACGTGTATAGATCGATAGATCGACAGACAGACCCTTATGTCACTCCCAAATAGTTCATCCTTGAATACACACTATAAAAGGTAAGGTAGCATATTTACAGCACTATACAAAAATATTTTTCATACTTGCACAATGCGTGCACCATGTGCTGAGTCTAATCATTGGTCCTCATATATCAGGTATGTCCCTTTAATACACAGTCTTTACTATTGTGTATGTGTTAAACCATTGGTCCTCATATATCAGGTATGTCCCTTTAATACACAGTCTTTACTATTGTGTATGTTTTACACCATTGGTCCTCATATATCAGGTATGTCCCTTTAATACACAGTCTTTACTATTGTGTATGTGTTAAACCATTGGTCCTCATATATCAGGTATGTCCCTTTAATACACAGTCTTTACTATTGTGTATGTTTTACACCATTGGTCCTCATATATCAGGTATGTCCCTTTAATACACAGTCTTTACTATTGTGTATGTGTTACACCATTGGTCCTCATATATCAGGTATGTCCCTTTAATACACAGTCTTTACTATTGTGTATGTGTTAAACCATTGGTCCTCATATATCAGGTATGTCCCTTTAATACACAGTCTTTACTATTGTGTATGAGTTACACCATTGGTCCTTACATATCAGGTATGTCCCTTTAATACACAGTCTTTACTATTGTGTATGTGTTACACCATTGGTCCTCATATATCAGGTATGTCCCTTTAATACACAGTCTTTACTATTGTGTATGTGTTACACCATTGGTCCTCATATATCAGGTATGTCCCTTTAATACACAGTCTTTACTATTGTGTATGTGTTACACCATTGGTCCTCATATATCAGGTATGTCCTTTTAATACACAGTCTTTACTATTGTGTATGTGTTACACCATTGGTCCTCATATATCAGGTATGTCCCTTTAATACACAGTCTTTACTATTGTGTATGTGTTACACCATTGGTCCTCATATATCAGGTATGTCCCTTTAATACACAGTCTTTACTATTGTGTATGTGTTAAACCATTGGTCCTCATATATCAGGTATGTCCCTTTAATACACAGTCTTTACTATTGTGTATGTGTTAAACCATTGGTCCTCATATATCAGGTATGTCCCTTTAATACACAGTCTTTACTATTGTGTATGTTTTACACCATTGGTCCTCATATATCAGGTATGTCCCTTTAATACACAGTCTTTACTATTGTGTATGTGTTACACCATTGGTCCTCATATATCAGGTATGTCCCTTTAATACACAGTCTTTACTATTGTGTATGTGTTAAACCATTGGTCCTCATATATCAGGTATGTCCCTTTAATACACAGTCTTTACTATTGTGTATGTTTTACACCATTGGTCCTCATATATCAGGTATGTCCCTTTAATACACAGTCTTTACTATTGTGTATGTGTTACACCATTGGTCCTCATATATCAGGTATGTCCCTTTAATACACAGTCTTTACTATTGTGTATGTGTTAAACCATTGGTCCTCATATATCAGGTATGTCCCTTTAATACACAGTCTTTACTATTGTGTATGAGTTACACCATTGGTCCTTACATATCAGGTATGTCCCTTTAATACACAGTCTTTACTATTGTGTATGTGTTACACCATTGGTCCTCATATATCAGGTATGTCCCTTTAATACACAGTCTTTACTATTGTGTATGTGTTACACCATTGGTCCTCATATATCAGGTATGTCCCTTTAATACACAGTCTTTACTATTGTGTATGTGTTACACCATTGGTCCTCATATATCAGGTATGTCCCTTTAATACACAGTCTTTACTATTGTGTATGTGTTACACCATTGGTCCTCATATATCAGGTATGTCCCTTTAATACACAGTCTTTACTATTGTGTATGTTTTACACCATTGGTCCTCATATATCAGGTATGTCCCTTTAATACACAGTCTTTACTATTGTGTATGTGTTAAACCATTGGTCCTCATATATCAGGTATGTCCCTTTAATACACAGTCTTTACTATTGTGTATGTTTTACACCATTGGTCCTCATATATCAGGTATGTCCCTTTAATACACAGTCTTTACTATTGTGTATGTGTTACACCATTGGTCCTCATATATCAGGTATGTCCCTTTAATACACAGTCTTTACTATTGTGTATGTGTTAAACCATTGGTCCTCATATATCAGGTATGTCCCTTTAATACACAGTCTTTACTATTGTGTATGTGTTAAACCAGGGGTTTTCAAACCTGTCCTGGAGCCTCCCCTGCCCTGCACATTTTGTATGTCTCCCTTATTAGGCACACCCAATTCAGGTCTTGCAGTCTCTACTAATGAGCTGATGATTTGAATCAGGTGTATTAGATGAGAGAGACAAGCAAAATGTGCAGGGCAGGGGAGGCTCCAGGACAGGTTTGAAAACCCCTGTGTTAAACCATTGGTCCTCATATATCAGGTATGTCCCTTTAATACACAGTCTTTACTATTGTGTATGTGTTACACCATTGGTCCTCATATATCAGGTATGTCCCTTTAATACACAGTCTTTACTATTGTGTATGTGTTACACCATTGGTCCTCATATATCAGGTATGTCCCTTTAATACACAGTCTTTACTATTGTGTATGTGTTAAACCATTGGTCCTCATATATCAGGTATGTCCCTTTAATACACAGTCTTTACTATTGTGTATGTGTTAAACCATTGGTCCTCATATATCATGTATGTCCCTTTAATACACAGTCTTTACTATTGTGTATGTGTTAAACCATTGGTCCTCATATATCATGTATGTCCCTTTAATACACAGTCTTTACTATTGTGTATGTGTTACACCATTGGTCCTCATATATCAGGTATGTCCCTTTAATACACAGTCTTTACTATTGTGTATGTGTTACACCATTGGTCCTCATATATCAGGTATGTCCCTTTAATACACAGTCTTTACTATTGTGTATGTGTTACACCATTGGTCCTCATTTATCAGGTATGTCCCTTTAATACACAGTTTTTACTATTGTGTATGTGTTAAACCATTGGTCCTCATATATCAGTTATGTCCCTTTAATACACAGTCTTTACTATTGTGTATGTGTTACACCATTGGTCCTCATTTATCAGGTATGTCCCTTTAATACACAGTTTTTACTATTGTGTATGTGTTACACCATTGGTCCTCATATATCAGGTATGTCCCTTTAATACACAGTCTTTACTATTGTGTATGTGTTACACCATTGGTCCTCATATATCAGGTATGTCCCTTTAATACACAGTCTTTACTATTGTGTATGTGTTAAACCATTGGTCCTCATATATCAGGTATGTCCCTTTAATACACAGTCTTTACTATTGTGTATGAGTTACACCATTGGTCCTTACATATCAGGTATGTCCCTTTAATACACAGTCTTTACTATTGTGTATGTGTTACACCATTGGTCCTCATATATCAGGTATGTCCCTTTAATACACAGTCTTTACTATTGTGTATGTGTTACACCATTGGTCCTCATATATCAGGTATGTCCCTTTAATACACAGTCTTTACTATTGTGTATGTGTTACACCATTGGTCCTCATATATCAGGTATGTCCTTTTAATACACAGTCTTTACTATTGTGTATGTGTTACACCATTGGTCCTCATATATCAGGTATGTCCCTTTAATACACAGTCTTTACTATTGTGTATGTGTTACACCATTGGTCCTCATATATCAGGTATGTCCCTTTAATACACAGTCTTTACTATTGTGTATGTGTTAAACCATTGGTCCTCATATATCAGGTATGTCCCTTTAATACACAGTCTTTACTATTGTGTATGTGTTAAACCATTGGTCCTCATATATCAGGTATGTCCCTTTAATACACAGTCTTTACTATTGTGTATGTTTTACACCATTGGTCCTCATATATCAGGTATGTCCCTTTAATACACAGTCTTTACTATTGTGTATGTGTTACACCATTGGTCCTCATATATCAGGTATGTCCCTTTAATACACAGTCTTTACTATTGTGTATGTGTTAAACCATTGGTCCTCATATATCAGGTATGTCCCTTTAATACACAGTCTTTACTATTGTGTATGTTTTACACCATTGGTCCTCATATATCAGGTATGTCCCTTTAATACACAGTCTTTACTATTGTGTATGTGTTACACCATTGGTCCTCATATATCAGGTATGTCCCTTTAATACACAGTCTTTACTATTGTGTATGTGTTAAACCATTGGTCCTCATATATCAGGTATGTCCCTTTAATACACAGTCTTTACTATTGTGTATGAGTTACACCATTGGTCCTTACATATCAGGTATGTCCCTTTAATACACAGTCTTTACTATTGTGTATGTGTTACACCATTGGTCCTCATATATCAGGTATGTCCCTTTAATACACAGTCTTTACTATTGTGTATGTGTTACACCATTGGTCCTCATATATCAGGTATGTCCCTTTAATACACAGTCTTTACTATTGTGTATGTGTTACACCATTGGTCCTCATATATCAGGTATGTCCCTTTAATACACAGTCTTTACTATTGTGTATGTGTTACACCATTGGTCCTCATATATCAGGTATGTCCCTTTAATACACAGTCTTTACTATTGTGTATGTTTTACACCATTGGTCCTCATATATCAGGTATGTCCCTTTAATACACAGTCTTTACTATTGTGTATGTGTTAAACCATTGGTCCTCATATATCAGGTATGTCCCTTTAATACACAGTCTTTACTATTGTGTATGTTTTACACCATTGGTCCTCATATATCAGGTATGTCCCTTTAATACACAGTCTTTACTATTGTGTATGTGTTACACCATTGGTCCTCATATATCAGGTATGTCCCTTTAATACACAGTCTTTACTATTGTGTATGTGTTAAACCATTGGTCCTCATATATCAGGTATGTCCCTTTAATACACAGTCTTTACTATTGTGTATGTGTTAAACCAGGGGTTTTCAAACCTGTCCTGGAGCCTCCCCTGCCCTGCACATTTTGTATGTCTCCCTTATTAGGCACACCCAATTCAGGTCTTGCAGTCTCTACTAATGAGCTGATGATTTGAATCAGGTGTATTAGATGAGAGAGACAAGCAAAATGTGCAGGGCAGGGGAGGCTCCAGGACAGGTTTGAAAACCCCTGTGTTAAACCATTGGTCCTCATATATCAGGTATGTCCCTTTAATACACAGTCTTTACTATTGTGTATGTGTTACACCATTGGTCCTCATATATCAGGTATGTCCCTTTAATACACAGTCTTTACTATTGTGTATGTGTTACACCATTGGTCCTCATATATCAGGTATGTCCCTTTAATACACAGTCTTTACTATTGTGTATGTGTTAAACCATTGGTCCTCATATATCAGGTATGTCCCTTTAATACACAGTCTTTACTATTGTGTATGTGTTAAACCATTGGTCCTCATATATCATGTATGTCCCTTTAATACACAGTCTTTACTATTGTGTATGTGTTAAACCATTGGTCCTCATATATCATGTATGTCCCTTTAATACACAGTCTTTACTATTGTGTATGTGTTACACCATTGGTCCTCATATATCAGGTATGTCCCTTTAATACACAGTCTTTACTATTGTGTATGTGTTACACCATTGGTCCTCATATATCAGGTATGTCCCTTTAATACACAGTCTTTACTATTGTGTATGTGTTACACCATTGGTCCTCATTTATCAGGTATGTCCCTTTAATACACAGTTTTTACTATTGTGTATGTGTTAAACCATTGGTCCTCATATATCAGTTATGTCCCTTTAATACACAGTCTTTACTATTGTGTATGTGTTACACCATTGGTCCTCATTTATCAGGTATGTCCCTTTAATACACAGTTTTTACTATTGTGTATGTGTTACACCATTGGTCCTCATATATCAGGTATGTCCCTTTAATACACAGTCTTTACTATTGTGTATGTGTTACACCATTGGTCCTCATATATCAGGTATGTCCCTTTAATACACAGTCTTTACTATTGTGTATGTGTTACACCATTGGTCCTCATATATCAGGTATGTCCCTTTAATACACAGTCTTTACTATTGTGTATGTGTTACACCATTGGTCCTCATATATCAGGTATGTCCCTTTAATACACAGTTTTTACTATTGTGTATGTGTTACACCATTGGTCCTCATATATCAGGTATGTCCCTTTAATACACAGTTTTTACTATTGTGTATGTGTTACACCATTGGTCCTCATATATCAGGTATGTCCCTTTAATACACAGTCTTTACTATTGTGTATGTGTTACACCATTGGTCCTCATATATCAGGTATGTCCCTTTAATACACAGTCTTTACTATTGTGTATGTGTTACACCATTGGTCCTCATATATCAGGTATGTCCCTTTAATACACAGTCTTTACTATTGTGTATGTGTTACACCATTGGTCCTCATATATCAGGTATGTCCCTTTAATACACAGTCTTTACTATTGTGTATGTGTTACACCATTGGTCCTCATATATCAGGTATGTCCCTTTAATACACAGTTTTTACTATTGTGTATGTGTTACACCATTGGTCCTCATATATCAGGTATGTCCCTTTAATACACAGTCTTTACTATTGTGTATGTGTTACACCATTGGTCCTCATATATCAGGTATGTCCCTTTAATACACAGTCTTTACTATTGTGTATGTGTTACACCATTGGTCCTCATATATCAGGTATGTCCCTTTAATACACAGTCTTTACTATTGTGTATGTGTTACACCATTGGTCCTCATATATCAGGTATGTCCCTTTAATACACAGTTTTTACTATTGTGTATGTGTTACACCATTGGTCCTCATATATCAGGTATGTCCCTTTAATACACAGTCTTTACTATTGTGTATGTGTTACACCATTGGTCCTCATATATCAGTTATGTCCCTTTAATACACAGTCTTTACTATTGTGTATGTGTTAAACCATTGGTCCTCATATATCAGTTATGTCCCTTTAATACACAGTCTTTACTATTGTGTATGTGTTAAACCATTGGTCCTTATATATCAGTTATGTCCCTTTAATACACAGTCTTTACTATTGTGTATGTGTTACACCATTGGTCCTCATATATCAGGTATGTCCCTTTAATACACAGTCTTTACTATTGTGTATGTGTTACACCATTGGTCCTCATATATCAGGTATGTCCCTTTAATACACAGTCTTTACTATTGTGTATGTGTTACACCATTGGTCCTCATATATCAGGTATGTCCCTTTAATACACAGTCTTTACTATTGTGTATGTGTTACACCATTGGTCCTCATATATCAGGTATGTCCCTTTAATACACAGTCTTTACTATTGTGTATGTGTTAAACCATTGGTCCTCATATATCAGGTATGTCCCTTTAATACACAGTCTTTACTATTGTGTATGTGTTACACCATTGGTCCTCATATATCAGGTATGTCCCTTTAATACACAGTCTTTACTATTGTGTATGTGTTACACCATTGGTCCTCATATATCAGGTATGTCCCTTTAATACACAGTCTTTACTATTGTGTATGTGTTACACCATTGGTCCTCATATATCAGGTATGTCCCTTTAATACACAGTCTTTACTATTGTGTATGTGTTACACCATTGGTCCTCATATATCAGGTATGTCCCTTTAATACACAGTTTTTACTATTGTGTATGTGTTACACCATTGGTCCTCATATATCAGGTATGTCCCTTTAATACACAGTCTTTACTATTGTGTATGTGTTACACCATTGGTCCTCATATATCAGTTATGTCCCTTTAATACACAGTCTTTACTATTGTGTATGTGTTAAACCATTGGTCCTTATATATCAGTTATGTCCCTTTCAATACACAGTCTTTACTATTGTGTATGTGTTACACCATTGGTCCTCATATATCAGTTATGTCCCTTTAATACACAGTCTTTACTATTGTGTATGTGTTACACCATTGGTCCTCATATATCAGGTATGTCCCTTTAATACACAGTCTTTACTATTGTGTATGTGTTACACCATTGGTCCTCATATATCAGGTATGTCCCTTTAATACACAGTCTTTACTATTGTGTATGTGTTACACCATTGGTCCTCATATATCAGTTATGTCCCTTTAATACACAGTCTTTACTATTGTGTATGTGTTACACCATTGGTCCTCATTTATCAGGTATGTCCCTTTAATACACAGTTTTTACTATTGTGTATGTGTTACACCATTGGTCCTCATATATCAGTTATGTCCCTTTAATACACAGTCTTTACTATTGTGTATGTGTTACACCATTGGTCCTCATATATCAGGTATGTCCCTTTAATACACAGTCTTTACTATTGTGTATGTGTTACACCATTGGTCCTCATATATCAGTTATGTCCCTTTAATACACAGTCTTTACTATTGTGTATGTGTTACACCATTGGTCCTCATTTATCAGGTATGTCCCTTTAATACACAGTTTTTACTATTGTGTATGTGTTACACCATTGGTCCTCATATATCAGTTATGTCCCTTTAATACACTCAAATGACACTTTTGTGTGTTGTATATCTAGTGTCCTCAGAAATCACATTAGTCTTTATAATAACGTTTTGTGTCATAGGCGGGGCTTGTGTATGAAATTATAAAATGTCCTCATAATTATGTATATTTTCAGGTTGTTACATTATAGATTGTGTTTTGTGTAAACAAACTTTGAAGTGAAATCTGTGTTGTATGGGTCAAAATAGATTTTTTGATCTTCACCACATCTCTGTACAGCAAGTGAAAAGGGGTGTCCCCCTAATACACCAAAACACCTGTTTGGGCTGCAGTGTCCTGGTAATTCACAAAAACCAGTATGTGTGTGTGTGTGTGTGTGTGTGTGTGTGTGTGTGTGTGTATGTGTATGTGTGTATGACGGACAAAAAAGAAATCCAACAATCGCGATTGGAATATGTTTTAATTCTTTTAATGTGTTGCACTCAACAGTCATACTTATTAACAAGCACTAAATTGTATAAACACTGCAAAACAAATTATTTAAGGGTCAAAGTGTAATTGCTAACATATATGTAATTGCTGTTATATAATTCTAACTAACTACATATATACTGTATATAACAGTTCACTGGTGGCCCTGGCCAACCAAATACTTAAAAAGTAGATTGTCCACTTCATTTTGAAAATGTGGCAGTACATTTTGGGGCAAGCTCCGCATTCTATGTTCCAGGTTGCGGGCAGTACGCAGATATGCCATCGTTGTGACTTTCTTTTGAAGCTAGCTTTTTAAGAGTTGGTCCGATGGTCCGCATTAAGTGCGTGGACTGCTCACTGGAGGAATCGTCCACCATCTTCCGACTGTGCTTTCGGGCCCGTGGTGTAGTCATGGTGGAGTCCTCACTGAAAGTCCCTGGCAAAGGCTCCTCTGTGAGTGCTAAGGGCTCTTCACTACATATAGTGGATTCAGCAAGAGGACCACCGTGTTGTTGCTCAGAGTCATACATACTCCGTTCATCAGGGGTCCAGGCATCTGTGGCACTCCCTTCTAAGGGAGAACAGGAATCGCTCTGCACTGAAGATTCCCGAGGATATAAAAAAATTATGTATTTATTACCACAATTGTTTAACAAGCAGAAAAACGAAAGTGCGCTGTTGCATTTTAAGATAAAAATGGCCCCCTAAAGACCCAAATATTCACATTTTCAGATAATACCATCTGCCAAGCTTAGCAAGTACAGGTAAAATTATGCTGTAATAGGATTAAAATAGTTATACAGGAGTAGATTTTTGGTCCTTTCAACAGATGTAATTTAAAGAAAAGAATGTTAAAAAACAAATGCAGGTTAAAACAGTTTTAATTCACCCCGATACTTAAATTGGACGTGCTCTCCCTTTTTTTGGTATGAGGGCTTTGTCTTCACCTGTAAGAACAGCATCCTGAAATCTGCTTTAGTCAGTCTGGATGACTGCAGCGACACACAGGACCAGCTCAAACAAGAGTCTCCTGATCTTCATTTTCCTGCAGGTGTATTAAAGGTATTTTGTTTTCAAAACATTTAACTTCACTAAAATCATTACAATAATACAACATTACATATTTGATTTTTTTCCCTGATAGATGTACTTCTAGTTAAAGTCACTAATAAACAGTTTATTGTTTCTTGTATTTATTAGCCAAACTTTTCACTGTTAATAAGGGAGGATATGGAGTAACAGCTGAATATATTTGCATGTTTTTGCCAGTTAACGAAACTGAAAAGGTCATAATCAGTGGACTGTATTCCTTTTAAATTTGCCATCACACAACCTTTGTAAACGTTACACAGCAGCATTGACTAGTTTTATGTGAATGTATTGTAATGGCAAGGTATATAAACAGCAAGCATAGTGTTATAAATGTACATTAATAAAATAGAGTATATTATTAATAGATTTACGATGTTAATAACTTTAGAAAAGCATCATAATATGGGTACGAAATTATATTCTATATACAACATTTCTATGATGTGATTGTGATTCTAGACAGCAGTGCACCAATGGGACTTTTATTTTGCTCTGGTGACGTGACGTCATAAAGCTGCGCTGAGCTCCTCGTCTGTTTGTGATTCACATGAAGAAAGGTTTGGTTTGTGGTTTTAAAGTTTTTAAACCAATGGACATTGTTGCATCAATAAAGCGTTTTTACAAGCTATGTTAAATAAATCATCCTTATTAAATATGACGTTGTATTGCTTTAGAGTTACTGAAGAAGTTAGCCATTAGTAACAGAGAAGGTGCGTTTGATTTCTCTCTCTCTATATCATGAATCAATCGTGTGAAGATAAGAAGTGATGAGAGAAACTGAGAATCCGAATCATTTGAATCAAATCATCGGATTACAAACGCCAACAACAAACACAAACGAGTGAATGATATTCATGAAAGTGTTACATTAGATATAATAAGTAATTGAATAACAAATATAAATCTAAATTGCCTAAAATTATAATCTGAGTATGAACCTTTGGTTACAATTTGTATATATATTATACATTTTACAGGGCTCTCAAGTTTTGAAGACAGGCAAGAGTGACATCTCACCCCCCCCCCCCCCCCCCCCCATCTCCCCCACCCGGGGGTGTGGAATGGGGGTGTTCCATTAATAATATTGTTATTAGTGTTTTTGTTGTTAATATTAATAATTGCTCAGACTTGCAGAAGAAAATATTTGACACATGACACTGACAGTTTAACCAAATACAAAGTGTTTATTCAATTTGTGTGTGTGTGTGTGTGTGTGTGTGTGCGCGCACTAAGTGCTGCACAAATAAGCTCACATGTTGTTTACAAAGTTACTGGACAAGGTGATGTAAACAGCAAACTGCAAGTACTATATTTGATAGTAAAACAAAAACAGTGGAAAAGAGCATTTTAGATTACAAAAAGGGAAAAAAGACATGAACCCATAAAAAACATATAGAAACCATCCTACAGAATATTTATGTCTTGTCAAAAAATCTTAAAGGATTCCAATTAGAATTTTGTACAAGATTCTTATTGGAAGTTCTATCATATTTTGGAACCATTCCTATAGGATTTTAAATATTCTTATAAAACATAAATATTCTGTATTTTTTATGGGATCTAATTGGATGCTTGTTCATGTCTTTATGGAAGGTGCTCTTTTCCACTGTTTTGCTTTTGTTGTTTTGCTAACAAAAAGTACTTTCAGTTTGCTGTTTACATCACTCTGATCTAGACGTTGTTCATTGTATGTTTCCTATCAAAAAATCCTAAAGGATTCTGATAAGAAACTTGTACTGGATTGTCATATTTTGGAACCGTTCCTATAGGATTTTGATAGGAATAGTCTTAGGATTCTTTTTTTTTAGATGCTTTAAAATAAAACAGGATCCCATTAAAATCCTTTAGAAACTATCCTACAGAATATTTATTTCTTGTCCCATAAGAAAATCCTAAAAGATAATTTCTAATGGAATCCTTTAGGAACGGTTCCATTATATGATAGAAATTCTTATTTGAATCCTGTAGAGAATTCCTATTGGAATGTACATCGAGGTGAGTTAAAGTAAACTGCAAGACACTAAACTATTGTTTAGTGTCATAAAAAATAAAAAAGTGTACCATTAGGATTCTTCAAAATTCTTGAAGGATGCTTTAAAATAAAACACATTAAAATCCTGTAGAAATTATCCTACAGGATTATTATGTTTTGTATAAGAAAATCCTATAAGACAATTCCTAATGGAATCCTTTAGGAATGGTTCCAAAATATAATAGAAATTCTAACTGGAATCCTGTAGAGAATTCCTATTGGAATCCTATAGGATTTTTTGACAAGGGCTATAATAATGTATCTGTCTGGGTGTGTAATGCCATGTCCCACTAGAGAGGCCAGGGTAAGGAATAATTTATGTTAGGGGCCTCTAGCTAGTCCATGGTGGGGAAGAACATATGTTTATAATAATAATGGTAAATACAAGGACCCCCAGTAATTTAGTTTGACATGTATGTCTGAGAAGGCAGGTATAAAAACCCTGCCTCGACAAAGCTAAGTTAGTTCTCTGTGGATGCATCGCTGGGCTGTCTTGGGCAGCAGAGCCTTGTTCTCACAGTTTGCTCGGCTTAATTGTTTCGGCAATAAAGTCTATTCTTTTGGTATCAAAACCCAAGTCTCAAAAATGTTTCTTCAACTGAAGAAGAGGGAAACCAGAACAGGACTCCCAAAACATAGTCTCATAACGGTAAGCATAAAACATGCAGAGAGTTCCTCAGGGGCAGGTGCTTAAATGTAAAAAAAAAAAAAAAAAAAAAAAAAAAGAGGCATATATATATATATATATATATATGCTTTGCATCATAAATAAATTATATTGAAAAGTAGGCTATATTAAAATAGAAAACCATTTTTTTAAATTGTAATTTTTTTCTGTATTTTTTAATCAAATAAATGTAGGCTTGATGCGCATAAGGGACTTATTTAGCCTAAAAAAATGTGCATACAAATTTGACCTAATGGAATAAGTAAGGGATAATGTCAGGCAGCCGGTAGTTATCGCAGAATAAGCCCCGACAGTGTGATCAGGACCTGACGCGAAGCGTATCACACTGAAGGGGCTTATTTCGCGATAACTACAGGCTGCCTGTACATTATCCCGCTTATTACACGGCTACTTGCCACATAAGGAAAAAAATGGACATGAATATGAATTTGAAACATATATTTGCATATTTGTTTTAAATTAACATTTTTATCATTCCGTGAAACGATATAGTACCACGTGACTATCATTCAAACGATGTACGTTAGTAAGACAATTTATAACATCTGCATATGAATATATAATAACGCACGTGGTTTATTTATTTACAAGTATTTCATTGCACATTTCCATTAATTGTGAACTGTGACATTGTAAATGTGGTCCCAGCGGGGATGTTGAAGTTGATATTTTTGGTAAAGTCAGCGAAAGTTTCCTCTATGGACTTTTTGTTGATTGCACCTAAAATCACACTTATCATTAAACTATGTTGGTGATTGAATTTTATGATAAATATTACATTTAATACGAACACTTACTGCTTGCCAAGCTGTTGTCAGGATTTAATTAGAGTATACTGCTCTATTTGTATCCACTGTTCAAATGCTTTGTTTTTACCGTACATGTTAAAATTAATGTCGAAATTTTCCATTGTTAATTGAGGTTGTCCAGTGTTTGTCACAAGATGGCGCCAAACGGTAATCTTTTTTGGCGCGGAGGGATTTTAAACATACAAGTAGTACCGGCTATGCGTTATTACTTTGGAGCGGTTATTATTTAAAAAGAACGAACCTGCAAATGTCTCAACTGACCAATCAGAATCAAGCATTCCAGAGTGCTGTGTATCATTACACACTATCATTAATAGACTTTATTTATGCATTAATTCGTTTATTTATGCCTATTTATTAATTCATTCGTTTGTTTATGCCTATTCATTCATTTAATTGTTTATTCATCATTCATTCATTAATTCATCCATCCTTCTGTCGGCAAGACTGCGCAACTCGCTGGGGCTCCAAACTGGCAATGGTGGAGCGCATCCTCGATCAGGCCCAAGCGATCAGACACATCTGATGACAGAAGGAGCAGCCTGTCCCTGACCTGGCAGGACATGGACGTCTTGAAAGCTGTTCACGAAGCACTGAAACCAGTCGGTGACTTCACTGATATGTTGTCAGGAGAAAATTATGTGACCAGTTCCTGTATCCACCCCATACTACAGCTCTGCAGGGACAATCTGTTGGCTGCGTCAGAAAATGACATCCAGCTAATAAAGACCTGGAATTCTAACAAAGCTGGAGGCCAAGTATGAATCCAATTCAGTGCGCAAAATATTCAGAAAATGCACTTTCCTCGACCCTCGTTACCGTGGAGGATATGAGACGGGTGACAACGCATTGGCTGAGACCAAGGCTGAATTACAGGCTGAGATCGTAAGCTTAGAGGCAGCAGGTCCAGTGGCCATCAGAGTGGAAGAGGGAGAGGTGCAACCCGAACCTTCATGAAAAAAGATTACTCTGGTAAGTATGCTGCAAAAAAAGCAGATGCAATGGCAGGTCCCATCGGCATCGGCACCGTAGAGGACCGAGTTGGAGCTGAAATAACAGCCTACTGTTTGAAGCCAGTTACTCAAGGAGACGAGGACCCACTTCTCTGGTGGAAAAATGCTGCCGGGCGTTTTCCCCAGATGTTGCAACCCAGGTAGCCAGTGGAAACTGGCCGATTGCGGCTGAGTGCCCAGTGAGGGCTCTGGCCCAGTAATGGTTGCCAGATTTGGCTAGGCTTTGGATCTGCGGATCTGGCCCGATTCTGGTTGAGAAATGGCACATTTAGACACATTCTGCCCGACTATGGGCCATAAGTGTAAGTTCTCTCTTTATCTCTCATAGCTTCTGTGTGAGAAAACCTCTTCAATCAAAGGCCAGAGATGACAGGGATACTGTTATAATGACAACGGAGATGAGGATCCAATTGCAAGCTTTATTTAACAGATCGTAGTCGACAGGCAGGGTCAAAACACCAGCAAACAGGAACATCCAGGAAAAAACAAAAGCATAATCCAGTGGTACATGCGAGGGTCGAAATCCAGATGGGCAGTCCAAAGTAGCAAAAGAAAACAAACAAAGAAACAAGGCAAAACTATGACTAGAAACAAAACCAGGAAAAACTAAGAAACTAGGAATCTAAGGAACTTGGAAACTAGGGAAAATGCTTGGTAAAGTTCGCAGGAGCAAAACAATACTTCGCAGCCTCTGTTTGGCATGCCCTCCCTTAAAATGGCTGCCAAACAGGAAGTAACCAGCGAAGCAGCAGAAGGAGCAGTAACAGTCAAAGAGGAGCAAGGGCTCCCTCTGCTGGCCTGGCCTAACAGATACGACAAGAAACCCAAAGACCTGCATCATGATTTGAAGATTCACTGAAATAACGTAGTCATAAACTAATCATTTCATTTTGTTTTTAGTAACTGTCCCATCATCTCGTTCATCATAGAGAGAGAGAGAGAGAGAGAATTGAATTTTGAAAAAATAGTTTATTACCGTTCTTTACATAAAAACACTTTTCCACTCAATTTAACATAAAGCTTTTCAATACTACACAAAAAACAACAAAGAAACCAACAAATTTTGCATGTACTTTTTAAGTTTTAATTGTTTATATTAATAGGGAAGAAAAAATAAGTCCCCATCAACAACAGAGCACAGGGCCTCATTTTTACACCATTTCATTTGAAAAGTAACAAGATCATCCATGGAACTATAAAAATTAAAATCAATGAGTATTCTGGATTTAACTGCAGCTGAAAACATTGCATTAATATCTTGATCTAAATCCATTTCTATCTTATTATTTTTCCAACTCATATAAATTGCTAACTTTGCTTGACCTATAACAAAATTCAAACATTTTCAAATAAACCTCTTTTTCCTGACATATTTAAAACCACCAACACCTATAGAAAAAGATTTATGAAAACTGTGAAATACATTATATAATAAACTAAACAACCTTTTCAGTCTAAAACAATCCATATATGCATGAAAATCAGTTTCCCGCTTTGAACAAAAAGGGCATTCTGCAGTGACATTAGGATTTAAAGTTGAAATAAAAGCATTAAGTGCTATTGCACCATCTTTGCACTTTGAACATATTCCACACTTTAAAAACATTTTGATAAAAAAATTGGTATTCCATTAATATTTAGCTTCGAAAAGTCCATGAAAAAAGATTCCTGTCCATTTTCAAACTTCCAAGATCTTGTAAATTTTTTTACATGCAACTACCTTCCAGCTGGAAGTTACGGAACCATTAAGATGTCTTTGCAAAAAACATAACCCAAAAGCTGCCGTTCTGCTTTGAAGATGTATTAATCCTTGTCCTCCTTCTTCTTTGGGTAAGAACAATACACTCTGAGGAACCCAATGTAACTTATCCCAGAAGAAATCAACTAAAATTGCTTGAATCTCTGCTAACAAACGTAGAGGAGGATCTATGCAGGCCAACTTATGCCATAAAGACGATGCTACTAAATGCTACTCTATCAAATGCTTTTTCTTGGTCCAGTGAAATCAATCCAATATCATTATTTAACAACTTAGAGACATCATAAATATCCCTAATAAGGGAAATGTTGTCAAAAATTGGCCTTTTGGGGACACAGTAAGTTTGGTCCGGATGAATAACCTCATTCATAATTTTTGACAATCTGTTTGCTAAACTCTTTTATAATCACTACACAGAAGTGAAACAGGTCTCCAGTTTTTGATATCTGTGAGGTCTCCTTTTTTGGGAAGATGTAACAATGATCCACTGACGGCGAGATGTGTGGTGAACCCAAGTGCAGTTTATTGAAATGACGTGAACTCCAAACAGTAAATCCAAACATAGACGAGACTTGACTTTGACTTAACTTGACATAAACAGACTTGACTTAACTTGGCTTGAACAAACTTGGCATGAAACAAACTTGAAATAGACAAACACTCACCAAAGAGCACATTACAACCTCATTACACAACAAGGAACCAATGGGACACAAGGGCTATTTATACTAGACAAAAGAGACCACATGACAGAAACCAACCAATGAAAAACAAGGAACAAGGCCATAGCAACCAATGACAACCAATCAGAACATGACACTGTCACACCCCTGGACTATTTAGTTTGGTTTCTCCCATCTCCCCCGCTGCTCTGTGTGTTTTGGTTCCTGCTTAATTTCCCACACCTGTGTATCCCAATCATTGTGTCTTTATAAGTTTGTGTCTTTGCTTTGTTGCTTGTCGGTCTTTATTGTTACTTCCCCGTGCTCCTATGTTTCCCGTTGTTCTCCTGGATTTTTATTAAACTGTTCGTTATTCTACGTCGTTGTTCGTCTGTTCCTGTCTGAATCGTGACAGACACATGGAACTAGGGAACCAATTATAGAAATACATGAGGGCAAGTGAAGTAAGACACAACAGCATGAAACAAATACAAAATAAAAGACATGAAAACATGAACATGAAAACCACTGTCTTTAAAAAGACTATATCGCCAGTTGTGTGTCCTTCTAACGGCAGTAGGCCGAGCAGCTCCTCTCGGAAGCATTTGCCATCAAAAAAACGGACATATATGCACAACTGAGCAGTATCAGTTTTGTCTGTGGACTCATCTACTGCTATAGATATAGTATCAGCTTTCATCAGGTCTCCTAACAGCGTTTCATACACATCTGCAGCAAGAATTTCAACCCTACGAATGTTTGAAGTATCTGACAGGGGTATGTTTTTTTAGCAGATACCACGCTCATTTTAATTTTATCGTCATTTATCACCTCATCCACGACAGCCAGCATACAGTCCTTCACGGTTTCAGAGTCTGTGAATGGCCTTTTCTTTTTTACCAGTATCTAGGAAACACGAAGGGATGCTGCAGTAGCTCTCTCTTGGGCTGTGAATGACCGCACCATGGTAGTACTGCTCCGGTTGTAAGATGCAATCAAACTCTGCACTTTTGCAGCCCTCTCTTGAGATCCCTCTGGAAAATTGGTGCGAAAAGTGTGGTGTTTCTCAACATGATGCCTCCGCACATTGTAATCTTTAAGTACTCCAACGCACTCATTACAAATTAAACACATCGGTTTGGCGTTTGGATGTGGCGGTAAAATAAACAAGTATTTGTCAGTCCAGGCAGGGTTAAACTTACGGTTTTCATTGGCAATTTTACGTTTCAGTGTTGAGAAAGACATATTGATAGTAATCTAAGCTACTACCGGCACGCTCTGCATTGTTTGCGTGCTGCAGGCTACATAATTTACGTAGGAATGCGCGTTTTTGGCGGGACCATAGACATAATAAATACTTTATATTTACATTAATATACTATATATTTATATTAATATAATATATATATATTTATATATATTTATATTAAATTATATTAAGTAACAATTTATAAATAATATATATTAATTTATTATCTATGGGCGGAACCACGGACTGGGCCACTCGGAATTGAATAGCCCTGCTGTAGACTATTAACTGACAGATTAATTTTAATAAGTTGGTAGACAACTTACAGGATGGTAACACAATCTACAAAAAGTTAGCTGACTGTTAGTTAATAACATGTTGCAAAAGACATACTGACAGTCAACATGCACTTTTTGTCAAATCTATAGCTTAAAAATTAAAAGCACTTTATAATCTACAGGCAGTTAGTTGAATGTATGTTGCTTGTCTGTTAAAACAATGTTGTTGAATGTCAACTGATGCACTGTTGACATGCTACTAAATGAATACTGATAACTAGTAGAGTGTCAACAGATGGACCATCAAAATAAAGTGTTACCAAAAGGACAAAAGACAAAAGATAAACCACAGCGAGGCACACGGATGACTAAAACAATACACACTAAGAAAAAATAAATAAATTGAACTCATCAATACTGTTATTTAAACACGTCCAGTAGCTCATTTAACAGAGTTACAGTCATCTCCTAATCACAAGCTGTTTGTTAATGTCCGGCATTGTGACATTTTTGCATCGCAATTATTTGCTTAAGGAAGGTTGTCACAGTCTGATTAACACGTGCTTGCTCCTCCCGCACTCTCTGATGATCCTCTATAATTCTTTTCTGGTTCTTCACAACAGTGTTCAAAAAGTTCAGAAGTTCTGCAGTTGGTTCTTGTAATCCTCTTGGTTTGAAGGAAGCTTATTAGCATCACCATCTGCATCTGCAATGTTTTCAGTGATCTCTGGGGCTTGATTTAATTCTGCCTCTTGAGACGCCCTGTCCATATCACAATCGTCCCATGCTTGATGATCATCCCAGATCACACTGTCGTCTGTCAGAATGTACAATAATAATTATTATAACTATTTCAATAATAATAATAATAATTTAATTTGATTCCTCTATACTCACCATTTGATTGTCTTGGACGTTTTCGTTCGGGTGTGTTAGGTATCACATGGTGGTCACTGGGCCTTCCAGTATTTTGTGCATGAGGTTAAAGCTGCACAGCCGCAGTGGCATTCTGGTCTACCCGTCGAGATCTGGATAACTGTGCTTGCCTCCTAACACCAGAACTAGCAAATGCTTGAGGTGGTGGTATAGTCCTAGCAAAACCTGAAATGTTATCTAGAATGAAAAAAACAACAACAACATAAAACAAGATTTTAAAGTGGATATGGTACAGATATGCATGTATGATTATTAATACATACCATTCGGGACAAGACTAGATCTTTGTGGTGGAGCATGAATCTGTGCGGTCACAATCACGTTCCATGGGTGTCTGGCAGTCGATGTTGCTGTTGTCATGGGTATCAGCAGTTGTAACGGTTGGGTAACGGTTAAGAAGCTGTCTTAAACAAGCTAGTTCAAATACAGAGTTTTTTTTTTACTCCCGTTTTCATGAAGTAATAAAATCTTTTAAAATATAGATGATGATGATGATTAAAAAACTCTTACAAATCTTATTAATCTGATGACTGCTTTGTTTGTGTAAATAATGAGAAAGAAACGGGTATAAAATAAAATTGTTCTTTAGTTAGAACAAATAAAAGTTTTTACCCCCATTTTCACAAATCTAGATGATGATTAAAAAAAATCCTCCCCCTCCTCCTCAGTGGACTTTCTCTTTTTTCTTTGTCTTCACTTTCAGGCGTGTGATGGAGTTTTTGGTGGAGAAACATTCCTCCCCTCTTCAGCCTCTTCCTCCTCAGTGGAGTGTCTCTTTTTTTTGTCTTTGCTTTCGGGTGTGTGATGGAGTTTGTGCTGTCGGCAAAAAGAATAGAAAAAAAATCATAAACACGTGTATTTTTTTTTTTAAATTTACAGTAGATGAATCATAACGCCTGTATTTAGCGCAATGAGTTTGTTCACGATTGCCTCATAACTGGTGTTCTGCATAGAAGACATCACATCACCTGTTAAGCAAGCAGTTCTAATACGATGATCACATTTAAACATTTAGATTTATACAACAAATGTATAAATATTTATTATTTCTTAGATATCTTATGTAACCATTTGTGATCAGCAAATGTATGTCAGCTCAGTGATTAGAGCATGACTTTAGATTGATTTAATATTTAGAAAATATTTACAAACAAAAAACATTACAAATGTGTATTTATAAAAAAGAAATGCATAAAAATCAATGGTTAAGGTACAAAAATATAGATATATAATAATGATTAACATAAGTTCTTAAAGTGCTTTGTGTCTCATCATTTAATCCCTTTAATGTACTACCAGTAAAGTGTGGCTCCAACACCAATTAAATACACCTGAATCCAACCAACCAACTAACCAAGGTCTTACTAGGCATGCTAGAAACTTCCAGGCAGGAGTGTTGAGGCAAGTAGGACCTCTGGATACTAGCTTCTGTGCCAAATCCTAACTGATGGCCATCTATTCTTGCCTCAGAGTTGATCACAATTAGTGGAATTTTGCATGTAAAGCAATGATGGCTGCACATCTTTATTTGAAGGTAACCATTGCTAACAAGAACACAAATACTATCTCCCAGTTCAAAAGTCCTTCGCACAGAGATTTGTAAAATGGGATGGTCTAGCCTTTATAGGATTTCCAAAATTGTGCCATCAGGTGTTCCTGATTACCTCTACTGATGCCAGAGGAGAGCTGCTACCCTCAATTGTCATTTCCTAAAATAAATGAAAAAGAACTATGAAGCCAGAATTATTAATAGCTATTTATATATATATATATATATATATATATATATATATATATATATATATTAGGGGTGTGCAAAGCAGCCGGTATTTGTATCTGTATTTGTATTTGTTGAGGGGGAAAAGTATTTGTATTTGTATTCGAGTAAAATTCAAAATAAGTGTAAAAATCCTGTTTTTTTGTGCGCTTAACTTTTAATTTACGTTATAGTGTAAGAATTTTGTAATTATATCCATTATAATAATTATTGATATGCAATATTGGTTAATGTTTTTGAATATGTAACAAGGAACCTAATTGAAAAAAAAAATAACATGACAACCATTACCTCATCCATGGTTAAACCAACTAATAAAATACCATTATGAACATTATGAACCCCACCACCACCAGTCCTTGTTGGAGGATGCTGAACAGACAGAATTAAAATAAAAATAAAAAATTTTCTTCTTCTGAAATAACTTCTTTCTTGTGGCGTCTGCCGTTGCTAAGCAACCATGACCTGATCACTCAATGACGACTCGGAAGTTTCAGCAAAGCATAAATGGATTTCCAGCATTAAAAATCGCTTGCATTAGCTCTGCTATTCAATGTCTTTAAAAATGGTTATTCATGTACAGATCAGCTGTTCCTCCAACTTGGCTGTTTTTTCAACGGTATAAGGGAAGGGTGAAGCTGATTTGTTGGTTCTTGTCATATGACCTGCGTGCGCATATGGCATTCTGAAAAGTTGAGATGTATTTATCCAAAGATAATATATAGAATATTTATCTCGATGCGGCGCGGACACGCCTGGAAAAAACGAGCGCATAGCACCGTGTGAGCGTTGCTTTAATTATGAGCGCGCATACCGCGCTTCTACATTTGAAATAACGACGAACTTTAGCGCGCATTTGAACGGCCCCTAATAGAATAATCTCCCGATCAAACTCTGCTTCCCAAAGTTATAAACCCAGTTAAGGTACAGAAATGTATTCATCAAAAATAGTGACGCAGTGAAGTCTTTTTTCACCCAGCCGAGTCTTCTCTGTTGCTGTGTGGAGCAGCCTGTGTCAGTCACCTCTTTTAACAGTTACACTGACTGCGGTCTCCTGAGGAAACGCAGCTTTTTTGATAGAAAGTTTTTCTTGTTCCCGAATACAAATATTTATTAAGGTATTTGTTCGAAATAAGTATTCGTTAAAAACACGCTATTTGTGCCTTTCCGAATACCGTATTCGGGTTCGGCTCCACCCCTAATATATATATATATATATATTAGGGATGTAACGGTATTGTAAATACCGTCGTACCGCAATAGCAAATTTTTTCGAGACTACCGTGGTCGCATGACTCGATAAAACGAAAGGTCTTCTGAGAAAACTTTGCTCGTGCGAATGGAGCGAACGGGAGGTATCGGGAACTACAATTCCCATCAGCCCAGGCGTGGCCATCATCCTTTGCGGTCTGTTGTGATTCTGAATGGAGTGAGGAGGGGATTTTTGAAAAGACGGAGCGTCGTGGTTTTAACTCGCTCCAGACCGATCTGCCACCGCTCCATCATGAGACCAATTCATGCCAACGGTCCGTAATATAACTGCATATTAAGCAGGAATTCACATGCTAAACATATTTCGCTTGATAGAGATGAATCACTCAAATCAGAAATAATGTGAAGGCTGTGATGACGGCAATGGACATCATATGAGCGGTAAATTATAGTTCACAAGTTTGTTCTTTCTAGATACTTAATATTTTCAGGTGAAAGCATCATTTAAACAGGTACAGCACTTATTCACACGCAATCACTCTGTTAATGCATTAAAACAAATGTAATGTTTCCGATTTCGAATGAGCAGAAATCTGTAAGAAATGCAGCGATCCATAAGTAAAATAACTGATGAAAATGTATTTTTATTTTCATTACAAACTTTGCACTGCATAAAGCAGCAATTATACTCTTTTAATGCTGCTGATGTTATTAGCTTGGTATGTGGTAGGAACAAAGTTTGCACACTAGTGTTCCAAACTCTCCTGTTATTTTATTTTTTATTTTTTATCTATTTTTTTATATGTGTTATGAACAGGACCGTTATATTTCAAACATTATTTCTGAATTTTTTTTGACGCGGAGCGGTGTTTCTGACATCATTGAGCGAGGAGTGCAGCGGGAGCGGAAAATTGTGAACCCGGAGCGGAGCGATTATTAAATGCACAGAGCACGGAGGGGAAATTGTTGCCGCTCCACTCCGCTCACATACTCTGGTCCCAAGTGAGAGGGTTTTTTTCTGTTGCAGGGGACATTGTAAATGCCCCGAGATCCCAGCTTTTACCAGATAATGTTAAAATACTAGATTTCCTTTAAAAAAAAACCTGTCTCTGTCTGAATAAGTGAGTGTGTGTGTGTGTGTGTGTGTGTGTGTGTGTGTGTGTGTGAATGAGGGGAGTGTTCTCAAATACTCATTCAGCACATGGGCCAGCTGCAATAAGTAGGCTGCTATTTTTATTTTTTCTGAGTTTTCAAGAATACTAAATTGAAACTTTTTTTTTTTTACATGGTTTAATAATTTTTTTGTCATTAAAATGGAAGTTCCTGTTTCAAAGTGATAGATGGCTAATTTGTATGCCATTGATATGTTCAGTGTTCATGTAAACTGTTTAATAAGCACTTCTAGCACTTTTTTCGAGTCTCTTCATTAGTTTTGTTTTTCCTGTAAATGATTCAATAAATACATTCAAGAAATGATTCCGTGACATTCATATCGAGGTATTACCGTACCGTGAAGTTTTGATACCGTTACATCCCTAATATATATATATATATATATATATATCCTCCTGGGTTGTGTTGTCTTTTAGCCTCAGCCAAGACCACGGCCAGGTAAGAAAAAATGGGGTTTGCCACATCCCATTAGAGAATGCGTCCTTGCATCACCGCGCCGTGACAAAGGCTGCCCCAGTTCGAAGCTACCTTCAAGCGTGGCCTCCAAATGCATTCTTCCTTTCTCATGAAATGAAGGATTTAACAGATGTATCCTTTAGAGCCTACAGTATTCCAGAATTCATTGCGCACCGGTAATGATTTTGAACTTCAAATACAAGTATTGGGTTGCCACATACCTGATTAATCTAATGATACATATCATTACGACGTTAGGCTAAATCAAATCATCCAAGGCAACAAATCATCCAAGTCAGCTGCAACATACCTGCCTTTTGCCTACTGCATACCATTTTCACTTGCGCTTTGACCTGCTGTGCCACAACCTCTTCAAACCCAATCTTCAGACCATTATAGATTTCACTCTATGCTGCTGCGGATTAAAATCCAACAACTTTCTGAGGATTTAAAGAACTACAGGAGCTATCCAGCAATAATTAAGAGATGAGCCATTTATCGTTGCAAAGTAGCAAGAAATGAGGGAAAAGCTACTGGACAAGTCCTACAAGAAAGTTGTTTACGACGCCATGGATCTCTGGCAAAGCAGTGTGTCAGTGACAACATGGCTGGCTTTATGGTTGTGAAAGGAATTATTTCCAAGAAATCCTGTTTAAAAGACTATTATAAAGGATAGATAAATGCCCTAATGCAAAAGACCATTGAATATGCATGTGAACCAGAGAAAGAATGCGAGTGGGAAACAATACGTATGAAAATGTAAAGAAACAAATGTGGGATATAAGAAGATCTGCAGATTCATGTGGTGAATTGACTGACATGTGTCTTAAAGCATTCGTATGAATAATGGAAAAATAATTTCATGAGAAAAAAAATACAGAAAACATCATACTAAACTATATGACTGTCACAATCACCAGCTGGAGTGCACGTCATCTCCAGTAGAGGGCACTCCATCCCGGACTCAGTTTATGTTATGTGTTCTCTCAACCTACCATGTGTTTCTGATTGGTTTCCCTGTTCCATGTGTCCGTTCCCCATTGGTTAGTTTTGTCATGTGACCCCTAGTGTTTGGTATAAAGCCTTCCCTTCCCCCTCTATGTGGACGGATCGTTGTTAGCATTTATCATTGTTTAGTATTTAACCTTAGTCTCCTAGTGTTCATCCTTGTCTGAGTTCCTTTGTTTTTTTTCTAGCCTTGTCTCAGTTCAGTTCAGTTTCTTAGTCTTAGTTTTCCTAGCTTCATAGTTTTGCCATTTATTACTTTGGACTGCTCACCCTGGATTTTGACCTTCGCCTGTATAACTGGATTACTCTTTCGGATTTCCCTTGTTGTTTCTGTCTGCTGGTGTTCAACCCCTGCCTGTCTTGACTGCGTCTTTTAATAAAGCCTTGCATATGGATCCACATGTCAGTCTCCAGACCTCCATTGTTACAATGACACTGTACTGGGATATATTACATACAATATTCTAACAGTTCCGACATAATACAGATCAGTATTATTATCTAATCTCTTTCTCTATTATTGACTAATTTTGAATTTAAAAGCTTTAAGTGCTTCTCAGTGGCCATTTAATCTGGAAACTGCAACAAAACCCATACATTAACATGCACATAAAACTACCCCAATTTAATCTGTCAATTTCAAGTCCTTTTTAAATACATGTTTTCTATTTGTTTGAGTTTGAACTACTTGCTCTTTTAGCCTGTACACGTTACAGTACACAGTGTGTTGAACAGCTGCTGCTTCTTGGAATTAAAATGACTTACGATTGCAGATCACACAGATGACACAAGGTGTTCGCTGGCATCTCAAATGGCTGTGCACACCACATTTGGGACAGCACACCTAAAATGAAACAATGGTTGGGTTTCTGCAACTTATTACAACATCAAGTGTATACTTATAATTACCTTGTCTTTCATTAGGACACCCCAACACACTGCACTTCATAGCTCTATCTGCAGGGGGAAAAACAATTAGTAATTTAATTTAAGACAAGTATAATTATACAATTGTATATTTTATATACAGGTACCTAAAGAGCTAAACAGAGTGTGGCAGAATTGTGCCCTCAGTTGGGGTAACTCCGCTGAGGTATATCCCTCCACCAATGTTTTGCAGTCAAGCAGGGCTTGCGCAAACTAAAACATAACACATACACTTTGATATTTACATTATGATTAGTCAGTCAAGTTAAGTGAATACTGTTGATCATCTAATAAGGCCACATACTGTATTATGGTCTGGGTAGATTAGGTGGTAAGCAAACAATCAGTTCTCAAAATCAATGTGTTGAATGCAGGAGAAATGGGCAGAAATAAAGATTTGAGCAACTTTGACAAGGGTCACGTTGGTTTGGCAAAGCGACTGGGTCAAAGTATATCTAAAACAGCAACGCTTGTGGGTTTGTCCCAGTCAGCAGTGGTAAGAATTTACCAATAGTGGCCCGAGGAGGGACAAACTGCAAACTGGCCACAAAGGGCCATCAATGTATGACACTAAAAAAGGAAATCCAATCTGGTTCGAGCCAACAGAAGGTCAACTGTGGCACAAGTCACTCAAATTTTAATAAATGCTGTTTTGGACGAAAACCGTAGCAGGCATGTAGTCATAATGTTGTGGCTCATTGGTGTATAAGACATTACTCTAAAATAAAAACACACTGCAAGTTTCAGAACTCAAAACTAATTCCCCAATTTAAATAGTGACTGTCCCTTCCTTTTCTTCCGTCATATTGGATGCAGGAGGTTCTGAACAATGTATGTATGTTCATCACATGAGCCATACGGCTGTTGGATAAAAGATGTTAAGTAAGACTGCAAAACTCAGATGTTGTTCTGTTAGTGGATGAAAATTAAACCGCATGTCCAAACATTGCACAGCCTTTCTAAAGATCCCAGCATAAGAATTGGATGCCTGAGCAACTGAAAGTTTTCACTTGTTCTTCACAGAGTTTTTGTGAATTATTCTAAACATGCATCTGTTTTTAAACAGATAAAATATTAAATCTTTAATTGAAAGATGAAGCGGCAAGAATTTTATACTTGGAGGCAGCGCAGGTAAGTACATTTATTTTTCATCTTACAGTGTGTTTGTAATAAACCGCAAACCAGTGTTTAACACTATTACAGACCCCGTTTACACGAAGGGAAGACGCAGATATTTCCCTGCGGTTTGGCCTCTCATTTACACGAAAACCCTGTTTTATCACAGAAAACGATTATTTCTAAAAACTCCGGCCAAAGTGGATAAATTTGAAAACGCTGTTTTCACGTTGTAGTGTGGACTGTGAAAACAGAGGCTTTTGAAAACAATGACGCATATTTATAGTCATGTGACGCATATTTATAGTCATGTGACGCATATTGTACCAATAGATATGTTTACACCAGTAATTGTGCCTGTGCTATTCACTGTTACACTGCTGCTAAAGAGATTTACTTTGTACACTCTTCAAATTACAGTCCTAAAATGATGACAGAAAATTTACTCACAGTTGCTGTCCTGCAAAACATGACGACAACTGCTTTTCAGATAAAATATGAATGAGCGCGATATAGACGCGTCAGTGGATGATGAGATATTTCCGTAAATTATCCCGGCAGAAGAATTGCTTGAAAACTTATTACGTCTGTATAATTTTGGAGGCTTTACGCATGCGCAGTAAGGCGAATTTGATGTTTTCCTACGTTTCAATGTGGATGAGGAACTTTTGGAAAACGCTTGGAAACGCTAGTGTGGACGGAGAGCGTTTTAAAACGAAAACTCAGTTTTCAAATGTATCCGGATTATTGTAAACGTAGTTTTCACGGCCAGAACAAGCCTCCTGCTCTTCAGCGAGCGAGCCCCTCTGAGTGCACAGTGGTGCCGCGGTTCCTCCCTGGGCAGACCGGGACTAAAAGAGTAATTTCTCATGGCTGTGATGTGCTTTTCAGAATGGTTTTCCGGCCGTGCGCTACTGGGTGTGGCAGTTTCCTCACCTCTCAAGACGGTCATGAACGCTGCCTTACATGTCTGGACCAAGAGCATACTGAGGCAGCCTTCACGGATGGTTCGTACGTTCATTGGGTACGCATGACCATGGTCACGTTGAAGCACCACCGCTCTTTTGCAAGACGGCTCCCCTCGTCGTCCCGCGGCAGGTCGTTGAGCCGACAATGCTTTTTGGCCGCCGTGGCGAGACACGAGGGGGACTTGCGAGTCACTGTCCAGAACGTGCCGCCTGCTTCCCAAGCCCTGCGACCTTCTGTACCTCAGCTTGATCCCGTGGAGCTGCCAGAGCAGTACGCTTCCCCACCAGCCGGGCTGAGCATCTCCTTTGGCGCTCCAGCAGTAGGAGGAGATGTCTATTACAGCATCAGAGGGAGAGTCTGAGGGTGAAGCGGACATCTCGGCCGGCCAGCGCCCCGCTATGGTCGCTGTTGCATCTGAGGTGGACGCCGAACTCTCGGCTATGCTCCTCTGAGCCGACAGGGGGATCGTTTGGAGGTACCCCAAGTGTCTTCGGCTGATCCTTCTAGGCTGGTTGGTTCCTGGGGAGGCCGCCGCGCTCCTCCCGGTTCCATTCTTCCCAGAGGTGCACGGGCCGCATTTATCACGCCACTGGACAGGCTGCCTCGGCCTTGCACGCCATGGCCATCCTGCAAGCCTGGCGCAGAGCTGGCTGAAGGAGAGCGGCGCCGCCCGTGCTTCAGGGACCGGCCAAGAATACTCACAAGAAAGCTGCGAAACGTCCCTGACGCGGGTAACCCAGAGGTGATGGAGATTGCTCTTCGGGGGATGATGACATCAGCGTCCCCACTCCCGGTGGAGGGCCGGGAGCTTCTGTGTACTCAAATATCGCAGCCGACCCATGGGTTGGCGGTACCCACTTTCTCACAAAAAGAGCTAATTTCCTCACCTCTGGGGCCTCGGCCCCAAGTTCCCCTTTCGAGCAGCACTTCCACTCTTCGGAACCGGACTCGGAGCCTGATATCGCCAACCCGGGAACCAGGTAAGCACAAAGTGCTACCATTTAGCCTGTCCCTCTCTCCCCGCGTCTTCACGAAAGTCGCGGAGGCAGCCCTGACCCCTCTTTGGCAGTCAGGCTTTCTCAACTATCTCGACAACTGGCTTCTCATAGTTCACTTGTGAGATCTGTTGTGCGAACAGAGGGACCTGGTGCTCCAGCACCTCAGCCATCTGGGCCTTCAGGTCAACTGAGAAAAGAGCAAACTCTTCCCAATGCAGAGGATCTCTTTTCTCGGTGTGGAGCTGGACTGGGTCAATATGACAGCCCGCCTCACGAACGAACGCGCACAATCAGTGCTGAAGTGTCTGGACTTATTCAGACACAAGACAACGGTCCCTCTTAAAACACTTTGCTTGCTTCATATGAGACCGCTTCAGCACTGGTTACACGATCGAGTCCCGAGACAGGCATGGCACCGTTGCACACTCCGGATTGGCGTTTCCCTGCAGTGTCGCCGCCTATTCATCCCGTGTTCAGACCCTGCCTTCCTTCGGGCCAGAGTGCCCCTGGGACAGGTGTCCAGGCACGTCGTGGTTTACACGAATGCCTCCACCACGGGTTGGGGTGCTGTATGCAACGGGCAAGCAGCATCGGGCTCCTGGACAGGACCTCGACTGCAGTGGCATATCAATTGCCTCGAGTTGTTGGCTGTGCTCCTGGCCCTTCGTCGCTTCTGACCGACGTTGCACCAGAAGCACGTGCTTGTTCGTACCAACAACACTGCGACTGTGGCGTATATCAATTGCCAGGGCGGCCTCCGCTCTCCTCGCATGTCACAACTCGCCCGCCGTCTGCTCCTTTGGAGTCAAACGTGGCTGAAATCGTTACGTGCCATTCACATACCAGGGGAACTCAACCATGCAGCGGATCAGCTCTCACGCCAGTCCACCCACCCTGGAGAATGGCGACTCCACCCCGAGACAGTCCAGCTGATTTGGAGTCATTTCGGCCAGGCTCAGATAGATCTGTTTGCCTCCCCCGATTCCTCCCACTGCCAGCTTTTTTACTCCCTGACCGAGGCTTTCCTCGGCAGAGACGCGCTGGCACACAGCTGGCCCCCGGGGCTCAAGTACGCCTTTCCCCCAGTGAGCCTCCTTGCACAGACCCTGTGCAAGATCAGGGAGGACGAGGAGAAGGTCTTGCTGGTTGCGCCACACTGGCCCACCCGGACCTGGTTTCCAGAACTCATTTCCCTCGCGGCAGCCCCTCCCTGGAAGATCCCCTTGAGGAAAGACCTTCTTTCTCAAGGGATGGGCACAATTTGGCACCCGTGCCCTGACCTGTGGAACCTGCATGTCTGGCTCCTGGATGGGACGCGTCAGACTTCGCCAGCCTTCCCCAGGCTGTGATAAATACTATCACTCAGTCCTGAGCCCCCTCTATGTGGCAGGCTTACGCACTGAGGTGGGGTCTGTTTGTTGACTGGTGTTCCTCTCGAGGAGAGGACCCACAGAGATGCAGGATTGCAGTAGTGCTTTCCTTCCTGCAAGAGAAGTTGGAGCGCAGGCTGTCCCCTTTGACTCTCAAAGTGTACGTTGCTGCCATTGTAGTGTATCACGATGCAGTGGATGGAACATCCCTGGGTAAGCATCAACTCATCGTGAGGTTCCTGCGAGGTGCGAGAAGGATTAATCCTCCCAGACCGCACCTCATATCCTCTTGGGATCTCTCCGTCGCCCTCCGCGGCCTACGGGAAGCCCCATTCGAGCCACTCGCGTCAGTTGAGCTGAAATTTCTGTCACTTAAGACAGCGCTCCTGACTGCTCTGGCCTCCATCAAGAGGGTAGGGCACCTACAAGCCTTCTCTGTCAGCGAAACGTGCTTCGAGTTTGGGCCCGGAGATTCTCACGTCCTGAGACCGGTTATGTGCCCAAGGTTCCCACCATGCCCTTCCGCGATCAGGTGGTGAACCTGGAAGCTCTGCCCCTGGAGGCTCTGCCCCTGGAGGAGGCAGACCCAGCTTCTGCCCCAGCTATGCCCTGTTCGTGCTCTGCGCATATACGTAGAACATACTCGGCACTTCAGAAGCACCGAGCAGCTCTTTGTCTGCTTTGGAGGTCAGCAGAAAGGGAAGGCTGTCTCCAAACAGAGGTTGGCCCATTGGGTGGTGGATGCCATCTCCCTATCTTACTTATATCAGGGAGAGCCATGCCCCTTAGGTGTTCGTGCCCACTCCACTAGGAGTGTTGCCTCATCCTATGCGTTGGCTCATGGCGCCTCACTAGCAGATATCTGTAGAGCTGCCGGCTGGGCGACACCTAATACCTTTGCTAGGTTCTACATCCTCCGCTTAGAGGCCGTATCCTCCCGTGTCTTAACATAAGACTTCAGGTGAGCGGGAGGACGGCTGGTGTTGGCTTGCTGCGCCATTCCCACGTGGATCCGTGCGCCATTTCCCAGAATGTTCCCTCCGGCGAACCCTGGGTTCTCCATGCCCCGCAGTCAGGCTTAGATGCTGAGTAGTCCCTGACTGTGATCCTGCCTGGGTCTCCTTCGCCCCGCAGGTTGTGGCTATATTTTTCAGTATTCCAGCGGAGAAGACCGCTGTTTCCCTCTTATATCCCTAAAAGTTTTATGGATATATTGAATTATTCTCGTTTCCACATGTTAGAAATTTATGTGCTCCGCCCCCCCAACCCATGGGTTGTGCATAACGCGGCGTCACTGTCGTGGCCTGTTCCATAGGGTCTGTTCCCATATGTAATGTCATAGTGAAACGACTGAAGGGGAACGTCTAGGTTACAAAGGTAACCCTCGTTCCTTGAAGGAGGGAATGGAGATCCCCTTACATCCCCTGCCACGACCCTCACGTCGCGCTGACGCCGGCTTGATCCGGCTCCTCAGCAAAAACCTGAATGACTAGCTGCATGCCGCCATCTTATATATCCGTATGTACGGGGCGTGGCTTGGCATGCAAGTGCCACTTGCCAATTTTTCATTGGCCTTTTGAATAAGGCTCAGAGATTATTGGACTCTCAACCGAGTTCCCATATGTAACGTCTCCGTTCCCTCCTTCAGGGAATGAGGGTTACCTTCGTAACCTAGACGTTTTGCTTTGTTTCAGTTTCCTCTGCCTCAGGCTCAAACATATAGAACTCTATCACACTGCTTGCCAACTTGAATATCTAAACATGACATGCTGTAAAGGAGGGCGTGACTATGGTGTGATGAAGTTAGCCAATCACAGCAGTGACATTTACTTAAATTGCTACAAGACATTACGTCTCTTTTACTTGTGTTTTTTTTTTCAGAGTGAAAATGACGTGACGTGTGGCCAAGTATGGTGACCTATACTTGGAATTTGTGCTCTGCATTTAACCCATCATTGTGTGTGTGTGTGTGTGTGTGCGTGTGCGTGTGCATTGAACACGCACACGCACACGCACACACACACACACACACACACACACACACACACACACACACACACACACACACACAGACAGAGACACACAGACAGACAGACAGACAGTAGTGGGTTTTGTGCCTTGCTCAGGGGTCTCACCTCAGTTGTGGTATTGAGGGTGGAGAACCCTCAACCCTTATTCACTCAACCCCTGTGGAGGACTGTGGATGTGCAAATCTAGTTTAGTATCTAACGTCTAACAGGGATATTTTTTGTATGTCTGTGGATGTGCAAATCTGGTTCAGTATCTAATGTCTAACGGGGACATTTTTTGTACGTCTGTTGGCATTCAACTCTAGTCCAATATCTGAACCTCTAACGGGGACCCTCTTGGATGTCTTATGGATGTACAAAACAGGTTCAATATCTGAACGTCTCACTAGGACTCTTGGATGTCTTAAGGTTATATAAACTTTTAGTAATAATTCTCATCCAGGACACATATGTGTGTTGCGCTCTTCTCCTTGTAACGCACATCTACTGACCCCTCTGTCAAGTCAGCCTCTGACAGATGACATCACACTAAGCCTTATTCAGAAAAAGAAAGTTGGCTTAACAACAGAAGTTTGAAAAGCTAGCTATATAGTCTGGTGGAGTCACAACAACCTGGAGATGAACATGCTCAAAACAGTGAAGATGATCTAGGACATCAGGAGGAACAGCTCAACACTCACCCTACTCACCATCATGGACAGCACTGTAAGTGGAGACATTCAGGTTCCTGGGCACCACCATGAAGTGGGACATTCACATTACCTCCATTGTGAAAAAGGCCCAGCTAAGGTTCAGTCACTGAATGTGCACTCATAACAACCTCAGCTACCAAATCAGACCTTAGGAGATTGCAGTGCAGTCCAGACTGCTGAGAAAATCACAGGTACGACCCTACCCACTTTCCAAGAACTGTACTAATCCAGAGTGAGTAAAAGGGCTGGCAAATCACTCTGGACCCCTCACACCCAGCACACTCCCTAGTCAAACTGTTGCTGGGCTCTGAGCACCAGAACGGCCAAGCACAGGAACATTTTTTCCTTCAGGCAATCAATCTCTTGAACAGTTTTACAATAGACAACACTTTATTAAAATGTATATATAACACACATTATTTACATTTCCATGCATTTGTACTTAATATATTGTGTATTATTTTTTTCTATTTTGCTTTAAATATTTTTTGTATATATTGTAATGCACTTGTTTTTATTATTTTTTATTATCTGTATCTCATCTTGTGACCGTCGTTCTGTTTGTGGAAGCTTCTGTCACCAAAACATTTTTATCATATGTGTAAACATACCTGGCAGTTTACTTCTGTTTCTAGCCTAAATGTCAACACCCTTCATTAATTCCCATTGAGTCCACCTGAATATTCCCAAAATTGTGCAACCCTGTGTAATTATTTATTTATGTAAGACCCAGATTATAGAAGACATGAACCAAGCAGAAGTATTATGCTGCAAGATGTAGGTGTAACGTACTCAGGGTGACAGAGGGATGGTGCCACACAAAGAAAGAGTGTAAATATGATTTAATAAGTCCAATGGAACAAAACAGGTAAATCAAACAATATACATCAACGGAAAAACCACATAAAAATGACAACAGGATTCACAACTCCGACTGATAACTGAACAAACAAACAGACTCAAATAGTGGAGGATAACAGGGATCAGGTGCGGGACAAACGAACTGGGGATTGCAAACAGGTCACCCCAAACTGCCTGAGCGCATTTATTATTTTTACATTATTATTAATTTGTTTGCAACGTTATATTGTCCTAAAGTCTTTTTTTTTTTACTGTGTACCACTTGCATAAACACTGCAACCGTAGGTGCTGACATAGTGGTTTCGCGGGGGAACTGGGAGTACATTGATCTTGTATGAGTTTACGAGTGGGAAGTCATGGGTTTGACTGCCGTTCCAGTGCACTTTCACAGGAAGAAGGTTGGAAAAACACAAGTAACAGGTTGCCTGGAATGCAGCATTATACCCAGTCAAAAATTTTAAGCAAGTTCCATCATTCCAGTATCAAATAAGATCATGAACAATTTTAGTCTATTTGTATTTTTTTTAAGAATGGTTGTTTGAAATCTTGCAGGTTATTCTTTACAAAAACGCCAAAATTATATAAAACTAAATGCCATAAAATGGGCGTTAACTTTATTTTAACTTTCCATCAAGCACAAGAGGACATAAGCTTTCTATAGAGAGAGGGAGAGAGAGATTGATCGCAGAAAAAAGGTCCTGCAGGTGAACTATCGGTCGAGAGTCGAGACTGCTGACTATTTCAATAAAGTTAAACAGGTAGGTAACAACAATCAATTGAATGTGTTTTACAGTTACATTTAGTTGACACCAAATGCCCGATAAATATCTGAAATTATTAGCTTGGGTGATGTGTTGACTGTAGAATTCGAAGGATTGTAGTTTGCTGGTCTAGAAGCATTTCTTGTTTTGTCAAGATTTCTCTCAGTAAAACTGCAAGAGATTAACATAAATGTTAATTGCCTGACCCTTCATTCAAGTTAGCGTTTGACATTGAAACATAAAAAAAGCTGGTGAGTCCACCAAATTGGCCATAGGCTCCGGACGGACGCCTGTAGGGGCACCCTGGCGCCACGAGGAAGGCCACAAAAGGCCTTTGGATGCACCTAACCGCCTAGTCTTCCTCACAGCCTATTTCGCCCACTAACCACCTAAACTTCACCACAGCCTTCCCCAGTGCCGCGAAATGCCTATTTCGCCCACTAATCACCTAAACTTCACCATAGTCTTCCTCAGTGCCACGGAACGCCTATTTCGCCCACTAACCACCTAAACTTCACCATAGTCTTCCTCAAAGCCCGCAGAGTGCCTATTTTGACCCCTAACCACCTAAACTTCACCAAGGTCTTCCCCGGTGCCGCAGAGTGCCTGTTTTGACCCCTAACCACCTAAGCTTCGCCACGGTCTTCCTCGAAGCCTGCAGAGTGCCTATTTTGACCCCTAACCACCTAAACTTCATCTTTCCACTATCGTGGCCGGTCGACCGTATGGGCATGGCCGCGAGGTGCCTTTCGTGCCCGCTAAACACCTATTTTTGTCCCAGAGAGAGGTCACTCTAAATCGGTCCCGAAAGATCGCAGGACCTCGAAATTCGACACGAGGGTAGCCGAGGGCGTCCCGAGTTGCAGTCCAGAGTTTGAAATTTCTGCTTCCTTCCTAAGTGCGCGTTTCGGCAGTTCAGCATGATCCATACGCAATTCGGCTTTCTCCATCCCTGAGGGTCTTTCTGGTCCCCAGTGACTACCGGCAGGCCAAGTTTGGGGCCGAACGGCAGAGCATCCCACATACCACTTATCCCATGCAGTTTCACAGTTGTTTCGTGGACAGCAGAGCACGAGGGCTGTTTTGCAGCCCCTCAGACACCCAGGGGCCGAAGGGGGGGGCGGCGACAAGCGCAACTTATTCCATTGACTTTTTATAGGCGCTTCGTGGACGTTGGCCGATCGGCCCAAAATTGACATATACGGCACGTCACGGTCCCCCGGGGCGGCCCCCAAAGTTCCGTGTCCGTATCTGCTCGATCGGCTGAAAAAGACCCCCTTGACTGCGAGACACCTGTAAAACTTCCATTGAATAAGTTGGGAGGCCCAGTCAAGTAAGTTACAGGTGGGACTTTCCCTCTTGTGCGGTCCGTTTTTGAGGTCAGACATCAAAGAATCCACCAAGAAAGCTATTGGGTGGCTCCTAGCCTCCTCCTGAAGCACCCAGAGATGCTCAATCCTCAGAATTCTACTGACCACGAACAGCCTATTTTTTATAATGGGATAGATTATACGTGGGACATCCAGATCTCAGCTTCTGGACGTGCTATCAAGCTGAAACCTACGTTCCTGCGCTGGCCTCATTATAAAAAACAGGCTGTTCGTGGTCAGTGGAATTCTGAGGGTTTAACACCTCAGGGTCCTTCAGGAGGATGGGGGGAGCCACCTCAATAAGTTCTTTAGTGTATTAATTGATGTTTGACCACAGAAGCGGACCACACAAGAGGGAACATCCCACCTCTAACTTACTTAACAGGGCCTCCACAGGCTTTCCGTGGACAGTGCATTTTTAAGCATATTAAGCCGTTTTAGGTGATCTAATGTACATAGAACTGCTGGGTAGTGTTCCCTGAGCACTGTACTGTAGAAATGTGTCCATAAAACCACTGTAGTTATGAAATATGACTTACTACTGTGCCGTCCACAGAAAGCCTGTGGAGGCCCTGTCAAATAAGTTCTCCATGAAATACTCCATGAAATACCAGATTGACCCGCCACGAGCTAAAGTCTCCCAATATCTTAAATGCTACACATTACAGGGGGTCATTATTTGGACCGCTTTATTTCATTTCATTTTTTTTTCTAATACGGGGGCATGAAAAAAGAGATGACATTGCCTTGATCGGGTTTGTGAATACTGGGTGAGGGAAGGGACTTTCGTAACTCCTCCCATTTGGAGTGAGGGGGGTGACGAAAATCATGTTGGCAGGTGTCGGCACCCTAGATTACCCTTGGTGAGCGTAGTGGTTTACCACAGTGTGCGCACAGGTCCACGGGCGTAGAGACACATCTCGAGTTTCTCTTCATCAGCGCATAAATCTTTTGCCTTTTACTAAAGATTTCCGTGGAGGGGAACCTTTGCGAGTGACCTGTATTTTTGGGGGCTCTGCTCACAGCAGAGCTACACTAGAGTGTCAAGAGCAGAGTCAATCTGGCCACCCGCCAGCGTGCAGTGGAACGAAGCGTGCTTCGTCATGGACTGTGTTTGCAGCCTTTGCGCTTCCAGCTTCGCAACTTCAAATTTCTTTAGCCAGCATGGAAAGACAGCGCTCTCTCGTCCATGACGGGCTCAAACAAAGATGGCTTCAGCTCTTTTGGCCCTATCAGTGACTCGTGCGTTTCGAGCCTTCTATTTTGACCCCGAAAGCCAGCGTCTGCTGCCTGCGTTGTTGGTATAGTATAACTGGCACCCGTACGAAAAATGGAGGTGGCAGAAAGGAGCTCAGTGCACAAAAAGCCTGCCATGACCCGGATTCGAACCGGGGTTGCTGCGGCCACAACGCAGAGTACTAACCACTATACGATCACGGCGTGCCACTGGCTCACGCCTGGTGGTGCCGGCCGTCCCAATGCAAAAAGGGTCAGCGGCGTGTTTTATTCCTGTTGGAGAGAGGGCACACAAATCCGTGCGAGGAACACGGAAGAAAAGAGCCCGGCCGCTTCTCCTCAGCACCAGTGAACAGCGTAGTCGGCAGGATTCGAATCTGCGCGGGGAGACCCCAATGGATTTCTAGTCCATCGCCTTAACCACTCGGCCACGACTACGATGTCTTCTGTCCCATTGTCGACCTCAAAGTTGGGTGAAAAAGCCGTGAACTAGCTACCGCTTTGCTCAACTCGCCTAGCGTAAAACTCCTAAAGGGGAAAACAGCCCACCTCAAGCAAAGAAACATTCATGAAGGGGAAGCATAGCAAACACTGTATGTGAAGTCTGTCACATCTTTAAGCGTATGCCGCCACACGGCAGAGCTGGACCGGCACGACACCAAGCTGAGGCCGCCGACAAGAAGACGGCCCTTCGCCTGAACAGGGACTTGAACCCTGGACCCTCAGATTAAAAGTCTGATGCTCTACCGACTGAGCTATCCAGGCTCTTGTGCTTTGAGCGTCTCTTACGTTTTATATAAGAACACTTTCTCCACAAGCCGCCCGGCAGAAGAAAAAGCTGGTGAGTCCACCAAATTGGCCATAGGCTCCGGACGGACGCCTGTAGGGGCACCCTGGCGCCACGAGGAAGGCCACAAAAGGCCTTTGGATGCACCTAACCGCCTAGTCTTCCTCACAGCCTTCCTCAGTGCCACGGAACGCCTATTTCGCCCACTAACCACCTAAACTTCACCACAGCCTTCCCCAGTGCCGCGAAATGCCTATTTCGCCCACTAATCACCTAAACTTTACCATAGTCTTCCTCAGTGCCACGGACGCCTATTTCGCCCACTAACCACCTAAACTTCACCACAGCCTTCCCCAGTGCCGCAAAATGCCTATTTCGCCCACTAATCACCTAAACTTCACCATAGTCTTCCTCAAAGCCCACAGAGTGCCTATTTTGACCCCTAACCACCTAAACTTCACCAAGGTCTTCCCCGGTGCCGCAGAGTGCCTGTTTTGACCCCTAACCACCTAAGCTTCGCCACGGTCTTCCTCGAAGCCTGCAGAGTGCCTATTTTGACTCCTAACCACCTAAACTTCATCTTTCCACTATCGTGGCCGGTCGACCGTATGGGCATGGCCGCGAGGTGCCTTTCGTGCCCGCTAAACACCTATTTTTGTCCCAGAGAGAGGTCACTCTAAATCGGTCCCAAAAGATCGCAGGACCTCGAAATTCGACACGAGGGTAGCCGAGGGCGTCCCGAGTTGCGGTCCAGAGTTTGAAATTTCTGCTTCCTTCCTAAGTGCGTGTTTCGGCAGTTCGGCATGATCCATACGCGATTCGGCTTTCTCCATCCCTGTTTTAGTTTTTTAGTTTTATTTATTTATTTGATCAGGGACAGTGCACAAACAACATTAGTCTAAAATAAGAAAAGATGTCATGTGCCAGGTTATAGCAAAAATGCTAATTTCCACCTGCAGTCCCTGGACAGGTTGTTGTTATGCTTACAAAAGTTTATCAAATATATACAGAAAAATGCATAGAAAATTCACATCATAAAAGTACATTCTATCATTCATTCACTCACTCACAATTTAAAACGTTCATATCACAGTCATTTAGTGCATACAGATTTGCTTTGATAATAACCACTGTTTGGTCAAGCATGTAAAAGTGCAATAGTTTGTACATGAAATAATTTCATTTGGAAGAGTGTTCCAAAGGCTCGCTGCTTTATAAAAGAAAGATTGTTGACCAAATGCCGTTTTACATCTTGCAACGCTGCACTCTCCTCTGACTGTCGACCGTGTAGTTCTGGAAATTCTCTCCGAATTGAGTGTGAAAAATTTTTTCAAAGGGGGAGCAGCGATGTTATGGATTATTTTAAACAGGACAGAAATTTGATTATATTTAATAAGATTTTCGAAACTCAAAAAGTTATATTTACTTTGTACTTTACAATGATGGTACAGTCGAGGTTTTTTATCATGAATTTTTATGGCCCTTTTATATAATGATTCAAGTGGTTTTAACGATGTTTTGCATGCCTGAGACCAACTAGGGTCTTTCTGGTCCCCAGTGACTACCGGCAGGCCAAGTTTGGGGCCGAATGGCAGAGCATCCCACATACCACTTATCCCATGCAGTTTCACAGTTGTTTCGTGGACAGCAGAGCACGAGGGCTGTTTTTCGTAGCAAAAAATTGCCGACTCGGTATGCCGTCGAGGGCCACGTGACACCGCGTTCGGCGAAATTTGGGGCCCCTCAGACACCCAGGGGCCGAAGGGGGGCGGCGACAAGCGCAACTTATTCCATTGACTTTTTATAGGCGCTTCGTGGACGGTGGCCGATCGGCCCATAATCGACATATACGGCACGTCACGGTCCCCCGGGGCGGCCCCCAAAATTCCGTGTCCGTATCTGCTCGATTGGCTGAAAAAGACCCCCTTGACCGCGAGACACCTGTAAAACTTCCATTGAATAAGTTGGGAGGCCCAGTCAAGTAAGTTACAGGTGGGACTTTCCCTCTTGTGCGGTCCGTTTTTGAGGTCAGACATCAAAGAATCCACCAAGAAAGCTATTGGCTGGCTCCTAGCCTCCTCCTGAAGCACCCAGAGGTGCTCAATCCTCAGAATTCTACTGACCACGAACAGCCTATTTTTTATAATGGGATAGATTATACGTGGGACATCCAGATCTCAGCTTCTGGACGTGCTATCAAGCTGAAACCTGCGTTCCTGCGCTGGCCTGGACATGCCCTAATGACGGTGAGAATTTGAAGAAGATTGGAGAAACTTGAAAATTTTGCCAAAAAAAAAACTCCCCTTTGAGGTTTTTCCAGCCAGATTTTCAAGTTTCTCCAAACTTCTTGAAATTCACCACAGGAGCTGGGAATGTCCAGACTAGCGCAGGAACGCGGTTTTCAGCTTGATTGCACGTCCAGAGGCTGAGATGTCCCACGTACAATCTATCTCATTATAAAAAAACAGGCTGTTCGTGGTCAGTGGAATTCTGAGGGTTTAACACCTCAGGGTCCTTCAGGAGGATGGGGGGAGCCACCTCAATAAGTTCTTTAGTGAATTAATTGATGTTTGACCACAGAAGCGGACCACACAAGAGGGAACATCCCACCTGTAACTTATTTAACAGGGCCTTCACAGGCTTTCCGTGGACAGTGCATTTTTAAGCATATTAAGCCGTTTTAGGTGATCTAATGCAGTGTTTTTCAACCTTTTTTGAGCCAAGGTACATTTTTAATTGAAGAAAAATCACAAGGCACACCAACAATCGAAACTGTAAAAAAATGTATTTCTGTAGCCTATATTACTAATATACAGCCATTCTTATCGAAGTGTCTTGAACAGGAATCAAATAAAAAAAGAAAAAAGTATTTTATGATCTTTAATATTCAGGGTTCGAAATTAACTTTTTTGCTTGGTCTACTTCAAAAAGTTAGGAGCACCAGAAAAAATTTTAGGAGCACTCACTGAATATTAAGGAGCACCACAACTGTCAATTGAGCAGATCAGCCAGCACTCATCCCAGCATATCTTTTTAGTAATGCACCAAACTAAATTCTTCATGGCTGATTCTGATTGCTGATGCTTTACAAGCAAATGGGCTGACTCTAGAATCTAAAAGGCTTTTTAAAAAATATTTATTTTAAACCTTAAGGAAGGGACAAGAATATATTTAAAATATGAGTACATGCATGTTTATTTTCTCTATTATAGGTAGAGCCATTTAAATTAGAGGCAGCCACTGCATTTTTAAACAATCAATGTTAGAAATAACAAAAAATAAACTACACAATTCTTTCTTAATCCTATTAAGTGCAAACAATAACTGCCATAATCAAAGCAGGCTACTCTCTCAATTTAAAAGTGCAAATAGAGACCACATTTTTCAAACATGATGCAGAGCTATTGACAAATACACAACCTATGAACCTATTACAACCCACATATACTAATAACAGCCTAGATATGTTATGTAGCCTAATTTGCGCACATTGGGGAGTCGCTCTCTAAACCCCATGTATCAAAATTGCCTTTGAATGCGCGTGCGCGTTTTGCTTTCGGTTTCGTTTTAACGATCTCACGAAACTGTCGGTGGTGCTGAGCGTGCTTTAACACATTAATTTAACAAAAGAACTTGAAAGTGGGGGACCACAAACGGGATTTCAAAAAGTCTGATGTGAATGTATGCCTCGTTGTACATTATATACTGAGGCGGAGGCGCCAGAATTACATCTGACAGAATGTGCACTATAGGCCTACTATATTTCTTCATAAGCATATTGTGAAGAGATTTTAATGGTCAAAAATCACAATCAAGTTACATCACACACCCTTAATTGCAATGCAGTTTGTGCAAATCCGAAACGGAGGTTGAGAGAGAGAGAGAGAGAGAGAGAGAGGGAGAGAGAGAATTGGAGCAAAAAAAAACGTTCGGTTTCAGCGGAGTGCAGTGTCAGTGACGGAGTGATTGACGGCTAATATCTCAAATCTGAATTTAAGCTAAGAATTTAAAGAGTGTAAAGAAATGAAAACAAGTCGCACCACAACAATTTCTCGCAAAAAATGCTCCCAAATATATTTAGAGGTCGCGCAGATTCAATTTTGGGAGCATATGCGACAATTTTGAGCCCTGATATTCCTTTTTCTGTCAAATAAAAAGTGCAATTAACAATATACAGTCATTCTTATCAAAGTGTCTTGAATAGGAATCAAACAAATTTCTACCCACTCAGTGTGAAACCTGGGCCTGTTTTAGGTGAAATTGAATAATTTCCCCGGGCACACCTGACGATCTCTCACGGCACTCTAGTGTACCGCGGCACAGTGGTTGAAAAACACTGCCCTAGATTACCCTTGGTGAGCGTAGTGGTTTACCACAGTGTGCGCACAGGTCCAAGGGCGTAGAGACACATCTCGAGTTTCTCTTCATCAGCGCATAAATCTTTTGCCTTTTACTAAAGATTTCCGTGGAGGGGAACCTTTGCGAGTGACCTGTATTTTTGGGGGCTCTGCTCACAGCAGAGCTACACTAGAGTGTCAAGAGCAGAGTCAATCTGGCCACCCGCCAGCGTGCAGTGGAACGAAGCGTGCCTCGTCATGGACTGTGTTTGCAGCCTTTGCGCTTCCAGCTTCGCAACTTCAAATTTCTTTAGCCAGCATGGAAAGACAGCGCTCTCTCGTCCATGACGGGCTCAAACAAAGATGGCTTCAGCTCTTTTGGCCCTATCAGTGACTCATGCGCGTCGAGCCTTCTTTTTTGACCCGGAAAGCCAGCGTCTGCTTCCTGTGTTGTTGGTATAGTATAACTGGCACCGCACCCGTACAAAAAATGGAGGTGGCAGAAAGGAGCTCAGTGCACAAAAAGCATGCTGTGATCCGGATTCGAGCCTGGGCTGCTGCAGCCACAACGCAGAGTACTAACCACTATACGATCACGGCGCGCCACTGGCGCACGCCTGGTGGTGCTGGCCATCCAAATGCAAAAAGGGCCAGCGGCGTGTTTTATTTCCGTTTGAGAGAGGGCACACAAATCCGTGCTAGGGACGCGGAAGAAAAGGGCCCGGCCGCTTCTCCTCAGCGCCGTTGAACGGCGTAGTAGGCAGGATTCGAACCTGCACGGGGAGGCCCCAATGGATTTCTAGTCTTTCGCCTTAACCACTCGGCCCCGATGTCCTCTGTCCCGTTGTAGACCTCAAAGTTGGGTGAAAAAGCCATGAACTGGCTTCCGCTTTGCTGAACTCGCCTAGCGTAAAACTCCTAAAGGGGAAAACAGCCCACCACAAGCAACGAAACATTCCTGAAGGGGAAGCATAGCAAACACTGTATGTGAACTCTGTCACATCTTTAAGCATACGCCGCCACACGGCAGAGCTGGACTGGCACGACAACAAGCTAAGGCCGCCGACAAGAAGATGGCCCTTCGCCTGAACAGGGACTGGAACCTTGGACCCTCAGATTAAAAGTCTGATGCTCTACCGACTGAGCTTTCCGGGCTCTTGTGCTTTGTGCGGCTCTTACGTTTTATATAAGAACACTTTCTCCACAAGCCGCCTAGCAGAAGCTCACTTGCCACAGGAGCTACGGGATAAAGGCCGCACGCAATTACGTCAGTGAGAGCAAAGCCCAAAGGCCTTGGAAGGCCCAACCACCGTCTCAAAAAGCTAAAGGTGAAAGGGCAAATGCCCGCCCGTAGTCAGCAGGGTTTGAACCTGCGCGGGGAGGCCCCAATGGATTTCAAGTCCATTGCCTTAACCTCTCGGCCACGACTACGCCTGCCTGGGGACCGCCTGCTCTCTTGGCTGGAGGCGGGCAGCACAGGATGCCACCGAGCTTCAGGCGCAAAATCCAACTGAAGTGTGAGGTGGCAAAAAGGAGCTGGACGTCCCCGTCGCTCAACGGCAAAGGGCTGCCGTGACCCGGATTCGAGCATTCTTTTCTGACCGCGTAAATCCGGCACCAAGCGCCTGCGTTGGTGTTATAGTGGTGAGCATAGCTGCCTTCCAAACAGTTGACCCGGGTTCAATTCCCGGCCAACGCATTATTTACGGCTGTGGTTGTCCTTGAGGCAGAACTCCTTCTGTGACCTCTGTCTGCCCCAAAAGCTTTTGGATGAGTCGTTCAACAGCAGCAAAGAACTAGGTCTCCCCGTCAGGGAATCGAACCCCGTTCTTGCGCGCGGCAGCCGGGAATTGTTTAGCTAAACGACCTTACACCGTTTCCCATTCATTCTCAATGGTAGTGCTAAACCACTACGGATGCAATATTCTTTTGTCCACTGACGCTCTCGTGGCGCTCTTCCGTGTTTCGTCACCCCCGGGAAGTTTCAAATCGCCATTTTCCTACAGGCTTCGTTCATTTTATTCAGCACGTCTATCAAAGGTAAGTTACTTTATTTATGTATATTACCTAGCTTACGTTTTTTGGTGCTGTTAATAATGATATCCAATTAGTTGTTGAGCGAAAACGCCCGCTTTGCTCCATTAAACTTTACGCTGTTGGCTTTTATTTACTATTATATAATCAAAGGTTGATTTGCAGCAAAGTTATGAATGAACATGATCGTTTTATATATTCATGTGTACAGTTTTTATGTCATTCGGTTAAATTGTCCGTTTAGTTACCTTACTCGTTTGGCTTGTGGTAAATACGAGCTAAATAATGAATATGTTTTTTTTTTACATTTACGTGAATGGTTTTCATTTGGTGATGTTACATAGTCTACGTATAGCATAGATTTCAGTAGTGATGTGTTGATAACTCACAGATACTGTCCTACTGCCTGACCAATTACACATTGCACTGGCTAAGGTAGCTTACTGTGGTAAATAGTTTGTGCCTGTTATGTTTTTAGGCCAAATTAAGTAAGGTAGACTTTAATATATGTCCTTTACGTTGAACAAGGCTTAATAGCCTAATTGTAGAAACAAATTTATGGGTTTTATAATAATTATACAACTTTCAATGTGTGAAATAATAGAAACTCATTAAACAACATCACCGTTTTAGATAAAGCTACCAAACCATCTGTAAAAATCTCTAAATATTATTCCCTGTCATGCACAAGGCTTGTTTTCTTTCAGAATATCCCTTTATTGTGTTTATATACAGTACTAAATCCATATTTTTGATGTTTAATATACTGTACTCACTTAAATTCATTAAACTCTGACACCATTTGAGATAAAGTTATCAAACCAGCTGTAAACATCTCTAAATATTATTCCCTGTCATGCACAAGGCTTGTTTTTATATACGGTACTAATAATAAAAGGAATATTCAGAAAAACAAACCTTGTGAATGACGGAATAATATTTAGAGATTTTTACAGTTGGTTTGATACTGTTGTGAACTTTTCTCAGAGACCAGGAGACGTTTTGGATATCTTGAAGCAGAAGTTTCTCTTTATTGAGATCCTAGCTGTTCGTTCGCTGCAGTCATCAAAAGTCGTCTGACTAATGTCAGATACAATACAGTTTAAATATATTTCCAGGGGGAGGATTACATAGAGGTGGAGTCAATCTAAACAAAGCATGCAAATGCAGTACAGGAATCAGCCCGTTACCAGAGTTCCCCAGCCCTGATCTCATTATCATAACAGTGTCATTCAAAGGCATAGGTGCTAATCCAGTCAGTCTGACAGTATTGCCCATACCTTCACATTATCATTGAGACAAAGGTATCATTCAAAGGCATATGCACTAATCCAATCAGTCTGACAGTATTGCCCATACTTTAACATTACCATAGAGACAAAGGAATAACTGTACCTTGAGAACAAAAAGGTTAATGTCTCAGACACCTGGGCTGCCTGATTTGATCTTCTTCTAAGGTTATCATCTGTACCTCTAAATTCAATGTACTTAGCATCACAGATAAATCTAAAGTTATGTAAGAATCTATGGTCAGCATTATTATAAACAGATTCTTAAATTTGTAATCCCACAGTTCCCCCTTTGAGAGTTCTAATAACTCTCACATAATACAAATTTAAACATTTAAAAGTTCGTTCTTGTAACCTTTGATTGTTACAGGCACATAGTACTTGCTCTGTGGTGATTGTTTGTAACGGCATGTTGACACAGAAACAAACATGCAGCTAGGGCCCGTTAAGTTCTTACGGGTAATAGTCTTTTCTGGTTGGACCAGTAATTTCCTTGTGATGGTCGTGGGTCATTTGCTGAATGAAACACTTGATACTGTGGACGCATAGATAGTACACCAGTAGGAGAATCAATAGCAGAACTGCTATTTCCTTGATCCATAGCCAGGGTTTCCCTAACAAGTTTCCAAACCATGAAGAACTATCTTCAGTCATCTGGTGTAATTTTGCTGAAAGATCAAGAATGTCTTGTTGGATTTTGTTCAAGTTCTCTGTTGGATCCATTAACCCAGTGCAGCATTCAGGGCCAATAATGGTGCAGGCTCCTCCTTGCGTTGCAAGAATGTAATCCAAGGCCACTCTGTTCTGTAGGATCATTATCTTGTGAGAAGTGAGAGTGTCCGTGATATTACCTATTGCCAAAGCTGTATCATTAGCTAGTTTCTGTACAGAATTCGATAAGCTTCTGACTTGATCCAGGGCCTGCATGACACCATAAAACGGGATTAAGGCTCCAAGAGTTCTTGACCACCACGTTTGTGCACAAGTGAGTCCGGGGATGCAGCCATCTTCTTTGTTTGGGGTAGGAGCTGAATTTCCTGCTCCTACAGACGGTGCGTGTGGCATGCAAACGTTCTTTCCAGCAAACAAGGCATTTCTTGACATATTCATCAGTTCTAAGAATATGTTGTTTCTGGAGTCTATAGCTTGTGCGATGTTCATGGTGATTACTAGAATGGCAATCTTGATCATGTTGATGAATGACTGAAGTTCTCTCATGTGATTCTCTGCGTTGTGTTTTTTTTTTTTATGTTCTGTCTTCCGTGACAGTTGGTTTGGCCGTGAGTCTAGTTGTTCTTTATAGTTTGTGGATTTATACACAGGTGAGGGGGGTCGATGTGTTTAGGTCTCAGGATAGCCATCCAGGGGTATCTGCACAGATTAAGAAAGAAAAACAAAAGACGACAGAGCAGTATTTTCTGTAAAAGACAGCAAACAATAGAGTTGTATCCTCTGTTCAATCTGAGTCTAGTCTTGTTGTTCCTTCTTTCCCTAGTTCTTAATTTCCGTGACACCTAAAGAAACAGTGAGGTAAGGATGGACTAGTGGATGGGGAAGGCCTATGAGGAAAATCTTCACCGCAGGGTTTAACCCCCGAAAGCTTATTGCATTCGGTTCTTCCCTGGGCTCCTCACTGGTCTGTGTGTCCTATCCTATCCCTGTAGGTGGGGGAACAACCTTACAGTGTGACGCATGAGTCCAGGTTTTCCTTCCCTGACACAAAACTGCAGCTGCTGTAATCAACATCACTTGATGTGGTCCGTGCCACTTAGGCTCTAATGGTTTGTTTCTGAATGATTTTATCATAACCCACTGACCTGGGACAATCGTGTGTCCACCTTCTGGTGGATTCTGCCAACATGACTCGACTCTTTCTCTGGAACTCTGTACTGCCTTTGTAAGGTTTTCACAGTAAGTGATCAGGGCATCTGAGGCAATGTGCACATCAGCATTTCTGAGATCAATCACACCTGGCATCTGCATTGGGCGTCCTGTAATAATCTCATGAGGACTTAGACCTACGGATCTGTTAGGTGAAGCTCTCATACTACACAGTACCGCTGGCAGTGCTTCGACCCATAATACTCCTTCTTGATGCATTTTGCTTAGCCTGGATTTGATTGATCTGTTTGCGCGTTCGACTTGCGCTGACGCCTGTGGCCTGTAGGGGCAGTGAAGATTCCACTTAATTTTCAACATTTTTGACACTTCCTTGACTACCTGTCCCGTGAAGTGGGTACCTTGATCTGAGTCAATGCTATCTGGTAATCCCCATCTTGGAATGAAATCAGAGACAAGACATTTAGCAGTGTGTGCAGCTGTGGCACGCCCTGTTGGATAAGCTTCTATCCATCTTGAGAACTTGTCTATAACTATCAAAACGTCAGTTTTTCCCTTACACGGAGGCAATGATATGTAATCAACTTGCAGGTGGCGAAAAGGTCCTGGTGGAGCTGGGGTGTGTGTTGCTGCCGTAGTTGTTGCTGGCACATCATTATTTTTTTGACATGTAACGCATCTCTTGACTGTTTCAGTGGCTACATTTCTGAATTTTGGATTCCACCATTGATTTGAGAACCTGTGATTCATTGTTGCTGAACCACTGTGACCCAAATTGTGTATTTGTTGAGCCAAATATGGCAGCAGAGATTCGGGAGCAATATACTTTCCCCCTTTGGTCCAGCAACCAAATGAATCCACTGTGGCTCCTTTGTCTAACCACGTCCATGCTTCATATAAAGGAACATCTTTGTACAGATCAATGATTGATTCAGGGGGCAGAATTGTCTTCTGTGCTGTACTACCTGAACACACCTGTATATTTGCATATGAACAAGCCTGTTTAGCAGCTACATCAGCAAGAGCATTTCCTTTAGCTTCCGTAGTATTAGCTGTGAGATGTGCTTTCACTTTGATCACAGCTAATTTCTTTGGAAGTTTCATGGCAAACATTAAATCCTTCACTAATCCAGCATGCTTAATGGGGGATCCAGCAGAAGTTAAAAACTGTCTACTTTGCCAAATTATACCAAAATCATGAATTACCCCAAAAGCATACCTGGAATCAGTGTAGATATTTGCAATTGATCCTGACGCTAGCGTGCATGCTCTAGTTAAGGCTACTAGTTCAGCAGCTTGAGCTGAAAAATGATCTGGAAGACGACCTGAAGCTACAACTTCAGTGGGAGAAGTTACTGCATAACCTGCTCGTCTGTTACCTTCAATAACTTGAGCTGAACCATCAACAAACAACTCCAATTCTGCATTATCTATGGGAGTTTCTTTCATTTCACTTGTAGGTGTGTATGTGAGCGTAACACAATCATGAGTAATTTCTCCTTCATCCTCTAAAACAACTTCAGTCATTGCAGACATCATACATGAGGATGGGTTCGTGATTGGTGCCCGCTGTAAAACAATGTTCGGGGCTGTGAGGGATGTCAGCCAATTTCCCCAACGAGAGGATGTTACAGAAGTGACTTTTGCTTGATTCATTAGTGCGGACACTGCATGAGGGCATCTTACATTTACAGTCTGTCCTAACACCATTCCTGAAGAAGCCTGAAGAGCTAGATGAACTGCCTGCACTGCTCTGAGACATGGGCCCATACCTTGAGTGACTATGTCAAGTTTACCAGAATAGTAATGAATTGGGCGTAAATTGCCCCCATGATCTTGCATTAGACATGCAGTCATAAAGCCTAAGTGTTCATGAACATAAAGCACAAAGGGCCTATCAGATTGTGCAATTCCTAATGCTGGCGCTTGACATAGTGCTCTCTTCAAATCATTGAAAGCTTTGAGATGAATTTCTTCCATACAAACTGTATCGGAATCTCTAACCTGACCTTTCAACAAGTCATAGAGTGGCTGAGCAATCGAGGCATAGTCCTCAATCCAAGGTCTACAGTAACCTGCTGTTCCTAAAAATGATCTTAGTGCTTTAATGGTAGTAGGCGGAGGTATTGCTTTGACTGAAGTGGCTCGATCCTGTGTAATAGATCTATTTCCTGTACCAATTGTTTGACCCAGAAATGTGACTTGATTTTTAGCAATTTGAGCTTTGTGAAAACTACATTTGTGTCCTTTTTTCTGCAAATAGTCTAACAATTCTGCCAATTCAGTTTTGTGTACCTCATGATCTGTTGAGGCAAACAAAATATCATCAACATAGTGAATCATAGTGGACTGTTTGACTGGGCATTCTGGGTCACACAAATCACGTCTGAGAGCCTGATGATAGATTGTCGGCGAATTTTGAAATCCCTGTGGAACACGTGTCCACTGGTATTGCTCATAGTCAACCGTGAAAGCTAACCATGGCTGGCTGTCAGAATGCAATGGTACCGAAAAGAATCCATTAGACATATCAATTACTGAAAAAATCTTACAATCTAATGGTAAGCCATTACAAATTGTAGATGGATCTGCTACTAGGGGGGTGATTTTTTCAATATGTTTATTGGCTACTCTGTAGTCTATTGTGAGTCTCCATGTCCCATTGGCTTTCTTGATGGGCCATATAGGTGAATTACAGGGACTGTTGGTTTTAACGAGCACTCCTTGTTTCAGCAATTTTTCTACAATGCTTTTGACTCCCTGAATAGCTTCCTTACTGATCGGATATTGTTTGGTAACAGGAGGGGCGGTTCCTATTAATTTGACTGGTTCCACACCTGTGAGAAACCCGCAATCATCCTTGTCTTTAGCCCAAATTGGGTGATTCTGTAAGAAAGCATACTCAGGAGTGATTGCATTACTGGTAGAAACTTGTGCTGAAGCAATTTTTATGCTAGCAGATTCTGAGGACATGTCTAAAGTTAGATGTACTTGTCTCAGTAGATCCATGCCTAGAATTGCACCTGTATTCAATGGAGCACACAGCAATTTTGTAGTCAGAGTTTTTGGGCCTAATTGTATCTCTATGGGAGGGGTTTCAAACAAAACAGAATCTTCACCTACTACACCAGTTAAACAAAGTTTAGTTTTCTTGAATGGAATGTTTAAATCTTTAGCCAATTTTGTAGGAACTACTGTAATTTCTGCACCTGTATCAAGCAAAAAGTCAATCTCTTTCTCTTGTATGCTACCTTTCACAAAAATTCGTTTGTCATTGTGATGTATTACAGGGGAAAGGTAGCTACTCACAGCCCCAACAATTAGTTTTTTTCCTGCTCTTTTTGTGCTCTTAGAAGAGCTTGAGCTAGCTGTCCTAACGTTTCAGTGGACATTGGTGGAACTACTTCAGGGTTGTAGGCTGGCTGAGAAGGAGCAGAATTATGCATAGTATTTCTTCTATTATCTTGCAACTTCTTCCTACACTCTTTCTCCCAATGTCCTAATTTTCCACAATAATGGCATTTACCTTCTTTTTTTGTCCATTTATTTTCTTGGTTTGTTGTGTTAAATGTAGCTGCTGCTACTCTCACTTTTGCCTTAACATCAGCATCTCTTTCCCAAGTAGCTAATGTGTCTAGATTATTTCTGATAGTTTTGTTAGACCAAGTTAAATCTAAGAATGGCAAGGCTTTTCTGTACTCAGCTACAAGGCCATCTGACCAGATGCGGACTAGGGGTCCCTTGTCATCTAACACACTTTCAGGATCATCAACTATTCCGCTGTAAGCTACAGCTGACTGACAAAACTTTTCAGTGTATTCACTCACAGTTTCCTCTTTCCTTTGTACACAGTTAGTGATTCTGGACCAGTCTATTTTGGGTCCCAAGATATTCTTTAGAATTTTCATAACACCTTCTCTCAAATCGGCTCTACTGGCATGTTGTAGTGCAGAAGTAACAGCAGACTCAAAACTGTTGAATTCAGATTCAGTTAGAATTTGTGACATCAGCTGTGTGACTTCTGCTAACGACATGTCGTAGAGACGCATTTTGCTAATCAGTGCTCTTCTGAATTCAGAAAAACTTGTGCGTGCTGAAGGTAAGCTCTGGGACAATCTCTCTATATCTTTAGGTCCAAGCATTCTTGCAATTGCTTGTACCTGAACAACAGAAGAGTTGGGAGGAACATTTTCAATTCCTTCAATTCCCTGGGATCGTCTTCTAGCACCACAAACCTTCACCGAATTCACAGGCATATCAGTTACCGATTGGATGGCTACATCATTTTCAAAGAAAGCTTGTAAGTCAGGATAAATGTTATCAGGCTGACTAACTTTCATGTCAGTTTTTTCTGAAGCTTTGTTGCGGTTAAATTTTTTAGTCAAAGCGGATATTCTAGCCCGGAGTTCTTTGTTCTGTTCCTCTAGCTCTGAGTTACGCTGAGACTGTTGTGTAGCTAGCGCTAAACCAAATTCTCTGTGGCAGCAGATAATGCCTTTCACATTGTTCTTACGAATACATGCTCCAAGGACTTTCTTACACTCATCTACTGACCAAGTCTTGTCTGGATGGATCTCATATTTCTTAGTTAATTCCTGTCTAACTTTTTCAGTTACTATTAGATTCATTTGCTCTCCTAACAGTGATTTGAATTCACTATCTGACCACAAAGGAGTTGCGAGACCACCCTTTTCAGTTGTGGGGATCAGCCTAGCATTCTTTCTAACCATTTTGCGAGTTTCTTTGTTACCACACAATAACAACACTAAAACTTCTCTGATCAACAGAGGGTACGCTTGTTAACACAGATCAACTATTGTTAACCTTCCCTGAATTAACAGAGGACAACACAAACTACTAGCACTTTATGCTAAACTTCTCTGCCAACACAGAGGATAACAAATTTTAGCACTTTAATGCTAAACTTCCCTGCTTAAAACAGAGGATAACAGATATTAGCACGTAATGCTAAACTTCCCTGCCCTGAAACAGATGATAACCAATTTTAACACGTAATGCTAAACTTCCCTGCCTAAAACAGAGGATAACCAATTCTTCCCTGCCAAAAACAGAGGGTGAACAAATATTAACGTAATGTTAAACTTCCCTGAGTGAACAGAGGATAAACAACTTTAGCTCGTAATGCTAAACTTCCCTGCCTAAAACAGAGGATAACCAATATTAACACGTAATGTTAAACTTCCCTGGGTGAACAGAGGATAAACAACTTTAGCACGTAATGCTAAACTTCCCTGAATTAACAGAGGATAACCAATATTAACACGTAATGTTAATCTTCCCTGCCTAAACAGAGGGTAACTTTCATCTCTAAAAGAACACCTTTAGAGGATAACTTAGTTAACTAAACCCTACAGCTGTCTGTTAACTCTTCTCTGACGGCGCAGAGGATAACTATATGTACTGGTCTTTAGCGGTTCTTTTGGATAGAGTAGCACTCACCAACCCTTTGTTGTAAAGGAAGATTCATGGAAACCTTTGTTCAGCTGGAAGTTCGCTCTGGATTCCAAAAGATGCAGTCTTGAAAGCAGATGTTCTGTTGAGCTTGCTGTTTCAATCTGGATTCAGGTGAAGAAGCTGGAACTCTATCCGGGTCACGGCACCAAAACTGTTGTGAACTTTTCTCAGAGACCAGGAGACGTTTTGGATATCTTGAAGCAGAAGTTTCTCTTTATTGAGATCCTAGCTGTTCGTTCGCTGCAGTCATCAAAAGTCGTCTGACTAATGTCAGATACAATACAGTTTAAATATATTTCCAGGGGGAGGATTACATAGAGGTGGAGTCAATCTAAACAAAGCATGCAAATGCAGTACAGGAATCAGCCCGTTACCAGAGTTCCCCAGCCCTGATCTCATTATCATAACAGTGTCATTCAAAGGCATAGGTGCTAATCCAGTCAGTCTGACAGTATTGCCCATACCTTCACATTATCATTGAGACAAAGGTATCATTCAAAGGCATATGCACTAATCCAATCAGTCTGACAGTATTGCCCATACTTTAACATTACCATAGAGACAAAGGAATAACTGTACCTTGAGAACAAAAAGGTTAATGTCTCAGACACCTGGGCTGCCTGATTTGATCTTCTTCTAAGGTTATCATCTGTACCTCTAAATTCAATGTACTTAGCATCACAGATAAATCTAAAGTTATGTAAGAATCTATGGTCAGCATTATTATAAACAGATTCTTAAATTTGTAATCCCACAATACCTTTATCTCAAACGGTGTCGAGTTTAATGAATTTAAGTGGGTAAAGTATATTAAACATATAAAAAAATACAGATTCAGTACTGTTTGTAAAAACAATAAAGACATATTTTGAAAAAAAAAAAAAAGCCTTGCGCATGACAAGGAATAATATTTGAAGTTTTTTTTTTTTTTTACAGATGGTTTGGTAGCTTTATCTCAAATGGTGCTGTTGTTTAATGGATTTCTATTATTTCATACACTGAAGGCTCCATTTTTGGAATTAGCCTTTTATGTGTTTATCATAATTGTAATTTTTAATGTATGCAATAATATAAATCAATATAATTCCCTATAACGTACAAGGCTTGTTTTGTCTGGTTGTACCTTTATTGTTTTTATGTATGGTACTGAGATCATATTTTTTTATTTTTAAAATATATTTTATTGACTCAAATTTAAATCCATTACACATGAACAACATTTAAGCTAAAGATATCAAACCGACTGTAAATTACTCTGAATATTATTCTGCATGATGCACAAAGCTTATTTTTCTGATTATTAAACTTATTTTTTTATATACAGTACTGAACCTTGAATTTTTTTAGACAGTACCGCAAACCGATTTAAATCCATTATTCTTGAACAAAACTTCAGCTAAAGGAGTTACACTAACTGTAAATTACCAATTGTAAATTGCTTATTTGTTCTGATTATTAAATGTACAGATATATTATATACAGATATATTATTTTGCAGTTTTAATTCTGTGTTGTTATAGTTAAATGGATTTATATGGGTTCAGTACAAAAGAGCAAAATAATAATATAAAAACAGGCCTTGTGCATCGTAAGGAAAATGAATTAAGAGAATCAGAAATACATATGATGCTCATTTTAGAGGAAAATTTCAGATTGCATTTAAGGACTTTTCTATTTTGACTCTTCATATGCTTTCAATATAGAAAAATACCAATGGCATAATCTGATGAATTAGCCCTGTGTATCACAAGGATTAATATTTTTAGAATTTACAGTTGGTTTGATTCCTTTATCAAGGATTCCTTTATGTTTCTCAAATGGTGGCAGAGTTTAATGAATTTAGGTGGGTTCAATATATAAAACATTAAAAATATGGATTCAATACAATGTATAAAAATAATAAAAGTATAATCAGAAAAAAAAACAAGCCTTGTGCATTGTAGGAATAATATTCTGAATAATTTACAGCTGGTTTTATACCTTTACATTAAATGGTGTTGTCCTTTAATTGATTTATATTATTGCATGCATTAAAAGTTGTAAAATTATTATACAACACAAAAAAGGCAAATTCCAAAAATGAAGTCTTGTGCAATAACAGGGATTTATAGAACAGTATAATGTCATGTAGTTAAACTGTTTAATCCATGTATATGGTAATTTATCTTTTAAATTTTTCTTGAAATTAAGCCTTGTGCAACGTAAAGGGCATATATTTTATGTATGTTAAAACATAAATTAATTGGTATGAATGTCTAAAGAATGTCAAACTAACTTTACCAAAGTAATTAGCTTGACTACCAATGATAATTCAGGTATTGATAAGTAAACCTAAAATTCTGTTTTTCTTTCATGGTAGATCAAGATGCAGAAAAAAAGTGCTGCTCTTCCCAGGGAGAATCTGTGTTGTGTTACGCAAGGGACCACTTGGATTTCTCCTCCAAGAGCCGTCTGAAGAAGCCCGACAGATTAAGGACGACCCTGCTCTGCTGGACAAGTCTGTGTCCATAAGGGAGGACCTTGTGAGGCAGAATGCTCTGGCTGTGGTCCATCAGAGAGGAGGTGATGCCTCTGACAGGACGGAGGTCCTGGGAGACTACATCCTGCAGTTTGGAAAGTATAAAGGGAAGTCCTTCTGATGGCTTTTAGAGAATGATGTAGGGTACACTATGTATCTGTCATTTGTTAATTATGAGATTGATTAAGAGATCCAGAAGAGATGTGAATGCTTGTCGTTCATTTCTGTATGTGTATTTGAAGAATGACCTTAAATGTTCCATATTCTAAAACACTCTTTAATTGTAGTTTACACTATTACATTGCTGTAAATCCTGAGACATGTAAAAGTATTCTAAATGTGGTAACACTTTAAATTAAGGTACACATATTCACTATTAACTAATTGCTTATTAACATTATTATTACTAGCATATTGACTGCTTATTAGTACTTATAAAGCACATATTAATGCCTTACTCTGCATGACCTTATTCTACGCCTAACAGACCATTAACTATGAGTTTTTCTTTAATTAAGTTGGCTTGAGAGAGCCAACTTACTGATATTCTATTTAAACTTATTAAGTTGGCTTGAGAGAGCCAACTTACTGATATTCTATTTAAACTTATTATTATTAAGTTGGCTTGAGAAAGCCAACTTACTGATATTCTATTTAAACTTATTATTATTAAGTTGGCTTGAGAGAGCCAACTTACTGATATTCTATTTAAACTTATTATTATTATGTTGGCTTGGAGAAGCCAACATATTGTTATGCTATTTAAACTTATTATTATTATTATTATTCTTATGACCTAAAGAAATTTCTGACAGCTACTCCTCCGAGGCCTTTGAAGCCACAAGGCCCAAACTTGGCAGAGACCTGGGCCCTTGTCCCGAAAGAGTTGCTATATCTATTTGGACTGATCAGATGTACAGTTGATTTATTATTAATTTTTGAATATGACAAATTTCCCAATGAATTACATGGGCTGAGAAAAAATGCGCCCTCTAACAGTAATACCTCTCGACTGAAGAGGCGGGATTCAAACCTCTTACTTACAGTCACTCTGAAAACGGTGGAAATAGAAATAAATACCGCCTTAAAAATGTAAATATTACAGCGATTTAACTCTAAAAACCCATTAGAACATATCAACAGCTAAATTCAGTGGTTTGTGAGTATTTCTTGTAAAAGAAAAGCTCGCACCCGTCAGCGCTTATACAAGCCGTCGGCATGTACTCTCTCTGTATGTGCTCATAAACAACATAATTTGCACGAATTAGAACGCCTTTAAAATTAATATATTTCAGCGATTTATTTGTAAACACCCATTAGAACACATCAACAAATCAGCCTTTTGTGATCTGTTTTATTTCAAAGTTAAAGCACTGTCTTCAGCAAATGTGTTATACAGACAAGCTTTCACGGGTCGGAGCTAACTTACTCGACTGAGAATTATGACTGCACGTCTTTTAAAAGCATTTAAATAAAAACACTCCAGCGATCCAACACAATAAATATAGAAGAATATTTTAAAGAACAACATTAGCTGCAAATGAGCTATTCAGTAGGTTTCACTAACGAACATGTTACCGAGCTGTGACCTATACTTTCACTTTGACTTCGGTGGAAAATGCATATAAATAACGCCTTTAAAATTACAATATTCCAGCCATTTAATTGTAAATACCCATTAGAACACATCAAGACCTGAATTCAGCTGTTTGAGCGAATTTATTGAAACCCCTAAGCATTTCCTTCACCGCATACAGGTTGCCTTAAACGAGTACATGGAGATGAACGACATAATTTGCACGAATTTGACCGCCTTTAAAATTACAATATTGCAGCGATTTAATTCAGTCCACCCATTAGAAAATATCAACAGCTAAATGCAGTTGTTTGTGAGCTTTTTTTTTCATACAGAGAGTGATGTGTTCAGCAGTGTGTTAAGACATGAGCTCCGAGATGTCCGACTGACAATTATACATGACTGCACGTCTTTTAAAGGCATTTAAATACAAACACTCCAGCGATTGCACACAATAAATATAGAAGAATATTTTAAAGACCTACATTGAGTGCAAATGACTTTTTTCACTGGCTTAACTAACTAACATTGAATGCACTGCTCAGTCTTCATCTGCATCAAAGACATAATTTGCACGTCTTTTAAAGGTATTTAAATACAAACACTCCAGCGATTAAACACAATAATAGTAAAGTAATATATTACAGAGCTTAAATGCTTGCTTATTTCTGCTTTTAGGCTCAACCGCACAGCAATGCTTTCAAGCACGCGCTGCACACTTGTATGGCAAGCCGTTTTAACCTAAAATACATATAAATCCTCTATGGCAAGCTGTTTAGCCTAAAATATACTAAGCATTACTTATCGTAATAGCATTTTTACTAGCAACAATTCAATCAGAGAGCTCTAAGTGTTCTGGGCTGGCCCTTTTGCCCGAAGGCTGCCCGGTTTGCTTCTCCAAGCCAACATTTAAAGTTTGTCATCGAACTTTAGCTTCTAGTTATTATTAAGTTGGCTTGAGAAAGCCAACTTACTGATATTCTATTTAAACTTATTCTTATTATTATTATTATTATTCTTCTTCTTCCTATATAAAATTTCTGACTGCTACTCCTCCTAGAGCTTTAACTCTACAAACTCCAAACTCAGCCCAGATCTTCAGACTGGTCAGACTCGATATGCTATATCTTTTCTAACTGATCGGACTTACGGTTTTCCTAAAATTCCCGATTAAACCTGGGAAAAAAATCTCATTGACTTACATTGATGGAATGTTCAACTCCAACTGTCAAAATTCAAATTTAAACTGCCAGAATCCTTTGAGACTCAATCAAGCTTCCCTTCTATGTACTATATTTCTAATCCATTCAAACTCATTCAAACTCATCTATCTTTCTAAGTCATGCAAACAATATGCTAATCATGCTAAAATCATGTTAGTGACTTGCTAGTCATCCTAAAATCATGCTAGTAACTTGCTAGTCATGCTAGAATCATGCTAGTGACTTGCTAGTCATGCTAAAATCATGCTAGAGACTTGCTAGTCATACTAGAATCATGCTAGTGACTTGCTAGTCTTGCTAAAATCATGCTAGTGACTTGCTAGTCATGCTAAAATCATGTTAGTGACATGCTAGCGACTTGCTAGTCATGTTAAAATCATGCTAGTGACTTGCTAGTCATGTTAAAATCATGCTAGTGACATGCTAGTCATGCTAAAATCATGCTAGTAACTTGCTAGTCATGCTAGAATCATGCTAGTGACTTGCTAGTCATGCTAGGATCATGCTTGTAACTTGCTAGTCATGCTGAAATCATGCTAACGACTTGCTAGTCATGCTGAAATCTTGCTAGCGACTTGCTAGTCATGCTAAAATCATGCTAGCGACTTGCTAGTCATGCTAAAATCTTGCTAGCGACTTGCTAGTCATGCTAGAATCGTGCTAGCGACTTGCTAATCATGTTAAAATCATGCTAGCGACTTGCTAGTCATGCTAAAATCATGCTAGCAACTAGCTAATCATGCCAGCAACATGCTAGAAACATGCTAGTAACCACCCTGGGTACCCTAGTAACCGCATAGCAACACCTTAGCAACCACCCTAGGTACCTTAGCAACCGCATAGCAACACCTTAGCAACCACCCCAGGTACCCTAGCAACCGCATAGCAACACCTTAGCAACCACCCTGGGTACCCTAGCAACCACATAGCAACACCTTAGCAACCACCCCGGTACCTTAGCAACCGCATAGCAACACCTTAGCAACCACCCTAGGTACCTTAGCAACCACATAGCAACACCTTAGCAACCACCCTAGGTACCTTAGCAACCACATAGCAACACCTTAGCAACCACCCTAGGTACCTTAGCAACCACATAGCAACACCTTAGCAACCACCCCGGGTACCATAGCAACTGCATAGCAACACCTTAGCAACCACTCCGGGTACCCTAGCAACCGCATAGCAACACCTTAGCAACCACCCCAGGTACCCTAGCAACCGCATAGCAACACCTTAGCAACCACCCTAGGTACCTTAGCAACCACATAGCAACACCTTAGCAACCACCCCAGTTACCATGGAAACTGCATAGCAACACCTTAGCAACCACCATGGGTACCCTAGCAACCGCATAGCAACACCTCAGCAACCACCATGGGTACCCTAGCAACCGCATAGCAACACCCTAGCAACAACCCCGGGTACATTAGCAACCGCATAGCAACACCCTAGCAACCACCCTGGGTACCTTAGCAACTGGTTAGTCATTCTAGCAAACATGCTAGTCATGCTAGATACATGTTAGAAGCATACTAGCGACTTGCTTTTAAACTTTCAAAACTTTATACTTTTAAACTTTTTAAACTTCTTTAAACTTTTTAAACTTTTAAAACTTCTTTAAACTTTTTAAACTTTAAACTTCTTTAAACTTCTTTAAACTTTTTAAACTACTTTAAACCTTTTTTTTACTTCTTTAAACTTTATTAAACTTTTCAAACTTTTTTTATCTATCTATCTATCTATCTATCTATCTATCTATCTATCTATCTATCTATCTATCTATCTATCTATCTATCTGTTCAATCTTCAAGCTTTAAAACTGCTGAAAACTTCAAACTATTTCAGACTGAAAGTCAAACTTTTAAAACTTTTACAAACTTTAAAAATTATTTTAAACTATCTGGTCAGACTTTCTCAAGCCAACTTCAAAGTTTGTCTTGACGAACTTTTTTATCTAGTTATTATTATTCTTCTTCTGAGACAAAGATTTTCTGACTGCTACTCCTCCTAGAGCTTTAACTCTACAAACTCCAAACTCAGCCCAGATCTTCATACTGGTCTAACTCGAGTTGCTATATCTTTTCTAACTAATCGGACTTACGGTTTTCCTAAAAATCCTGATTAAAACTGGGAATAAAATCTCATTGACTTACATTGACGGAATGTTCAAACTCCAACTGTCAAAATTCAAATTTAAACTGCCAGAATCCTTTGAGGCTCAATCAGGCTTCCCTTCTATCTACTATTTCTAATCCGATCAAACTCATTTAAACTCATCTATCTTTCTATCTATCTATCTATAAATCTATCCATCTATTAATCTATCTATAAATCTGTCTATCTATTAATCTATCTATCTATTAATCTGTCTATCTATAAATCTGTCTATTAATCTGTCTATCTATTAATCTATCTATCTATTAATCTATCGATCTATAAATCTATCTATCTTCTGTCTATTAATCTATCTATAAATCTGTCTATCTTCTGTCTATTAATCTATCTATCTATTAATCTATCTATCTATAAATCTATCTATCTTCTGTCTAGCTATTAATCTATCTATTAATCTATCTATCTATAAATCTGTCTATCTATAAATCTATAAATCTATCTATCTATAAATCTATCTATCTATTAATCTGTCTATATATTAATCTATCTATCTATAAATCTATCTATCTATTAATCTATCGATCTATAAATCTATCTATCTTCTATCTATTAATCTATCTATCTATAAATCTGTCTATCTTCTGTCTATTAATCTATCTATCTATAAATCTATCTATCAATCTATCTATCTATAAATCTGTCTATCTATAAATCTATCCATCTATTAATCTATAAATCTATCTATCTATAAATCTATCTATCTATTAATCTGTCTATATATTAATCTGTCTATCTAAAAATCTATTAATATGTCTTTCTATTAATCTATCTATCTATAAATCTATCTATCTATTAATCTATCTAAAAATGTATCTATCTATTAATCTGTCTATCTATTAATCTGTCTATCTAAAAATCTATCTATTAATATGTCTTTCTATTAATCTATCTATTAATCTGTCTATCTATAAATCTATCTATCTCTCCATCTAAATCATGCGAACAATATGCTAATCATGCTAAAATCAAAGTGATTGCTAGTCATGTTAAATCATGTTAGCGACTTGCTAGTCATGCTAAAATCATGCTAGTGACTTGCTAGTCATGCCAAAATCATGCTAGCGACTTGCTAGTAATGCTAAAAATCATGCTAGCAACTTGCTAGTAATCCTAAAAATCATGCTAGCAACTTGCTTGTAATGTTAAAATCATGCTAGTGACTTGCTAGTCATGCTAGAATCATGCTAGTGACTTGCTAGTCATACTAAAATCATGCTAGTGACTTGCTAGTCATGTTAGAATCATACCAGTGACTTGCTAGTCATGTTAAGATCATGCTAGCAACTAGCTTATCATGCCATCAACATGCTAGTAACCACCCTGGGTTCCCTAATAACTTCATAGTAACACCTTAGCAACCATGCCAGGCACCATAGCAACCGCATAGCAAAACCTTAGCAACCACCCCGGGTGCCATAGCAACACCTTAGCAACCACTCTGAGCATCTAACTTGGTAATCATGTTACTGTGCAATAATGTTGTCTCATTGACTGCTATTGTGTGTCACACTGAGCTTTTTAGACTTCAACAATAGAAAAATCAAAACTGAAGTACACAGAAAAACATTAATTTTTTGTAACAATGTGTTTGTGATTTTTTATTTCACTGCTATATCAAGACATTTGCAAAACATTTCAAAACATTTAGCAAATGGACAGATAATATAATGTATATAAGGACAGATAAATGTATATAATATACTTTTACATCTGACAGATTTTGATAATTGAATGTAAAATTTTGCATGTGATGGCCACACATTAGTATTGTTATCAAATGATCAAGAAAGACAAATTCAAGTAATTATGTTTCAAATATAATTTTATTCAGTTTATGCCCATTGGATCGCACTTAGTCTGGAACCTCACCCTTAAGCATGACAAGCTAAAGTAAAAAGCTCCAGAATGACATACTCTTGGGATCACTGGAACACACAAGCCTTTCCACCACGTCAAGGTGGCGATCCTTGGAAAGGACATTCACTCTCCATGCATTCTTTATCTAACACACACACACACACACACGCACACACACGCACACGCGCACGCACGCACACCTTCCCTATTTAACACATTCACACACACAGGCACACAATAATTAGACACAGAATGTAGTAACTTTATTTGCATTTGTATTAGCATTATTATTTCTTGAAATTATAATATAAAGTTACAGAGGTGTTGTATGAGAGATCTATGTAGTTTTTTTTTTGTATGTGATGTATTTATTCTAAAACACAATACACAGGATCATGATAGCTGTAATATGTTTGTAGTACTCCTGCTTTGATGTTTGATTGTGCACCACATATGAACACAGGATCCAGAAGAGTGTTGTTTTCTGTCGTCCCGGTGCTGATTAGCTGTGTGTATCCTTTATCTTCAAACAAATTGAGAATAGGTTTGTTGCAATGAGACAGCTGATCTTCATTTAAGTCTCCACACACTATAACAGGTTTGAAATCCATGATCTCCAGAGATGTCAGTAGGGCATTCAGGTTTGCTAAAAAGTTTGCTAAATTGTAACTGGGTGGTCTGTAGATAACGGCAAGAAGTGCTTGTTTGGGGGCTTCTATCTTCAAAACCAAATATTCCAGGTCAGTAACATTCTGGATGTACATCAGAGGACAAACTTGAAAGCTGTTCTTCACATAAATGGCCACTCCACCACCATTCTTGTTTGCCAAATGGACATAGTTTGAGTAGGATGCATGTCTGTTGCGTTTGTACATAGTGTAACCATCTAGCTGGAAATGTGCAGGAACCACTGAGCCTGACAGGTGTGTTTCAGTGAGACACAAAACATCAGCCAATAAAAGTTCATGATGGCATTTCAAATCATCCATATGACACTCCAGTCCCTCTGTGTTATGATGAATGATTTTAAGAGCTGTACTCATTTTTGAGTCCTGTGCAATGTGAAGGATGGGTTGGACATTGTGAAAATTTGCTTTTGGCATGTTCTCCAAGGAGGCACTTATTTCTGGATCACAGAAAATTTTCTTTTCATCAAAGTCAGTAATGTGCAGTCCGCTGAGTGATGTTGTTCTGCTGAGTGCAACATATGCCATGCCTGATTCAAATATGTGCTTTAGAGATACGACAGCACAATCAGTTGTCATTCCTTGGACTTTATGGATGGTGCATGCAAAAGCAAGCTTCATGGGAAATTGCCTTCGAACTGTCCCTTTTCTTTTCAATGTTTCCTCTGACCTCTCAATATAGACAATATTATCATCTCCATCAGGTGCTTTGTTGCGATGTTTCTGTCCAGCAGTTACATTATCTAGATGAAGACCAATTAACTGAACAGAAGGAACACCACCTCGAGTCTGAGCTGTTATTTTCGCCACATTGCCAAAAGTACCATTAACTAGTCCATCTTCTACATCAATGTTTCTAGTAAGCATCACTCGTGCACCAATAGCAATCTGTAGTGTGTCAATAAGATCACGTTTGTCTCCTTTAAATGGTGCAGCTTGCCTTTTCATTTCACCTGTTCTTGGATCTTTTTTGTAGTCATGTGCATCTATGTTGATAATATCAGAAAAGCGTGATGATATGGCTTCAGTGTTGTGATTGTCTACCTCTTTGTTGGTTGCATAGATGTGTAATGCATCTTTAGGACACTCTTCTGGGGAGGATCTTATGACAGATTCTACCATGCGTTTGTCTGCATCAGTCAGTTTCTCGTGCTTGTGTTTCACCCTCAGACGGTTGAGCAGCTCAGCATATGCAAGATCATCTCTCTGCCTCATTATCTGTGTCAGTGTTATCATTTTAAAATGATCTTTCCAGAAGTCCAGCACATGGTCCTCATAGACACACAGTGGTTTTGCTCTTCCTAGCGGTGGCAGCTGGAAAAAATCACCAACAGCGAGTACCGACAATCCACCAAAAGGTTTCTGGTTTCCTTTTATCTGCTGCAGTCTCCAGTTCACATACGCAAACAACTGTTTTGACACCATTGAGATTTCATCAATAATTAAAATGTGTGCATTAGAAAGGTCTGCCCTCATTTCATCCAAGCTGTTTCCCAGGCCTTGGTATGGAGGCTTCAAGCTTCTTGGGAGTTTCAAAAGACAGTGCAGTGTTTTACCTGAGATGTTAAAGGCTGCAGTGCCTGTAAATGCAGTTAAAAGAACAGTAGGCTGTGAAATGTCAGTACGCTCTCGCATGCATGGAAGCCTACGCAGGATTTTGGATGCTTCTGCATAAATAGATTTAATAACATGCGATTTACCAACTCCGGCTCCTCCGTTTAAAAAATACAGAAATGGTTGTGGGCTTTCACCAGAAACACATCTTTTGCACCAGTCTCGCACAGCATAAAATATGGAAGCTTGTGTTTGATTCAAGCTCTGATACATTTTGCGAATCTGTGCATGAGTTAGCTGGGCAGCTTCTATGAGTGGCATAGCTGTGTTACTGACAGAGGTAGATGCTGTGTATTCAGGAATGTCTTCTTGTTCGTTCGCTTCATTAGGATCAGTGGGTTCGCGTTCCATAATGCTCTCCAATCTGATCAGTTCATTTGCCGGTGCCAGTGTAGTCCATGCATCTTCAATTGGACCATTCTGTTCAAAATCCTCAATTGCCTTTTCTATAGCCTCATTATGTTTTTCATATTTCTCACCGTTTTCATTTACAATGTTAAAGACACGCCGCAGTTCACCTGTGCCCGGGAGTTTTACTGAAGCAAATGAATAAAATGATTCATATGTTGGGAATCTCGTGGACTTCAGCTGTTCATCTCTGCGATATGGCAGGTAAAGTTTTAGAAGAGTTCCATAGAATTTTTCCGGGGTTTTCTGCTGAGAAAAACGAGCAAATCTAATAACAGCAGGCTTTCCTCTTGTTCTTTTCTGTATGTGTCCCATGTTTTGTTGGAGTGGCAAAACATGTTTACCCTTTTTCTGTCTTCCATAAACAATGCGGTATTCACTGGCAAATTCAGCCATGCACATGTTCTCAAATTCAGTTCTGTTTGGTCTGGCCTTGTACTTGTCTGGCAATCCTTTCATCCACACATTCTCTACGTCATCATCCATAGTCTGCAAGTACTTAATTGGTAAACTCATCTTTACAGCATTGTCATCAGTGGGTATGAAAATGACAGCACGTGATGATGATTTCAATTTCAGACTGCATGTGCGAGCGACTGCCTCTTGAGCGCTGACCTCTCTGTTCTTTGAATAGGCATTCATGACCTGCTTCATGCACTCACGTTCAGACAGGTTATCACTGCTTGAGTCTTTTATCACTCTCTTCAGGTAGTCACTCATCTCATGTTCAGCTTTTGAAATGTACGAGAGCATGTACATGATACAGCTGTAGGGGTTCAGAATGAACTGTATGTCCATGTTTGCATTCCAAGCTCTCAACAACATTGGATTGTAGCCATTAACCCAGCAGTCCTGTGGTCGTCTCTCCATAACTATTAAACTTGATGTAGACATAGCCTCAATATGTTTCTCATACTGTTCATAAGTCATGTTTACTTGATTAAGTAGCTGTGTAATGGTTTCAAAATTCTGATTTGAGTCATTCAGTAGATCCCACACCTTCTGAAGCTGTTCTTTTGCAACACTGGCATAATCTCTTTCCTCTGGTCCATTCTCTTCATCAGACTGATCTACTGGAGGAGGTCTGGGGCGGGTTATCGTGGTTCTGTTAATGGGTGGTTTAGGAAATCCAAACCTGCAGTGCTTCTTGTTCTTTCTACAAGATTTGGAGTGATTACGGCTATGCATCTGCACTTCACTTACAATTCTGTGCAGTTCTGGGTCTTTGTCTGGGTCAGGTAATTTGCATGAAATGTATTTATCAATGAAATCACAAACATCCTGATCTTGATCTTTTTCAAACTCTGGTGCATCTTTCACCCAAAATAAACAATGAATGTGTGGAGAGCCACGCAACTGGAATTCTACTCTGTAAAAAAAGTCAATTACCTCACCGATAGGTCGAGCAGGTGACATGATTAGATCTCTCAATAAGGCTTCAACGCGTTTTTCAAACATCCGCATGGCTGTGACTGGGTTGCTCCTGAGGATTTCACATTTTTCAGACCAGTCTAAATCAGCAAAGTTCACAGTTTCACCTTGTTGTGCTTTAATAGCATTTATCACTTCAGGCCATCTCATCTCAGCAGCGCTAAACGTACAGAAAAATGTGGGAGTGCCCAGCTGTCTCATCATAGCAAACAAATCACGCAATGTTTTCTCCCAGTATGCAGGGGTCCCTCTTAATGGTTGCATGAAACGTGTAGCCTCCTTATTATTCACAAGCTTTTCTAACTCCTGTTTGTCTTGCAGCATTGAACAGTTTATTCTGCGTCCATCACGGGTCATGGGTTTTGCTTTCCTCAGTTGGATAGACATACTAGATGTGGCCATGTGCATTTCAGTGACAAATTGTGCAAAGAAGATGTAGCTTGTATCTCGTGCACAACGATTGTCAATAGAGAATAGCCTCGTGTTAAAGTACCTGCTGGGGGAAATATGTGTTGCTCTGTTGGGCTCATCAAAGGTATTTTTTCCAGTAGAAAACAGAACTGGGAAGGCCATCGATTCCAAATTTCGAATTTTAAAAATGCTTACAGGACTGTTTTTCGCTGCTGGGGCAATGCAGAATATCCCATCATCATAAGACAACAGCTGCTGACCAAGATCTGGGGGCTGAAGGCATGTATCCAAAGCAAGGCCTCTTGATTGTTCTTCTGCAGTATTCTCTGGGTTATCACTTGAATCATTGCTTTGTTCTCCAGTGTTCTCATTTTGGCTGCTGTCAATATCCATGTCCTCATCAGGAGCACTGATTTCACCTGTAGACTGTTCATGCTCATTGAACATTTCTTCTTCTGAGAGTTCTGCATTGATGACAATATCTTTATATTGTGAATGGACTTCTTTTAGTTTTCTTAAAGCTGATAAAACCTTATGCATGTTCAAAGTCTGAAACTGATAGTGACCTTGGTAACACAGACGTCTTTTCAATTTCACTGTAAGAAGCTGTGATTCACTTCTGGGTCTGGGTAAACAATTTACTGTTGTTTCTACTTCAGATGCAACAGAAATGACAGCTCCCTTGATAGCTCTCTGTTGGCCTTTAGGAAGTGTTAAAATTTTTGCAAAGGGAATGTACTTTGCAATAACGTGTCTTTCTAGAATATTCAAATCACACAGTTCTGGAGGGATGGGAGTGAACTGAAGATCGTTGACTACAGCGATATCTGGCATTAGACCCCTCAAAAGTGTTGTATGGCAGCAATGACAGATCCATTCTGTTTTCATGTCTTTCAAGGCACATGGATCAGGGCAGTCAGAGCAGATGTGAACATAGTTTCCAGTCAAGCAAAGCGAAACAACAGTTGGATTTTTTTGATAATTACACACTTCACATTTACGCACTTGATTTGAGAAGAGCGCTCTGGCACAGCATGTGCAGACATAAGTTGGGCCCTGTTTTATAACATCCCTGAAAATATTTAAAGCTCTCGACATGCCTGGATCTTGTACTATGTCAGGCTGGCTATCTTGTAATGTTCCTCTCTGACAGCGCATCAGATGCATTTTTTTGTATTTGTGCTGTATGTTTTCTGCACAACATATTTTGTGAAGTACCATAAGTGCGGACATTTTTGTTTTAGATTTGAATAAATATTCTTTTTGACGAGCCCTAAAATATGCATCACAGTGATAACGTTGCTTAAAAATGTTCTTCCTTTTTTCATAGAAATTAGGATCACTTTTACATCGGTTTGTATAATGATCCATTTGCCTTTGCCTAAAAATCTCATCTTTTAGATATCTGTCAACAAGACTTTTCTTATGGTGCTCCTTGTATTTAGCATTGTCCCTGTAATTTTGAATGATATATTTTTTTTGTCTCTCCCTGAATTGTTCATCATTCCTGTAATATTGAATGATATATTTTTTTTGTCTCTCCCTGAATTGTTCATCATTCCTGTAATTTTGAATGATATATTTTTTTTGTCTCTCCCTGAATTGTTCATCATTCCTGTAATTCTGAATGATATATTTTTTTTGTCTCTCCCTGAATTGTTCATCATTCCTGTAATTTTGAATGATATATTTTTTTTGTCTCTCCCTGAATTGTTCATCATTCCTGTAATTTTGAATGATATATTTTTTTTGTCTCTCCCTGAATTGTTCATCATTCCTGTAATTTAAGGTTATTTTACTCTTTTTTTCCCCTCTGTATTGTTCATTATTTCTGTACTTGTTAGCTGTATAAGCCTTTTTTCTCTCTCTAATTTCATTAATATTTTTATAGTTGTTTTTCATTGCTTGTTTGTGTTCTTCTCTATAAGCAATATTATTCCAATAGGCTTTTTTCATGGCTTGTTTATGTCTTTGTCTGTATTCACTACTTGTTTTATAATCATAGACTTTACGTACAGTCTGTTTTTTGTCATAAACCTCTTGCCCCTGAACCATTTCTTTGTGCCATTTTTTACAGTAAGACCTTCGCTTTTGAGTCTTGGTCAGTTTTTCTGTCTGCTTGATTGGAGCTGACAATGGCAATTGATCCTGTGACAGTATGTTATGAGAAAGTTCATTTAATGCTATATTTTTATATTGGTCTTCATTCTGAGCAACGGTAGTTAGAACTTCCATTTTATCTTGATTATTCAAGTGGGCTTGCTCATCAATTGATGTGGCTTTGTTAACAGCAGTCTCAGATAGTTGTTGAACTGGATCTTGGACTTGAATATACTGTTGTGGGACATCAGCAGATGTGCATTGTTCATTATTTGACAGAGCTTTAATCTCAAACAAGACGGATGGTTGCACATCATGTTCAAGATCACAGCAGTTCAGGGGGACTTCAGTCAAGTGGGTTTGTTCATCAGTTAATGTGGCTCTGTTAACAGTAGTCTCAGATAGTTGTTGAACTAGGTCTTGGACCTTAACATACTGCAGTGGGACATCAGCAGATAAGCATTGTTCATTTTTTGATGGAGCTTTGTTCTCAAATGAGACAGATGGTTGCACATCATGTTCAACGTCACAGCAGTTCACAGACACTTCAGTACGAACAGAGCTTTCAGTCGTCATGCTAATGAACGATACAGGCAGCAGCTCAAACTCTTCCTGGTCTCTCAAATCGAAACACCCTTGAAACAATATAGAAAGCCTGTCTGTGAGATCCTGCAAATTATGAAACGTCAAAAATACAGCTGTACCTGTGCTTTCATCAGCAGGCATTCCATATATTGATCTGCAGTGAGGATCAAAATAACCAAATCTCCCTGATCGATCTCTGAATACAGCGATACATGAGCCTCCACACAACAGCAAAGCATCACTCACATCAGCTCTGAGACATTGCAAAGTATTCTCAAGATTTTCATAGTTGCCTAGTGCAGGTGTATCTCTCAGAAATCCAAACCTCTGGGGATGTTTAAGGATGTTGTAGCAGCGAGAGTTTGTCTTAATAGTCTTTGGTAGCTCATCAAAATTTAAAAAATTACCCACAAATTTTCTTTTTTTCTGCAGAGCTCGTTTGACACTAGTGTAAACTGCATCACCTTTCTGTAAAACACCATCTAAATCGAAACTTTGTAGCTCATTTCGTTCATTATGGACTGCTAGGAACATTAAGGAATTGCAAGTACACTGACGGCCTCTAGAGTACACACTGTACCTCACATCGGACTGACAGTGAGACGCTTTGACAGACAGCACGTATGGGTTTTCGTCACTCATACCTGATACAGAGTTGTTACTGTTACTGGTGCCCAATGATGATTGTAGCTTTCTGCGTTGTTTCTGTGATTCACTTCTCTTTCCTTTTCTTGGCATGGCGATGTTACAATACTGGAAATTAAGCAAATATGTCTGAGTAATGGATAAATATATTGATGTTCACTTTTACTTGAAATAGAAACAGATAATGCTTTTATGTAGATACACAAGAAAGTTAAATATTTGATATATAACAAGACAACAGTAAATTAATTCATGTGAAGTTAATCAAAAAATTATTGTGTACTTTAAAGGAGTTGATTCCAACGTAGTGAAATCTGGAAATTTCTCTTTCACTCTTCCTGAATGTAAAGTTCACTACTCTCACCTGGGTTTGCTGTTCAAGTTTTTCACAGTCAGGGTTTTCAAAGAGATTTTGGCTTTCAAAGAGTTTTTGGGGTTTCAAGAATCTTTGGGTTGGCTCTTTATTTTTCAAGATGCGTTAGCAAGCATGCATTTGCGTTTGGGTTCATGCGTTTTGGGTTTTGCGTTTTGGGTAAGATTGCGTTTGGGTCGCAAGCAAGCAAAGCAGCAAGCAGTGCAGCAGCGTTTGGGGGTTAGCAGCCAGTTTGTTTTTGGTTTGGAAGAGAAAGAATAGAATGGGCGAGAGGTAGAGATTGAAGCAAGATAAAAGTTTGAGTGAAAAATGGATATAAAGGTATGGATAGGACAGGACAGGAAAGGACAGTAAAGAACACCCACACACAGAGACACACACACAGAAAAGAACAAGTTAATAACATTATTTAGACAGAAATACAAAATAGCACTTTTCAAAATAATTGACTAATCAGTAAATTAAAATAATAATGAAACTATTCTAATATAATAATTTATAAAATGGTTACTCACTGTACAGAGGGGGCCCATATAATAAAAAAAAAAAAAAAATGCATATGGCTAATTTACATTTGTATGAAATGAACTGCATTTTTGGTTGATGATGCTATCTTAATAAATGTAAAAATAAATCTTACACTGATGAAACAAAGATGTCCAATCTACTGTAGGAAAAAATCAACACAAATCAAACTGTTCATTTACAACATAACATATTTACATAAACCTCAAATAAAGTAACTTCATTTTGACTAAAAGATAAATGTGTCAAATATCATTATATTATATGCATTTAAGGCTAAGACAGCAATGTCTATGTAAAGGTTACATAACATGTTAGAAATATACATTTCAAAATAAAGATATGTCTAATGTGTCTGATTAACATGTTGTGTGTATGTTACTTGCATAGACAGCCAACGCAGCCTCAACCCTAAATAAATGAAAATAAATAAATGGCTAGTTTTTGTGATCCCATTTCTCAAAAGGATAAAGGTACAGAGCATGGAACAAAAAGTCACTGTGTATTTTTACAGAGTGAGGTGAAAATGAGGTGAAAATGAATATGTGACCCGTGTTGGCAAATTGAGTCGGAATGCGCACAGGCTAATTTATAAGTACAAATTTTTTAAAGTTAAAAATGTTATTTTTTTGGTTATATTTGAGTTATTCACAAAAAGGAGTTCATTAAAATTATCTTTATTTGTATGTTTTCTGAAAGGAGTACCTTTTTCTCTGCTCGCTTCTTATGCAGCTGCTGATTAATAAACGAATCACGCACATTGTGTAATCTCAATAAATTTACACATGTATACGAAAAATTTGACTATTCAAGTGTGCTATTCACACAAACATAGTCAGTTATGTCTTAAGTGAATGTTTGGGCACCTGTTGGTGAAAACATCTGGGTAGGGCTGCACCAGCCATTTGTAAGTTCTTACTTAAATTGGAAAGTTAAATCCACACTAGAGGCTTAGTAACTACTAGTTAGTTTGGAACTAAATCTATACATTATTTGGTTGCAGCAGTTGTTCGTCAGGCAGGACTTAGCTAGTAGTTCGTAAGCTCTTCATAAAGTAATGCATAGTTGCATTATATGATGCTTACACTAAATTAATAGAAACCTTCAAATACGCAAGCAGAACTTGTATAAATGCTATGAATTTCAATTTATCCTTCATTCTAAATTCCTTTGCCTCATGTATGCTAACAGTAAAAACAAGTTTCTATTAAAAACGAAACAATGATAACATTAGTCTAAATGTAAAGCTGTTTTTTTTTTTTTTTGTCCAGGGTCACATATGTAAATAACATTCAGTAACTAAAAGAAATACGGATCAATAAATACTGAAAAAAGAAATGTCTCATTCATTTTAATCTAACAATAAAAGAAAAGATAGCTGCTCTTGATTAAACTGCCTTTGTAGTTTAATAATCAGTTTATAGACTAAAGTGATTTTTACATTTAATTTTTTTATGTGAATGCTTAGATGTAAAATGAAAAGTATTGGACTACTTGTTTCTTTCTTATATCTGTTCTACTGTTTTTCTGGCAACTGTCCATATTTATAATAACAAAAATTAAATAAAAAAACTATTGTTATTATTAATATTGTAATGATCATTAAGAATTATATAATTTTAATGTTGCTAGATGATTTTGCTTTGAAACCTTCAGAAAACTTCAACACTGTTTTTCTCAGAAAATATTTTGCTGACTATTGAATTCAAACAAGTGTAGGTCAGGCATTTCACGTCCAGTTCCAACAAATCATATATCATTTTGAAAATAATTTTTTTTCCCTTTCTTTTTTATTTGCTCATTTTGACACTTTTTTGCCAGCACAAGTCATATATATGAATTACCTTTAAATGAAGGTTCTGATGACCACCGGAGGAAGGAGGACGACAACACAACCTAAAAAAATTAAAATACAAATTAATATCTACTGTAAACAAATGGTATTAAGTTACTGGTATGTTAATTGCTTAATAAAAGAGTATTCAATTTTGAGAAATGCTGAGATACAATAACATGCAAATACTGAGAAGTCAGTTACTGCCAGACAGTCAGTTAAAGAGATAACTTACTGCAGAGGACGCAATGATCTGGCAACCAAAGACGCAGAGAAATAGCAGATTTACAGACAAGTAAATGGAGAAAAAGAGAAAATCACTTATATGATTCACTAGTATGAGAATTAAATATTACATAGATTTGTATGTATTGAAGTGGTAGAATAACTTCAAAGTCATTAAATGTAAATTATTGACTGATCAAAATCTTATGAAAATACAGAATCTGAACATTATTTACCACAAAGTTACAAAACAGCAACAAATGAAGCAAAAAACACATCACAATTTATATCCAAGTTATTCAGTTCTGCTTATCATGACATCCATAAGGCGGTCGAATGCCGGACAAAACGCGAGCAAGCTAAACACGCCACGTCTTTACAATAATACACATTATAACCACATCGGCGGTGGCCAGCAACGTCATATTTTACTTACTTTACTTATGACTTTACTTTAGACGCGGCGCCGGGCTTGCTTTAGGTAAAATAATACTGCTCTCAAAATAAATGTTGAGTAAACATATGACAAGCCATCAATATGTCCAGTTGCGCCCATTTTTGAACTAAAAGTCCGGAGGGACGTTGTATAACGTTAGTCACGATCGTACGGGAGCTGTTATTTTTTCCTTAGTGTATACACTGAGACTCATTTCATATTAAATGTTGCGTTTTGTTACCGATTATCCATCAAATAACGAACATTGGGCGCATCAGTTTATGCTTTTGACAAAAGGAACAAATTTGACGCAAGACAGAAACCGTTAACAGTCTTCCATTCCCTCACGAGACTAACGTTAATTATCATGATACTTAACGGAAATTAACATTTTATTCACGTTTTATTAATAACAAAACATATATATTCAAATAAATAAGTTGAACAACTTCAAATTCATTGACCAACACGTATTTTGATAATCTTTAACCGAATAATTACCTCAAAAAATCTTTCAGTACTCACCTAAAGGAAAACCCGCCAGACGGATGAATCCAGAATGATTGACAGCTCATTAGATATGCAGTTCCAGTGTCTCATTGGCTGCTATCCATAGGTTCCATGTGACGTCACTGTAGTTTATCGCCGCCATTTTTGTGTCCGCGCTACCTGTTTCAGTCTATGGTCACAGCAGCCGCAACTACCAGAGGAAGATCAACAAAACTCCCAGACTGTTCACAACAAGTATACAATATGCCCGGGATATGTTGTTCAGTTAGCTGTAAAAACAGTCATCAGAAAAAAAAAACTAACAACAGTTTTATTAGATCTCAGCAGTGCTCGAAGTGGGTCGGTATGCATATAGCGTACCGGTGTCATTCACGCAGGTGCTTTCCAAAGCAGGGTTTTTTTTTCCGGCACAATAAGAGTACTGGAATAATAATTAAATATTGACTAAGATTGTGAATCAGTACATTATAACGAAAATAATGCCTTAAAATGAAAAGAAACATTTTTTTGCGATTACATCATTTTGAACCGATCAACTCGTAAGTCCAAAGATTTAGTAAACAAGAAAGCATTCAAAGAGCAAATTCAAAACAGTGCTAATGCAGAGAATAGTGACTTACAGTACATCCAGATGCCGTAAATTATTTGTTTTCATTTGGCTTAAGAGCAAGAGTGTTTTATAGTTGAAGGTGTTTTAGATTATGCGGTGTTTAGTGAATTATGAAAATTAAATAATAAACGCTAAACTATTGTACTACATAGCGTTCGTCATTGCAACGCCTGCAGTAAAGTATATACATGTAAAAGGGTTCTCAAAAATAATCATATTTGTTTTGCTAAAACTATTTATGTACAATTACTCTAAAAATGATTTGTCATACAAAAATGGCACACAAGTTACACACAAACCATCGTCCCAAGTAAATGGTACCATTGTGAATTGTGACTGGCTGCACAAGTGGTGTAATAAACTAAATTAAACTAAAATGTTATTGCAGCCATATAGCTTGAATGAATAAAAATGCATATTTTAAATAAAGAAATCTCATGCTTTTGGTGCTTGAATTTGTGCTTCAATAATGAGATCCAGTTTTAGGAATACACAAGACGTGAAAGACGTCTTCCCTCAGGTATATTTTATGTTTTCTTGGCTTGCTGGATGTTGCGCTTATGCTCAATAATCTCATTTTTTTGCATTCGCCAAAACTAATTTGCCTACATCTAAGCGCGGACTGTGGGAATTAGTGCCGTCAGCGCGAGTCCCGTTCGCTGTGAAGTAAGTTAGTGACCAGCCGGCAGAGGATTCTTCAAGGTCTTAAAGCCTTCATCGAGCGACTACGTTCACAACAATTTACACTTTTTGTCCTAAACATACAATCAAGTCAAATACACAGTGTGGGAAGTAGTAGTAAAAAGTAATTTCTTATTTCAATTTATTATTAAATCTCATTGAGATGCGCTGTGTCTGTTGTCATATCGGACACAAACATGGCGGCGAGCATAGCGGAAGTGACGTCTTTGGTACCCATGAATAATCGTTTACCGTTTAAATACAAAAAAAAAAATAATACCCTCATAATCAAATAATTACTAACAACATGGAGTAAATAATCGCACAATTCACCAGCATCTGACAAAATTAACCAATTAAATAAATAAAAATTAAAAAACACTTAAGTGTGGCAGCTAATTAGATAGACAAATTCTGTACAACTTTTGTGCTCATATTGTTTTGATGTATTATGAGCTATACACTGTACCTATCCAGTAATGTCTTATTTTTGTCAAAAAAAAAATAAGACATAAGTGAAATTTATTATAATATAATACAAAGCATGTGATAAGTGGTTTATAAAAATATATATAAATCTGTATATATATATATATATATATATATATATATAAATCTATCTATAAATCTGTCTGTTTAAGCTTTAAAACTACTTTAAACTTTAAAATATTTCAGACTGAAAACCATCAAACCTAAATCTTTTCAAACTTTTTCTATCTTTAAACTTTAAAAACTAATCAAACTGCTAAAGGTTTTTAAAAACTTCTTTAAGGCAAAGCTTTCTCAACAAACTTTTTTTGAGTAGGTTTAAATAGGTCTAGGTAGGTTTAATAAATAAATAAAAAAACTACCAATAATAATAACAGTAATGAGTGAATAATACCGTCAAATAGGGTTAGGTTTTAATAGGAAAACGTTTATTTCAATACATCCATTATAATGAAAGTAAATCAACTAAAAACAAGTCAACTTAAAAACAGTCAATTCATTAAAAACAAGTAAAAAAGTAAATTTGAATACATGCCTTGTAATAAATATAAAAATCATAGTAATAAGTAAAAATACATTTGAATACATTCATTCTAATAATATAGAAATATATCAATTCATAATGCATGCTATACAAAAATTCATTAAAAACATCATTTCAAAGTTAACAAATTTTAATACATGCATTATAATAAATATATAATACATTGAAATGTATAAATTCATACAAGTTAAAAATATACTGTACAAATAAATTACTTAATTTTTAAAAATTCATTAATAAATAGATAAAATTAATTGTAAAAAAAAAATCATTTGGGGAGGCATCCAATGTACTGTGGAAAAACAAAAGACAAATTAACTTTGCTAGCTGCATGATCACATTGAGTTAACAGTATGATGTACAATGAAACCTGTTTAGTACTTAAGAAATATGCCAAATACAAAATGTCTATACACACTTTCGTTTCACTATATTATATTTCACAGACAACATCTGACTTTTATATCAAGTTGATATTTTTGTTAAGCACTCCTCCTAAAGACAGAGACGGTAGAAAGCGCATGTTTATTTTCTTTAGTTATTTTACGAAAGCATAACATTTTGTTGATATTGTAAGTGCACACAAATAAAAGCAGACCTTTTGCAGCTCCGAATGATGTATTACTCTTATGTTTGAGCAAAAATTATGGCGAAATGAAAATGCCAAAGACACGTTTCTGAGGACAGTCGGTTCCCTTCAGATACCTTCATACAAAGACATTCGTGCTTGTTTTGACTTTGAAACGTGTAGTGTGCATATTTTTTCAGTTTTATCATTGCCTTTTGAAGTTTTATTCAGCCCTATCGCGATTCTCATCTTTCTGTCCTTAACTGTAAGACCTCTTAAAATGATAATTAAGCATGTTATTTTTAACTATTTAACATATTTAAAACTTTTCATGGCCTTAAATTTGATACAACTACATTGAGTTAAGGACCTGCAGGAGCCCTCTACTTTAAGATATTCTCAAACATTCTGGTAGCCCGACTGGAAAACACAATAGCCCCTGGACGTCGGGCTGGTGATTTTGCGAGCCCTGAGTACTCGTTTTAACAATTTGTATTTGTCGTTTTCAAGCCATTGTGTACTGATGCATGTTTTATCTCCCGCTCTGTTCCATCAGAGGGCGGATCACACTACAATCACACATGCAGAGCTGTTTGATTGTGTTTTTACATATCATTAGCCTAACGGAAAAACTATTTAGTATGAAAGCAAATTAATATGAAAACAATGCAACTGCATATTCAAGCACTTCATCCAAAATCCAAGCATTTTTCAAACCTTGAAAACACTACATAAAAATCCAAGCATTTTCGAGGAATTCAAAAACCCGTACAAACCCTGCTAGTTGTTAGTTTGTCGATGAGCAGATGCAGCAGCATCCGGGTACATACACAATTGTCATAGATCTCTCTCTCTAGCATTCTCTCTCGATTATTTATTGAAATAAATGCTAGAATTTATTCAAATAAATGTGATATTACCAAACTGTCATTTTTACCCATTGTCAAATACTGAGCTGCAAAGAGCAATACTAGTTTTAACTTATCTATAGATTTGCAAATGGTCATGAAATAAGCAGGATAATCACTGGTTTGCATTGCATTAAAGGATTTTAAATGCACTTAAAATGCATGGCAAACACATCATTATCCCTTATTTATCTAGTGAGGACCAGTACAATGTTCTCACTAGTTGGATGTCATGATATTTACCTATACAAGCGAGAACCCTTGGCCCTCATAAACAATTACAGTCAAACCTGTACATAACCACACACAGGGAAAGGAAAGTTTACCATCTTGTCATCATGTGCCTTGGCAACGTCATCTGATTGGACTGCTGCCAAGTTTGAGACCCCCCCCCCCACACACACACACACACAGAGGGAGCGAAAAAAAAGAAAAGACCATTGGTCAAAGGTTACCATCTTGTCATGTGCCTTGGTGACGTCAGCTGATTGGACTGCTGCCAAGTTTGAGACTACTGTCCCACTGACCCCCTCCTCACATGACCCACTGACAACTCTGCAACTGCATCAACAAAAACAACAACCACTAATTTCTAAGGTGAGTTCACTTTTTACTTCTCTCCATTCTCTGTGGGGTAACAAAACTTATTCTGTCAGGATTTGGTCTGAGAAAAAGGGATATCTTTACTTCACAATAAATTTGTTCACACATTTTTCTTAAAAGTCATTGATTAAATATATTGTGAAGTAAAGATTGACCTCAGATAAGCTTTTCTGTCAAGAAGTGGGGGAAGGGCTGTGTTTAGGGTTAGGATTATTATCTGAGGTAAATATTTATTTCACAAGAAAATTTGCATTCACACATTTTTCTTAATAAAAAAAAATGTCATTGATTAAATATTTTGTGAAGTAAAGATTTACCTCAGATAACAAGCTTTTCTGTCAGGAAGTGGGGGAAGGGCTGTGTTTAGGGTTAGGATTATTATCTGAGGTAAATATTTATTTCACAAGAAAATTTGCATTCACACATTTTTCTTTAATAAAAAAAATGTCATTGATTAAATATTTTGTGAAGTAAAGATTTACCTCAGATAACAAGCTTTTCTGTCAAGAAGTGGGGGAAAGGCTGTGTTTAGGGTTAGGATTATTATCTGAGGTAAATATTTATTTCACAAGAAAATTGTTCACACACATTTTTCTTAATAAAAAAATGTCATTGATTAAATATTTTGTGAAGTAAAGATTGACCTCAGATAAGCTTTTCTGTCAAGAAGTGGGGGAAGGGCTGTGTTTAGGGTTAGGATTATTATCTGAGGTAAATATTTATTTCACAAGAAAATTTGCATTCACACATTTTTCTTAATAAAAAAAAATGTCATTGATTAAATATTTTGTGAAGTAAAGATTGACCTCAGATAAGCTTTTCTGTCAAGAAGTGGGGGAAGGGCTGTGTTTAGGGTTAGGATTATTATCTGAGGTAAATATTTATTTCACAAGAAAATTTGCATTCACACATTTTTCTTAATAAAAAAAAATGTCATTGATTAAATATTTTGTGAAGTAAAGATTTACCTCAGATAACAAGCTTTTCTGTCAGGAAGTGGGGGAAAGGCTGTGTTTAGGGTTAGGATTATTATCTGAGGTAAATATTTATTTCACAAGAAAATTTGCATTCACACATTTTTCTTTAATAAAAAAAATGTCATTGATTAAATATTTTGTGAAGTAAAGATTTACCTCAGATAACAAGCTTTTCTGTCAGGAAGTGGGGGAAAGGCTGTGTTTAGGGCTAGGATTATTATCTGAGGTAAATATTTATTTCACAAGAAAATTGTTCACACACATTTTTCTTAATAAAAAAATGTCATTGATTAAATATTTTGTGAAGTAAAGATTTACCTCAGATAACAAGCTTTTCTGTCAGGAAGTGGGGGAAAGGCTGTGTTTAGGGTTAGGATTATTATCTGAGGTAAATATTTATTTCACAAGAAAATTGTTCACACACATTTTTCTTAATAAAAAAATGTCATTGATTAAATATTTTGTGAAGTAAAGATTTACCTCAGATAACAAGCTTTTCTGTCAGGAAGTGGGGGAAAGGCTGTGTTTAGGGTTAGGATTATTATCTGAGGTAAATATTTATTTCACAAGAAAATTTGCATTCACACATTTTTCTTAATAAAAAAAATGTCATTGATTAAATATTTTGTGAAGTAAAGATTTACCTCAGATAACAAGCTTTTCTGTCAGGAAGTGGGGGAAAGGCTGTGTTTAGGGCTAGGATTATTATCTGAGGTGAATTTTTATTTCACAAGAAAATTGTGTTCACACATTTTTCTTTAATAAAAAAAATGTCATTGATTAAATATTTTGTGAAGTAAAGATTTGCCTCAGATAACAAGCTTTTCTGTCAGGAAGTGGGGGAAAGGCTGTGTTTAGGGTTAGGATTATTATCTGAGGTAAATATTTATTTCACAAGAAAATTGTTCACACACATTTTTCTTAATAAAAAAATGTCATTGATTAAATATTTTGTGAAGTAAAGATTTACCTCAGATAACAAGCTTTTCTGTCAGGCAGTGGGGGAAAGGCTGTGTTTAGGGTTAGGATTATTATCTGAGGTAAATATTTATTTCACAAGAAAATTGTTCACACACATTTTTCTTAATAAAAAAATGTCATTGATTAAATATTTTGTGAAGTAAAGATTTACCTCAGATAACAAGCTTTTCTGTCAGGAAGTGGGGGAAAGGCTGTGTTTAGGGCTAGGATTATTATCTGAGGTAAATATTTATTTCACAAGAAAATTTGCATTCACACATTTTTCTTTACTAAAAAAATGTCATTGATTAAATATTTTGTGAAGTAAAGATTTACCTCAGATAACAAGCTTTTCTGTCAAGAAGTGGGGGAAAGGCTGTGTTTAGGGTTAGGATTATTATCTGAGGTAAATATTTATTTCACAAGAAAATTGTTCACACATTTTTCTTAATAAAAAAATGTCATTGATTAAATATTTTGTGAAGTAAAGATTTACCTCAGATAACAAGCTTTTCTGTCAGGAAGTGGGGGAAGGGCTGTGTTTAGGGTTAGGATTATTATCTGAGGTAAATATTTATTTCACAAGAAAATTGTTCACACACATTTTTCTTAATAAAAAAATGTCATTGATTAAATATTTTGTGAAGTAAAGATTTACCTCAGATAACAAGCTTTTCTGTCAGGAAGTGGGGGAAAGGCTGTGTTTAGGGTTAGGATTATTATCTGAGGTAAATATTTATTTCACAAGAAAATTGTTCACACACATTTTTCTTAATAAAAAAATGTCATTGATTAAATATTTTGTGAAGTAAAGATTTACCTCAGATAACAAGCTTTTCTGTCAGGAAGTGGGGGAAAGGCTGTGTTTAGGGTTAGGATTATTATCTGAGGTAAATATTTATTTCACAAGAAAATTGTTCACACACATTTTTCTTAATAAAAAAATGTCATTGATTAAATATTTTGTGAAGTAAAGATTTACCTCAGATAACAAGCTTTTCTGTCAGGAAGTGGGGGAAAGGCTGTGTTTAGGGTTAGGATTATTATCAGAGGTAAATATTTATTTCACAAGAAAATTTGCATTCACACATTTTTCTTAATAAAAAAAATGTCATTGATTAAATATTTTGTGAAGTAAAGATTTACCTCAGATAACAAGCTTTTCTGTCAGGAAGTGGGGGAAAGGCTGTGTTTAGGGTTAGGTTCATTTTATGAAGTAAATCTTTACTTCACAGGAAATATTAATAACTTTCAATGAATAACTCACATGAATGAAATGTGAAGTTTGAAAAAAAAAATTGAAGACTATTAAGCAAACAAAAAAACCTTGACAGGAACACTTATTTTTTGTGAAGCCAAGATTTACCTCAGAAAATATTTCAAATTGTGACTGGTACTGTCTAAATATACATACTTCACTGTAAGTATTCTTAAGTATGTTGTGCATTTTTCTCTTACCCTTAGGATGGCGACACCAAGTCCTTACACACGGCCAGCACCGATTCGTTGCAAGTGTGTTGCAAATAGGTCCACTAAAAAAGCCACCTCATATCATTACGAGGGGGACAAAATAAAAATAGAATCATTTTATTTGAAAACGGTTACTGCCCTATCTGATGGCACAAATATATATACTTCATCATGTCAGGGAACAAATTCAGAATTTGAGGAGGGGGTGACATATTATCTAAAAAATGTCACAATCAGTGCCAAGTATGGTCGCCAAAATTTATATTTTGGTCGCACATCTAGCAAATTTAGGGCAGCACCACTTGCCGTGTCGGATGCAGTCGAAAAGGCAGCAAAAGACATCCTCTGTCCACCATCCCATCCCATCAATGGCGAAGAGGCAGACATCTTTTCTAGGGGGGATTATTTGACCATCCAAGGCCAAGTAGAGAGAGTGAGTTATTTTAACACTGTTAATGAATATCTGAAAATAAAAGTTAATCTGCATTACTCTGTTGCTTAAATGAAGATGAAAATTAAGAACTTTTGACTTTTAATTACTCACCCACAAGAAGTTGCAAACCCACATGACTTCTGCAAAAACACAAAAAGATGGCAATACGTTGTGACTAACTTTAACACACTGTGTCAGCAAAAAATGCACATAACTCACTCATAATTTTACAAGTTCTTCAGTGAGTTTTGTTGGAATATATCTTAATATTAAACCATTTTATTTAGTCAGCTCTGTTATGTGCCATCAAGCACCTCCCAGCCAAACAGCTCCATTACAGTTGTTTTCATTTATGCAACAGGTTTAACAATTATCAAATCTTTGTGTAACTGCACATTCTGAATGAGTATGTCATGACCTGAATCACTAACCTGTTGGCCTCTTATTCGGCAGGTACAAGAAGTACGTATGACAAGGGTCCAGGAAGGTCATGTCCCCATCCTGGACCTGCACCTTAGATGCGGCCAGAAGGTCCTGGAGGTGTCACTTTGGCGTGATGAGGCCTTGAGTGAGGTCTACTTTGGGGACGAGGTAGAGCTCACTCACCTTAAGGCCTTTCTTAAGGAAAGTGGAAAAGGAAAATTAAATTCCTCTACGTATTCAACCGTCAAGGTACACAGATAATGCAAAACACATTAGCGGTTTCTCTTAATTTAGGGATGCACAGTATTGGACTTTACTAATTCTTACGTCATCCAAGATGTCTTTCTTTCTACAGTCGCAAAACAATTAAATTAGAGGAATAAACTGCACGATTTTTCTCCATATAGTGGACTTCAGTAGTGCTCAACAGATTAAATGTTAAAAATGCAGTTTCAATGCAGCTTTAAAGGGCTCTAAACAATCACATCCAAGGAATAAGGGTTCTATCTAGTGAAATTATCTGCATTTTCTTAATTCTTTTACAATTTATATACTGTTTAACCTCAAATGCACATCTTCTCTAGCTCTGGTTTGCTCTCTGGTTCAATACAGTTAGTGTATGTGACCTACATCGCTGAAAAAGTACCGACCCAGTGTTTACAAAGTGACTGTGCAAAGAAACACCCTTTTAAAAAAAAAAAAAAAAAAAAAAAAAAAAAAAAAAAGGTAACAGTGATATAGGTCAATTTTGAGAAAATGAAATGGGACTTTTTCAGACAGAGCCTAACTGTATTGAACCGGATTGCACAGAGTTCACGCAGAGCTAGACAAGACAAGCATTTGAGGTTAAAAAGTATACAAATTTTACATTTTAATAACTGATTATTTTCACTATATAAGACCCTTATTTCTCAGCTGGAATCGCTTAGAGCCATTTGAAGCTGCATTGAAACTGCATTTTTTAACCTTCAATCCATTGAGCACAATTTAAGTTCACTGTATGGAGAAAATTCCTGGAAAGCTTTCCTCAAAATATTTAATTTGTGACAAAAGAAAGAAATACATGAATATCTTACATGGCATGGGGGGTAGGTAAATTATCAGGAAAATTTTATTCTATTTGCACATTTTTTTTTCTAAGGAGCTTATGACTAAGTATACCTTTTCACAGAAAAGCTTAGAAGTTAAAATAACTTGATACGAAATAAAATAAGTAAACCACCATTCTTTTTTTTCCCAGGCAGCACTGTTGCTGTACACACATAATGACAGTTGACTGTTGCACACTGTGCGCATCAGAATCAATTATGGTTTGATAATATTGTGCATCCCTTTTCACAACTCATGTAACAAACAAACCCTCATACCTTAAACACTACAAAAACTGTAAAAAGCAAGCACTGTGAAGAGTAAAAGGGTTATTCACCCTAACAAACAGTATGTTTACATGTACAATACACTACTGTCATGAAAACAAATTCCTCATATGTAAACCAGGGGTGCCCAAACTCAGTTCTGGAGGGCAGGTGACCTACAAAGTTTAGCTCCAACCTCAAATAGACACACCTGAACAAGGTAATCAAGGTCTTACTAGGCATACTTGAAAGTTCCGGCAGGTGATTGAGGCAAGTTGGATCTAAACTTTGCAGGACACTGGCCCTCCAGGACCGAGTTTGGCCACTCGGTGTAAACATACCTGGCAATAAAGCTCATTCTGATTCTGATTGCAATTTCTGATGGTTCTGCACTTGAAGCTGACATACAATTTTAAATCATCACCTAAAGCAGCATATTTTACCATTGGAAGACAAGCTGTATGTTGATATTTCAAACCTCGGAGGGAGTCCTATTAATCAATCTGCAACTGACGTACATGCATTCAACCAGAATATTGTCTTATACAAAATAAGATCAATAATTACATTACTGCTGTCCATGTAAACTATGTTCACATGGACAGCAGTAATCTAATTACTGATCTTATTCTGAATAAGACAACATACTGATTTAAGGCATCTACATCAGCTGCTTTTAGAATACACATCTATAATGCACTTCAACAAAGCAACTAAAATAGAGATATTAGAAAGTAAACAAATTAAAATAAGACATGAAGTATGACTTAAGGTACTCAAAACTTAGTTTACATGGTTCTTAATCAGAGTATTGTTTTAATCAGGTTATTATTGAAGCAGTGTTATCTATGTAAATGTACTGATAGTCAGAATGAAGATAAAAGCACCAAATACTTTTGATTAACATAATATTTCATTTGTATCATTAACCACTTGTTAACCACAAAAATTTTGTTTTAAACTTCATATTTGATTTTTTTTTATTGCACTATACTAGTTACATCCCACTGAAATATCAATAAGTTCATGCAATCAATGTGTTTTACAGGACTGTACACTTACAGGAGTGTAAACTGTATTTTTGTTGAAATCCAGATTGCTCAGCGACAGGTGGAGACTGCTGTGGTGGAGATTGTGGGGGTGTCCGACGCTGAGGACCGCCTCACTCTGCTCACCGCTGATTTCGAAGAGTTCACCATTCCTGCTGACCTCTACCATGGCAGTGTGGAAGAGCTTATCGAAAGCTTACCTGTCAAAGTAGAGATCAAGCATATTTTTAAACGGGTAACAAATGTGTCCTTAGTTCAGTGTTAGTTGTGTTTAGTTTAGTTTAGTTTAAATTAAAATAAAACAATTTAGTGGTTTAGTTAATTATCACATTAATTCACATTTAGTAGTAGTATTTGTTTAGTATTTTATAGTAATTAATTTAGTTGTAGTTCAGTTTGTTTAGATATAGTTTGTATATAGTTTATAGCTAGATTTGTTTTGTTCATTTAAATCTTTTGTTTGCACATATTTTGTTAATGTTAATTTATTCATGTTTTGAATTTATAAATATATTTTCAACTCAGAAAAGTTGTTAGTCTGATATTTTCACACACATATACATTTATGAGCAACTAGTATGTTTAACTGTGGAGCACATGCTAACATTAGCATCAACATTTTCAACCTGTCACAAAAAAGGAAAGAGTTTGTTTAATTTGGAATTTTTTTCATAATTAAGGTATCATTGGCATTCTGTGTATTTTCCCTTTGAGTTTTACTATTAGCATTATTAAAACCAGCCTAGGCCACCTTCAGCCGTTTTAGTTTTTCCCCGGGGACACGTGGCTGTCGAAATGTACTATGATTTTGTAATTGATTAGTGTTTGCATTAACAGTTTTCACAACATTAATAAACTCATACAATCAATGTTCTTTTGCAGTAATGTACACTTACAGGAGTGTAACTATATTTTTGTTGAAATCCAACTTTGTTGGTTGTGGGGGGCCTCTGATGGCGAGAACAGCCTCACTCTTCTGAGCAGCGACTTCCAAGAGTTTGCTGTCCCAGTCGACCTCTACCACGGCAGCATCGAGGAGCTTCACGTTTAAATAAAAGACAATATCTTAAATGTGTAAGAAAATTACATGCAATTAGCATGCTATGATTACCACTCACGAAGTCGCGGGCGGCAAGGGGCGTATAACTGCACGTGTGCTAACGATAGCACCTTTAGCACGAATGAGGACTCGAAAGCCCTCGTTTACTTTCCATTGTAACATAATGTGAAAAGGAAATAACTTGCTAACTTAATAAGAGAAACTGACTTTTAAACATACTTAACAATTACAAGCCTCCGTCAAATGCAGGTAGGAGACAGACAGCCATCCGTCTGTCCTGCTTGTTCTTCTTCTTCTCTTGTATTTTATGTAGAGTAAGTTGTGACGTTCGCGAACGAACCGATTCTTTTGAACGACTCATAAACATGAACGATGGGAGGTGAGTCGCGGCTGGGGAGGGGGGCGTTCTTTCTGTCGTTCTTTTTTCCTATGCGTGTTTCACACAGATGCACATAAATTATTCCCGGATGGTCAACTACTTAATTTAAGAATTCGAAGTGCGGATCAATGCTAATAACGGCTAATATTGCCCACAACACATTGTGCAGTGAACTAGGATCCGATTAGAACTACAAACACGCATAACAATTGTTTTAAAAACTACAAACATGGCGGATACGCGCGGCCAACGGACAGGTAGAGAGAGGGGTTTTTGTGATAAATAATCAATGTGTAACCTAATAAAAAATATTTAATTAATGTTATCCATGGTGTATTTCATGTGCAGAAACATTATGAACTTTTATTATGATAGGTTTGGTCATTAACTTTTAAATGCATCATTATGCAAACACGAGCAAAGTTCTCGCCATAAAAGACTCGTATAAGAATGTGCCTCTTCATTTCTCTATACGGTTGGAAATCAAATTAAACGAAATGTAGATGATATTAACTGACAGGGCAGTTTAAACAGTGACAGGATTTAGGTAACTAAAGCAGATTCAATCTTATTCCATTTTCTGTCACATAACAGACTGAAAAAGCTTTTTTTTTTAATAAACATTAAATAAACCAAAAAATTGGAAATAAACAGCCTATGGGTATTTTATCTATCTATCTATCTATAAATCTAACTATAAATCTATCCATCTATCTATCTATCTATCTATCTATCTATCTATCTATCTATCTATCTATCTATCTATCTATCTATCTATCTATAAATCTGTCTGTTTAAGCTTTAAAACTACTTTAAACTTCAAACTATTTCAGACTGAAAACCATCAAACCTAAATCTTTTCAAACTTTAAAAACTAATGAAACTGCTTAAAGCTTTCAAAACTTCTTTAAACTTTAAGGCAAAGCTTTCTCAAGCCAACTTAAAGTTTGTCTCGACGAACTTTTTTATCTAGTTATGTTGGCTTGGAGAGCCAACATACTGTTATGCTATTTAAACTTATTATTATTATTATATTTTATTATTCTTATGACCTACAGAAATTTCTGACAGCTACTCCTCCGAGGCCTTTGAAGCCACAAGGCCCAAACTTGGCAGAGACCTGGGCCCTTGTCCCGAAAGAGTTGCTATATCTATTTGGACTGATCAGATGTACAGTTGATTTATTATTAATTTTTGAATATGACAAACTTCCCAATGAATTACATGGGCTGAGAAAAAATGCGCCCTCTAACAGTAATACCTCTCGACTGAAGAGGCGGGACTCAAACCTCTTACTTACAGTCACTCTGAAATCCGTGGAAATACAAATAAATATCGCCTTAAAATGTCATTATTACAGCGATTTAACTCTAAATACCCATTAGAACATATCAACAGCTAAATTCAGTGGTTTGTGAGTAGTTCTTGTAAAAGAAAAGCTCGCACCCTTCAGCGCTTATACAAGCCGTCAGCACTAGGCTACTCTCTCTCTACATGTGCTCGCAAACAACATAAATTGCACGAATTAGAACGCCTTTAAAATAAATATATTTCAGCGATTTGTTTGTAAATACCCATTAGAACACATCAACAAATCAGCCTTTTGTGATCTGTTTTATTTCAAAGTTAAAGCACTGTCTTCAGCAAATTTATACAGACGAGCTTTCACGGATCGGAGCTAACTTACCCGACTGAGAATTAAACATGACTGCACGTCTTTTAAAAGCATTTAAATAAAAACACTCCAGCAATCCAACACAATAAATATACAAGAATATTTTAAAGAACTACATTAGCTGCAAATGAGCTGTTCAATAGGTTTCACTAACGAACATGTTACCGAGCTGTGACTTACTTTCACTTTGAATTTGGTGGAAAATGCATATAAATAACGCCTTTAAAATTACAATACTCCAGCCATTTAATTGTAAATACCCATTAGAACACATCAAGACCTGAATTCAGCTGTTTGAGCGAATTTATTGAAACCCCTAAGCATTTCCTTCACCGCGTACAGATTGCTTTCAAAGAGTTTACATGGAGACGAACGACATAATTTGCACGAATTAGAACGCCTTTAAAATTACAATATTGCAGCGATTTAATTCATTCCACCCATTAGAAAATATCAACAGCTAAATGCAGTTGTTTGTGAGCATTTTGTTTTCATACAGAGATCGCTGCGTACAGCAGTGTGTTAGACATGAGCTCCGAGATGTCCGACTGAGAATTATACATGACTGCACGTCTTTTAAAGGCATTTAAATAAAAACACTCCAGCGATTCAACACAATAAATATAGAAGAATATTTTAAAGACCTACATTGGGTGCAAATGACTTTTTTCATAGGCTTAACTAACTAACATGAGATGCACGGCTGCATTTATGTGTCTGTTAACAAAGACATCATTTGCACGTCTTTTAAAGGTATTTTAATACAAACACTCCAGCGATTCAACACAATAATAGTACAGTCATATAATAAAAAGGTTAAATGCTTGCTTATTGCAACCGCACGGCAACGCGACGCGGCTTTGAAGCAGGCGCTCATCACATATTCCAGTATGGCAAGCCGTTTTAACCTAAAATACACATTAATCCACTATGGCAAGCTGTTTTAGCCTAAAATATACTAAGCATTACTTATAGCATTTTTACTAGCAACAATTCAATTACAGAGCTCTAAGTGTTCTGGGCTGGCCCTTTTGCCCGAAGGCTGCCCAATTTGGCTCTCCAAGCCAACATTTAAAGTTTGTCATCGAACTTTAGCTTCTAGTTATTATTCTTCTTCTGAGACAAAAAAATTCTGACTGCTACTCCTCCTAGAGCTTTAACTCTACAAACTCCAAACTCAGCCCAGATCTTCATACTGGTCTAACTCGAGTTGCTATATCTTTTCTAACTGATCGGACTTACGGTTTTCCTAAAAATGCTGATTAAAATTGGGAAAAAATCTAATTGATTTACATTGACGGAATGTTCAAATGAGCCAAGACTTTTCAAACTCCAACTGTCAAAATTCAAATTTAAACTGCCAGAATCCTTTGAGACTCAATCAGGCTTCTCTTCTATGTACTATTTCTAATCCATTCAAACTCATCTATCTATCTATAAATCTATCTATCTATCTATCTATCTATCTATCTATCTATCTATCTATCTATCTATCTATCTATCTATTAATCTATCTTTCTATTAATCTATCTATCTATAAATCTGTCTATTAATCTATCTATCTATTAATCTGTCTATCTATTAATCTATCTATCTTTCTATTAATCTATCTATCTATCTATAAATCTGTCTATTAATCTATCTATCTATTAATCTGTCTATCTATTAATCTATCTATCTATCAATTAATCTATCTATCTATAATATGTCTATAAATCTATCCATCTATTTATCTATCAGTCTGTCTATCTATAAATATGTCTATAAATCTATCCATCTATTAATCTGTCTATCTATAAATCTATATCTATTAATCTGTCTATCTATAAATCTATATCTATTAATATGTCTATCTATAAATCTATATCTATTAATCTGTCTATCTATAAATCTATATATCTATAAATCTGTCTATCTCTCCATCTAAATCATGCTAACAATATGCTAATCATGTTAAAATCATGGTAGTGACTTGCTTGTCTTGCTAAATTCATGTTAGCGACTTGCTAGTCATGCTAAAATCATGCTAGCGACTTGCTAGTAATGCTAAAATCATGCTAGCAACTTGCTAGTCATGCTAAAATCATGCTAGCGACTTGCTAGTCATGCTAAAATCATGCTAGCGACTCTGCTAGTCATGTTAAAATCATGCTAGCGACTTGCTAGTCATGCTAAAATCATGCTAGCGACTCTGCTAGTCATGCTAAAATCATGCTAGCGACTTGCTAGTAATGCTAAAATCATGCTAGCAACTTGCTAGTCATGCTAAAATCATGCTAGCGACTTGCTAGTCATGCTAAAATCATGCTAGCGACTCTGCTAGTCATGTTAAAATCATGCTAGCGACTCGCTAGTCATGCTAAAATCATGCTAGCGACTTGTTAATCATGTTAAAATCATGCTAGCGACTTGCTAGTCTTGCTAAAATCATGTTAGCGACTTGCTAGTAATGCTAAAATCATGCTAGTGACTTGCTAGTAATGCTAAAATCATGCTAGCGACTTGCTAGTCATGCTAAAATCATGCTAGCGACTTGCTAGTCATGCTAAAATCATGCTAGTGACTTGCTAGTCGTGCTAGGATCATACTAGTAACTTGTTAGTCATGCTTGTCTATCTATAAATCTATCCATCTATTAATCTGTCTATCTATAAATCTATCTATTAATCTATCTATCTATAAATCTGTCTATCTATAAATCTATATCTATTAATCTATCTATCTATTAATCTATCTATAAATCTATATCTATTAATCTATCTATCTATAAATCTGTCTATCTATAAATCTATATCTATTAATCTATCTATCTATAAATCTGTCTATAAATCTGTCTATAAATCTATCTGTCTATAAATCTATATATCTATTAATCTATCTATAAATCTATCTATCTATAAATCTATCTATAAATCTGTCTATAAATCTATCTATCTATTAATCTGTCTATAAATCTATCTATCTATAAATCTATCTATAAATCTGTCTATAAATCTATCTATCTATAAATCTGTCTATTAATCTGTCTATAAATCTATCTGTCTATAAATCTATCCATCTATAAATCTGTCTATCCGTTTAAGCTTTAAAACTACTTTAAACTTAAAACTATTTCAGACTGAAAACCTTCAAACTTAAATCTTTTCAAACTTTTTCTATCTTTAAACTTTAAAAACGAATCAAACTGCTTAAAGCTTTCAAAACTTCTTTAAACTTTAAGGCAAAGCTTTCTCAAGCCAACTTAAAGTTTGTCTCGACGAACTTTTTTATCTAGTTATTATTAGTGGTGCTTGCCATAGGCAAAGCATCACTATTATTATCTCACATAACTATTATTATTATTATACTAGATTCCGTACACATTTCGGCGCGTAACTAGTCCCGCAGTTTTTGTCGTAGACCCTCGAAACTGCTTCAAATCGTGCGTCCTATATAGACTCGGTGTGCTATGACTTTTATAAGGGATCGGGGGTACGATGATGTCACACGGGGCAAAAAACCACCCCAAAATTTACAACGACAATGCATTACGGCCAACTTTAACGGGACGTAGCGCAGACCCAGAATTTCGTAGAAACACGTGATTCACCACAACTGGAGAGGCTGTCAAGCTGTGCAAGAACACATCTCGCAATGGGGTGTAAGTTGTACCCCTGGGGCGCAAATGCCCCTCTTTCGTTCAAATTTTGGCGCGCCCCTCGTCCCGCAATTTTTGACGTAGACCCTCGAAATGGGCGTCAAATTGTGCGGCCAATACGGGAATGTAGATCCCCGACTTTTATAAGCGATCAGGGGTACGATGATGTCACAGCCAATTTTTATTCGGCCCCAAAATCCCATAGACAACGCATTGGGACGAATTTTGACGGGACGTAGCGCCAAGCAAGAATTTCGTAGAAACACGTGATTCGCCACATCTGGAGAGGCTATCAAGCTGTGCGAGAAGACTTCTCGCAATGGGGTAAAAGTTGTACCCCTGGGGTGCAAGAGCTCTCCAAATTTGCCCCATTGACTTTCTATGGTAAGGGACGTCCCATGAAAACCGATGGTAATTTACATAGGGATTTTGTATTGGGTATAACTCAGCATCACATTGGCCTAGAGACATGGAGGCGGGCTCATTTTACTCAGATGGCCAATCAGACTCTATGGATCATCATGAAGGTGTCAAGCCACGCCCTAGCAACCATTTAGGGAACCCTAGCAACTGATCCCATAGACTTCCATTATAAGGGCACAGATGCATATCTCTGGATCACAGTGTCATAGAGACTTGGGAGTGGGCTCGTTTGATTCGGGCCAATCATGAATTACCAATGACACTATCTAGCCACGCCCTAGCAACCATTATCAAGCACCCTAGCAACCAAAACCCACACAGGCATATCTTTAGATCTGAATGTCACAGAGACATGGGGGTTGGTTTATATCACTCATACTGGCAACTACAATTTACAATGTTGTCATTGGCCACTCCCTAGCAACCAAACAGAGTACCCTAGCAACCCGAATCCACACAGGCATATCTTCAGACCTGAATGTCACAGAGACATGGGGGTTGGTTTATATCACTCATACTGGCAACTACACTTTACAGTGTTTTCATTGGCCACTCCCTAGCAACCAAACAGGGTACCCTAGCAACCAATTAGCAAGACCTATATCTTTGTATTAGAATGTCGCATAGACATGGGAGTTGCTACTTTTGACTCATGCTAGCAAACTCTCAACATGCTACACATGCTAGCACTCAATGGCTGCATGCTAATAGCAATTAGCTAAGGGCTAATCAATCAAAGACCTCTATAACACTCCATAGTAATGATCTTTGACATATAGCAACTGCCTACCAATGCCCTAGCAACTACCCCGGGTACCGTAGCAACGGCCCTAGCAACCACCCAAGTACCATAGCAACTGCATAGCAACGGCCCTAGTAACCACCTGAGTACCATAGCAACCACATAGCAACACCTTAGCAACCACCCTGGTTACCCTAGCAACCGCATAGCAACACCCTAGCAACCACCCTGGTTACCCTAGCAACCGCATAGCAACACCCTAGCAACCACCCTGGGTACCCTAGCAACCGCATAGCAACACCCTAGCAACCACCCTGGGTACCCTAGCAACGGCCCTAGCAACCACCCCGGGTACCCTAGCAACCGCATAGCAACACCCTAGCAACCACCCCGGGTACCCTAGCAACGGCCCTAGCAACCACCCCGGGTACCCTAGCAACCCCATAGCAACACCCTAGCTACCACCCCGGGTACCCTAGCAACGGCCCTAGCAACCACCCCGGGTACCCTAGCAACCGCATAGCAACACCCTAGCAACCACCCCAGGTACCCTAGCAACGGCCCTAGCAACCACCCCGGACACCCTAGCAACACCCTAGCAACCACCCCAGGTACCCTAGCAACGGCCCTAGCAACAACCCAATGTACCCTAGCAACCGCATAGCAACACCTCAGCAACCACCCTGGATACCCTAGCAACGGCCCTAGCAACCACCCGGATACCCTAGCAACCGCATAGCAACACCCTAGCAACCACCCGGGTACCCTAGCAACCGCATAGCAACACCTTAGCAACCACCCTGGGTACCCTAGCAACGGCCCTAGCAACCACCCCGGGTACCATAGCAACCGCAAAACAACACCCTGGCAACCACCCCGGGTACCCTAGCAACCACATAGCAACACCCTGGGTACCCTAGAAACGGCCCTAGCAACCACCCCGGGTACCCTTGCAACTGCATAGCAACACTCTAGCAACCACCCCGGGTACCCTAGCAACGGCCCTAGCAACCACCCTGTGTACCCTAGCAACCGCATAGCAACACTGTTTGTCGTAGATCCACCAATGAGGTGTCAAATCGACCGGCTCATTGAGGAGAGGTGTGCTATGACTTTTCTAAGCGATCGGACTTACGATGTTCACACAGCGGAGGAAAAAGCAGACTAAAAAATCCTATTGAATTAAAATGGCAGAATGTCTGTGAATTTGAATCTCAACTGTCACTTTCTCACACACACACACACACACACAGGCCCATAGGAACTTCGGTGCGTAATTTGTCCGGCACCATTTGCCGTAGACCCATGAATGAGGTGTCAAATGTTGCGGCTTATTGAGGAGAAGTGTGCTATGACTTTTCGGAGCGATTGGAGCTACGATGTTCAAACAGCGCAAGAAAAAGTGGGCAAAAATATCCCATAGACTTTCATTGGCAGAATGTTCATTCAGGCCCAAAGGTACTTCGACGTGTAACTCGTCCCACACCGTTTGTCATAGACCCATGAATGAGGTCTCAAATCGACCGGCTCATTGAGGAGAGGTGTGCTATGACTTTAAGCAATCGGACCTACAATGTTCACACAGCGGAGGAAAAATCCGGCTACAAAATCCCATTGATTTACAATGGCAGAATGTCTGTGAATTTGAATCTCAACTGTCACTTTCTCACACACACACAGGCCCATAGGAACTTCGGTGCGTAATTTGTCCGGCACCGTTTGCCGTAGACCCATGAATGAGGTGTCAAATGTTGCGGCTTATTGAGGAGAAGTGTGCTGTGACTTTTCGGAGCGATTGGAGCTACGATGTTCAAACAGCACACGAAAAAGTGGGCAAAAATATCCCATAGACTTTCATTGGCAGAATGTTCATTCAGGCCCAAAGGTACTTTGACGTGTAACTCGTCCCACACCGTTTGTCATAGACCCATGAATGATGTCTCAAATCGACCGGCTTATTGAGGAGAGGTGTGCTATGACTTTTCTAAGCGATCGGACTTACTATGTTCACACAGCTCACGAAAAAGCGGGCAAAAAAATCCCATTTATTTACAATCATTTACAATCATTTACAATCATTTACAATCAGTATTACTATTACTGTTCACCCTGACAAAACTTCGGCGCGCTACTCCTCCCACACCGTTTGTCGTAGATCCACCAATGAAGTGTCAAATTGACCGGCTCATTGAAGAGAGGTGTGCTATGACTTTTCTAAGCAATTGGACTTACGATGTTCACACAGCGGAGGAAAAAGCGGGCTAAAAAATCCCATTGATTTACAATGGCAGAATGTCTGTGAATTTGAATCTCAACTGTCACTTTCTCACACACACACACAGGCCCATAGGAACTTCGGTGCGTAATTTGTCCAGCACCGTTTGCCGTAGACCCATGAATGAGGTGTCAAATGTTGCGGCTTATTGAGGAGAAGTGTGCTATGACTTTTCGGAGCGATTGGAGCTACGATTTTCAAACAGCGCACGAAAAAGTGGGCAAAAATATCCCATAGACTTTCAATGGCAGAATTTTCATTCAGGCCCAAAGGTACTTCGACGTGTAACTCGTCCCACACCGTTTGTCATAGACCCATGAATGACGTCTCAAATCAACCGGCTTATTGAGGAGAGGTGATCTATGAATTTTTGAAGCGATCGGGTGTACGATTATCGTAAAGTGGGTGAGAAATTTGGGCAAAATCTCCGATAGACTAACATTGCCATACAATTTGTGAGATCATATCTTTGTTTTAGGTTTTTGAGTTTGGACTCAGCCTATAAGTAGTGACCTATGATATTCATAGCCACACCCTAGCGACCAATTACATCACCCTAGCAACCGAGGGCCGAGTTTTGCCACCGCAAGCACCACTCACATTTTCTTCAGGAAATGTACATATCTAGTTAGTGGTGCTTGCCATAGGCAAAGCATCACTATTACTATTCGACATACTTATTATTATTATTTTTCTTCTTCTTCTTACTTCTTCCGTACGTTTTTCGGCGCGTAACTAGTCCCGCAGTTTTTGTCATAGACCCTCGAAACAGGCATCAAATCGTGCGTCCTATATAGACTCGGTGTGCTATGACTTTTATAAGGGATCGGGGGTATGATGATGTCACACGGGGCAAAAAACCGGCCCAAAATTTACAACGACAATGCATTACGGCCAACTTTGACGGGACGTCCCACCAAGCAGGAATTTTGTAGAAAAACGCGATTCGCCACATTTGGGGAGGCTGGTAAGCTGTGCGAGAAGACACCTCGCAACGGGGTAAAAGTTGTACCCCTGGGGTGCAACCGCCCCCTTTATGCAAAAAAATTACTTCCCGCAGTTTTTGTCGTAGACCCTCGAAATAGGCGTCAAATTGTGCGGCCCATTGACCAAAAAATTCTGAGAACTTTTTAAAACCATTGGGGGTACGATGATGTCACAGCCCATTTTTATTCGCCCCCGAAATCCCATAGACAATGCATTGCGGCCAAATTTGACGGGACGTAGCGCCGAGAGTGAATTTCGTAGAAACACCTGATTCGCCACATCTGGAGAGGCTATCAAGCTGTGCGAGAAGACTCCTCGCAATGGGGTAAAAGTTGTACCCCGGGGGTGCAAGAGCTCTCCAAATTTCCCCCATTGACTTATAATGGTGAAGGGACGTCCCATGAAAACCCATGTTAATTTACATAGGGATTTAGCATTGGGTATAACTCAGCATCACATTGGCCTAGAGACATGGAGGCGGGCTCATTTTACTCAGATGGCCAATCAGACTCTCCGGATCATCATGAAGATGTCAAGCCACGCCCTAGCAACCATTTAGGGCACCCTAGCAACTGATCCCATAGACTTCCATTATAAGGGCCCAGATGCATATCTCTGGATCAGAGTGTCATAGAGACATGGGGGCGGACTCCTTTGAGTCGGGGCAGCAAACACCCAATCACCAATCAACATTGACACTCCCTAGCAACCAAAGAGAGTACCCTAGCAACCCAAAGCCACACAGGCCTATCTTCAGACCTGAATGTCACAGAGACATGGGGGTTGGTTTATATCACTCATACTGGCAACTACACTATACAGTGTCGTCATTGGCCACTCCCTAGCAACCAAACAGAGTACCCTAGCAACCCAAAGCCACACAGGCATATCTTCAGACCTGAATGTCACAGAGACATGGGGGTTGGTTTATATCACTCATACTGGCAACTTCACTTTACAGTGTCGTCATTGGCCACTCCCTAGCAACCAAACAGAGTACCCTAGCAACCCAAAGCCACACAGGTATATCTTCAGACCTGAATGTCACAGAGACATGGGGGTTGGTTTATATCACTCATAGTGGCAACTACACTTTACAGTGTCGTTATTGGCCACTCCCTAGCAACCAAACTGAGTACCCTAGCAACCAATTAGCAAGACCAATATCTATGTATCAGAATGACGCATGGACATGGGAGTTGCTACTTTTGACTCATGCTAGTTAACTCTCAACATGCTACACATGCTAGCACTCAATGGCTACATGCTAATAGCAATTAGCTAAGGGCTAATCAGGTAGAGACCTCTATAACACTCCATAGTAATGATATTTGACAAGTAGCAACTGCCTACCAATGCCTTAGCAACCACACTGGGTCCCCTAGCAACGGCCCTAGCAACCACCCCGGGTACCCTAGCAACCGCAAAGCAACACCCTAGCAACCACCACGGATACCCTAGCAACCGCATAGCAACACCCTAGCAACCACCCCGGGTACCCTAGCAACCACATAGCAACACCCTAGCAACCACCCCGGATACCCTAGCAACCGCATAGCAACACCCTAGCAACCACCCCGGGTACCCTGGCAACCACATAGCAACACCCTAGCAACCACCCCAGGTACCCTAGCAACGACCCTAGCAACCACCCCAGATACCCTAGCAACCGCATAGCAACACCCAAGCAACCACCCCGGATACCCTAGCAACCGCATAGCAACACCCTAGCAACCACCCCGGATACCCTAGCAACCACCCCGTGTACCCTAGCAACGGCCCTAGCAACCACCCCGGGGACCTTAGCAACGGCCCTAGCAACCACCCCGGGTACCCTAGCAACCACCCCGTGTACCCTAGCAACGGCCCTAGCAACCACCCAGGGTACCTTAGCAACGGCCCTAGCAACCAATTACATCACCCTAGCAACCGAGGGCCGAGTTTTGCCACTGCAAGCACCACTCACATTTTCTTCAGGAAATGTACATATCTAGTATTACTATTACTGTTCGCCCTGACAAAACTTTGGCGCGTAACTCGTCCCGCACCGTTTAGCGTAGACCCATGAATGAGGTGTCAAATTGACCGGCTCATTGAGGAGAGGTGTGCTTTGACTTTTCTAAGCGATCGGACTTACGATGTTCACACAGCGGAGGAAAAAGCGTGCTAAAAAATCCCATTGATTTACAATGGCAGAATGTCTGTGAATTTGAATCTCAACTGTCACTTTCTCACACACACACACACACACAGGCCCATAGGACCTTCGGTGCGTATTTTTTCCGGCACCGTTTGCCGTAGACACATGAATGAGGTGTCAAATGTTGCGGCTTATTGAGGAGAGGTGTGCTATGACTTTTCGGAGCGATTGAAGGTACGATATTCAAACAGCACACAAAAAAGTGGCCAAAAATATCCCATAGACTTTCATTGGAAGAATGATCATGCAGGCCCATAGAAACTTTGGCGTGTAACTCGTCCCACATCGTTTGTCATAGACCCATGAATCACATCTCAAATCGACCGGCTTATTAAGGAGAGGTGTGCTATGAATATTTGAAGCGATCGGGCGTACGATTATCGTAAAGCGGGCGAGAAATTTGGGCAAAATCTTAGATAGACTAACATTGCCATACAGTTTGTGATATATGTTTGGATCAAAAAGTCATAGAGGCTTGTGGGTGGGCTCTTTTGACTTGTCATATAAGTAGTGACCTTCATAGCTACACCCTAGCAACCAATTACATCACCCTAGCAACCGAGGGCCGAGTTTTGCCACTGCAAGCACCACTCACATTTTCTTCAGGAAATGTACATATCTAGTTAGTGGTGCTTGCCATAGGCAAAGCATCACTATTATTATCTCACATACTTATTATTATTATTAGTGGTGCTTGCCATAGGCAAAGCATCACTATTACTATTCGACATACTTATTATTATTATTATTATTATTTTTCTTCCGTACAGATTTCGGCGCGTAACTAGTCCCGCAGTTTTTGTCATAGACCCTCGAAACGGGCGTCAAATCGTGCGTCCTATATAGACTCGGTGTGCTATGACTTTTATAAGCGATCGGGGGTACGATGACATCACACGGGGGGCAAAAGCGGCCCTAAAAATCGTATTGACAATGCATTACGGCCAACTTTGACGGGACGTGGCTCCGGGTGCGAATTTCGTACAAACACAAAATTTGCCACATTTGGAGACGCTATCAAGCTGTGCGAGACCCCACCTCGCAAAGGGGAATAAGTTCTACCCCTGGGGGGCTACAGTCCCCCAAAGTGGCCCCATTCAAATACATGGTGAGGGATCGCCCATGAAATAATTTTTTTTTTCCTACTATGGTAGTTTCCATAGATATTTGTATTGAGCTTAACTCTGCATCACATTGGCCTAAAGACATGGGGGTGGGCTCATTTTACTCAGACAACCAATCAGACTCTCAGGATCATTTTGCAATGGGGTATATGTTGTACCCCTGGGGCGCTACAGCCCCCCAAATTTGCCCTATTCAAATACATGGCGAGGGGTTTTTCTTTACTATGGTGAAGTCCATAGACATTTTGCATTGGCCATAACTCATCATCACATTGGCCTAGAGACATGGAGGCGGGCTCATTTTACTCAGATGGCCAATCAGACTCTCCGGATCATCATGAAGGTGTCAAGCCACGCCCTAGCAACCATTTAGGGCACCCTAGCAACTGATCCCATAGACTTCCATTATAAGGGCCCAGATGCATATCTCTGGATCAGAGTGTCATAGAGACATGGGGGCGGACTCCTTTGAGTCGGGGCAGCAAACGCCCAATCACCAATCAACATTGACACTCCCTAGCAACCAAACAGAGTACCCTAGCAACCCAAAGCCACACAGGCATATCTTCAGACCTGAATGTCACAGAGACATGGGGGTTGGTTTATATCACTCATACTGGCAACTACACATTACAGTGTCGTCATTGGCTACTCCCTAGCAACCAAACAGAGTACCCTAGCAACCCAAAGCCACACAGGCATATCTTCAGACCTGAATGTCACAGAGACATGGGGGTTGATTTATATCACTCATACTGGCAACTACACTTTACAGTGTCGTCATTGGCCACTCCCTAGCAACCAAACAGAGTACCCTAGCAACCCAAAGCCACACAGGCATATCTTCAGACCTGAATGTCACAGCGACATGGGGGTTGGTTTATATCACTCATACTGGCAACTACTCTTTACAGTGTCGTTATTGGCCACTCCTTAGCAACCAAACAGAGTACCCTAGCAACCCAAAGCCACACAGGCATATCTTCAGACCTGAATGTCATAGAGACATGGGGGTTGGTTTATATCACTCATACTGGCAACTACACTTTACAGTGTCGTCATTGTCCACTCCCTAGCAACCAAACAGAGTACCCTAGCAACCCAAAGCCACACAGGCATATCTTCAGACCTGAATGTCACAGCGACATGGGGGTTGGTTTATATCACTCATACTGGCAACTACTCTTTACAGTGTCGTTATTGGCCACTCCTTAGCAACCAAACAGAGTACCCTAGCAACCCAAAGCCACACAGGCATATCTTCAGACCTGAATGTCATAGAGACATGGGGGTTGGTTTATATCACTCATACTGGCAACTACACTTTACAGTGTCGTCATTGTCCACTCCCTAGCAACCAAACAGAGTACCCTAGCAACCCAAAGCCACACAGGCATATCTTCAGACCTGAATGTCACAGAGACATGGGGGTTGGTTTACATCACTCATACTGGCAACTACACTTTACAGTGTCGTCATTGGCCACTCCCTAGCAACCAAACAGAGTACCCTAGCAACCCAAAGCCACACAGGCATATCTTCAGACCTGAATGTCACAGAGACATGGGGGTTGGTTTATATCACTCATACTGGCAACTACACTTTACAGTGTCGTCATTGGCCACTCCCTAGCAACCAAACAGAGTACCCTAGCAACTCAAAGCCACACAGGCAAATCTTCTGACCTGAATGTCACAGAGACATGGGGGTTGGTCTATATCACTCATACTCGCAACTACACTTTACAGTGTCGTCATTGGCCACTCCCTAGCAACCAAACAGAGTACCCTAGCAACCTAAAGCCACACAGACATATCTTCTGACCTGAATGTCACAGAGACATGGGGGTTGGTTTATATCACTCATACTGGCAACTACACTTTACAGTGTCGTCATTGGCCACTCCCTAGCAACCAAACAGAGTACCCTAGCAACCCAAAGCCACACAGGCATATCTTCAGACCTGAATGTCACAGAGACATGGGGGTTGGTTTATATCACTCATACTGGCAACTACACTTTACAGTGTCGTCATTGGCCACTCCCTAGCAACCAAACAGAGTACCCTAGCAACCCAAAGCCACACAGGCATATCTTCGCACCTGAATGTCACAGAGACATGGGGGTTGGTTTAAATCACTCATACTGGCAACTACACTTTACATTGTCGTTATTGGCCACTCCCTAGCAACCAAACAGAGTACCCTAGCAACCTAAGGCCACACAGGCATATCTTCTGACCTGAATGTCACAAAGACATGGGGGTTGGTTTATATCACTCATACAGGCAACTACACTTTACAGTGTCGTCATTGGCCACTCCCTAGCAACCAAACAGAGTACCCTAGCAACCAATTATCAAGACCTATATTTTTGTATCAGAATGTCGCATAGACATGGGAGTTGCTACTTTTGACTCATGCTAGCAAACTCTCAACATTCTACACATGCTAGCACTCAATAGCTTCATGCTAATAGCAATTAGCTAAGGGCTAATCAGGAAAAGACCTCTATAACACTCCATAGTAATGATCTTTGACAAGTAGCAACTGCATACCAATGCCATAGCAACTAGCCCGGTTACCTTAGCAACGGCCCTAGCAACCACCCAAGTACCCTAGCAACCGCATAGCAACGGCCCTAGTAACCACCCGAGTACCATAGCAACCGCATAGCAATACCTTAGCAACCACCCTGGGTACCCTAGCAACGGCCCTAGCAACCACCCCGGGTACCCTAGAAACCGCATAGCAACACCCTAGCAACCACCCCGGGTACCATAGCAATGGCCCTAGCAACCACCCCGGGTACCATTACAACCGCATAGCAACACCCTAGCAACCACCCCGGGTACCCTAGCAACGGCCCTAGCAACCGCCCCGGATACCCTAGCAACCGCATAACAACACCCTAGCAACCACCCCGGGTACCCTAGCAACCACATAGCAACACCTTAGCAACCACCCTGGGTACCCTAGCAACGGCCCTAGCAACTACCCTGGGTACCCTAGCAACTGCATAGCAACACCCTAGCAACCGCATAGCAACGCCTTAGCAACGGCCCCAGCAACCACCCTGTGTACCCTAGCAACCGCATAGCAACACCTTAGCAACCAGCTCAGGTGCCATAGCAACAGCTCTAGCAACCATCATGGGTGCCATAGCAACTGCATATCAATACCCTAGCAACCGAGGGCCGAGTTTTGCCACTGCAAGCACCACTCACATTTTCTTCAGGAAATGTACATATCTAGTATTACTATTACTGTTCGCCCTGACAAAACTTCGGCGCGTAACTCGTCCCGTACCGTTTGCCGCAGACCCATGAATGATGTGTCAAATCGACCGGCTCATTGAGGAGAGGTGTGCTATGACTTTTCTAAGCGATCGGACTTACGATGTTCACACAGCGGACGATAAAGCGGGCCAAAAAATCTCATTGATTTACAATGGCAGAATGTCTGTGAATTTGAATCTCAACTGTCACTTTCTCACACACACACACAGGCCCATAGGAACTTCAGTGCGTAATTTGTCCGGCACCGTTTGCCATAGACCCATGAATGAGGTGTCAAATGTTGCGGCTTATTGAGGAGAGGTGTGCTATGACTTTTCGGATCGATAAAAGCTACGATGTTCAAACAGCGCACGAAAAAGCGGGCAAAAATATGCCATAGACTTTCATTGGCAGAATGTTCACCCAGGCCCATAGGAACTTCGGCGTGTAACTCGTCCGGCACCGTTTGTCATAGACCCATGAATGACGTCTCAAATCGACCGGCTTATTGAGGAGAGGTGTGCTATGAATTTTTGAAGCGATCGGGTGTACGATTATCGTAAAGCAGGTGAGAAATTTGGGCAAAATCTCCAATAGACTAACATTGCCATACAATTTGTGAGATCATATCTTTGGATCAGAAAGTCATAGAGGTTTGTGGGTTTGGACTCGGCCTATAAGTAGTGACCTATGATCCTCATAGCCACACCCTAGCAACCAATTACATCACCCTAGCAACCGAGTGCCGAGTTTTGCCACAGCAAGCACCACTCACATTTTCTTCAGGAAATGTACATATCTAGTTATAATTATTATTATACTAGATTCCGTACACATTTCGGCGCGTAACTAGTCCCGCAGTTTTTGTCGTAGACCCTCGAAACGGGCGTCAAATCGTGCGTCCTATATAGACTCGGTGTGCTATGACTTTTATAAGGGATCGGGGGTACGATGATGTCACACGGGGCAAAATACCACCCCTAAATTTACAACGACAATGCATTACAGCCAACTTTAACGGGACGTAGCGCAGACCCAGAATTTCGTAGAAACACGTGATTCACCACAACTGGAGAGGCTGTCAAGCTGTGCAAGAACACATTTCGCAATGGGGTGTAAGTTGTACCCCTGGGGCGCAAATGCCCCTCTTTTGTTCAAATTTTGGCGCGCCCCTCGTCCCGCAATTTTTGTCGTAGACCCTCGAAATGGGCGTCAAATTGTGTGGACAATACGGGAATGTAGATCCCCGACTTTTATAAGCGATCAGGGGTACGATGATGTCACAGCCAATTTTTATTCGGCCCCAAAATCCCATAGACAACGCATTGGGACGAATTTTGACGGGACTTAGCACCAAGCAAGAATTTCGTAGAAACACGTGATTCGCCACATCTGGAGAGGCTATCAAGCTGTGCGAGAAGACTCCTCGCAATGGGGTAAAAGTTGTACCCCAGGGGTGCAAGAGCTCTCCAAATTTGCCCCATTGACTTATAATGGTAAGGGACGTCCCATGAAAACCCATGGTAATTTACATAGGGATTTTGTATTGGGTATAACTCAGCATCACATTGGCCTAGAGACATGGAGGCGGGCTCATTTTACTCAGATGGCCAATCAGACTCTCTGGATCATCATGAAGGTGTCAAGCCACGCCCTAGCAACCATTTAGGGCACCCTAGCAACTGATCCCATAGACTTCCATTATAAGGGCCCAGATGCATATCTCTGGATCAGAGTGTCATAGAGACATGGGGGCGGACTCCTTTGAGTCGGGGCAGCAAACGCCCAATCACCAATCAACATTGACACTCCCTAGCAACCAAACAGAGTACCCTAGCAACCCAAAGCCACACAGGCATATCTCCAGACCTGAATGTCACAGAGACATGGGGGTTGGTTTATATCACTCATACTGGCAACTACACTTTACAGTGTCATCATTGGCCACTCCCTAGCAACCAAACAGAGTACCCTAGCAACCTAAAGCCACACAGGCATATCTTCTGACCTGAATGTCACAGAGACATGGGGGTTGGTTTATATCACTCATACTGGCAACTACACTTTACAGTGTCGTCATTGGCCACTCCCTAGCAACCAAACAGAGTACCCTAGCAACCAATTAGCAAGACCTATATTTTTGTATCAGAATGTCGCATAGACATGGGAGTTGCTACTTTTGACTCATGCTAGCAAACTCTCAACATGCTACACATGCTAGCACTCAATAGCTTCATGCTAATAGCAATTAGCTAAGGGCTAATCAGGCAAAGACCTCTATAACACTCCATAGTAATGATCTTTGACATGTAGCAACTGCATACCAACGCCATAGCAACTAGCCCGGTTACCTTAGCAACGGCCCTAGCAACCATCCAAGTACCCTAGCAACCACATAGAAACGGCCCTAGTAACCACCCGAGTACCATAGCAACCGCATAGCAACACCTTAGCAACCACCCTGGGTACCCTAGCAACGGCCCTAGCAACCACCCCGGGTACCATAGCAACTGCATAGCAACACCCTAGCAACCACCCCGGGTACCCTAGCAACGGCCCTAGAAACCACCCCGGATACCCTAGCAACCGCATAGCAACACCCTAGCAACCACCCTGGGTACCCTAGCAACGGCCCTAGCAACCACCCCAGGTACCCTAGCAACCACCCCGAGTACCCTAGCAACGGCCATAGCAACCACCCCATGTACCTTAGAAACCGCATAGCAACACCCTAGCAACCACCCCGGGTACCATAGCAACGGCCCTAGCAACCATCATGGGTGCCATAGCAACTGCATATCAACACCCTAGCAACCGAGGGCCGAGTTTTGCCACTGCAAGCACCACTCACATTTTCTTCAGGAAATGTACATATCTAGTATTACTATTACTGTTCGCCCTGACAAAACTTCGGCGCGTAACTCGTCCCGCATTGTTTGTCGTAGATCCATGAATGAGGTGTCAAATCGACCGGCTCATTGAGGAGAGGTGTGCTATGACTTTTCTAAGCGATTGGAGCTACGATGTTCAAACAGCGCACGAAAAAGTAGGCAAAAATATCCCATAGACTTTCATTTGCAGAATGTTCATTCAGGCCCAAAGGTACTTCGACATGTAACTCGTCCCACTTCGTTTGTCATAGACCCATGAATGACGCCTCAAATCGACCGGCTTATTGAGGAGACGTGTGCTATGACTTTTCTAAGCGATCGGACTTACGATGTTCACACAGCGGAGGAAAAAGCGGGCTAAAAAATCCCATTCATTTACAATGGCAAAATGTCTGTGAATTTGAATCTCAACTGTCACTTTCTCACGCACACACACACAGGCCCATAGGAACTTCGGTGCATAATTTTTCCGTCACCGTTTGCCGTAGACCCATGAATGAGGTGTCAAATGTTGCGGCTTATTGTGGAGAAGTGTGCTATGACTTTTCGGAGCGATTGGAGCTACGATGTTCAAACAGCCCACGAAAAAGTGGGCAAAAATATCCCATAGACTTTCATTGACAGAATGTTATTCAGGCCCATAGGAACTTTGGCGTGTCACTCGTCCGGCACCGTTTGTCATAGACCCATGAATGACTTCTCAAAACGACCGGCTTATTGAGGAGAGGTGTGCTATGAATTTTTTAAGCAATCGGGTGTACGATTATCAAAAACGGGGTGAGGAATTTGGGCAAAATCTCCAATAGACTAACATTGCTATTAAATTTGTGAGATCATATCTTTGGATCAGAAAGTCATAGAGGCTTGTGGTTGGGCTCTTTTGATTCAGCCTATAAGTAGTGACCTTCATAGCCACACCCTAGCAACCAATTACATCACTCTAGCAACCGAGGGCAGAGTTTTGCCACTGCAAGCACCACTCACATTTTCTTCAGGAAATGTACATATCTAGTATTACTATTACTGTCCGCTCTGACAAAACTTCGGCGCGTAACTCGTCCCGTACCGTTTGGCGTAGATCCATGAATGAGGTGTCAAATCGACCGGCTCATTGAGGAGAGGTGTGCTATGACTTTTCTAAGCGATCGGACTTACGATGTTCACACAGCGGACGATAAAGCCGGCCAAAAAATCCCATTAATTTACAATGGCAGAATGTCTGTGAATTTGAATCTCAACTGTCACTTTCTCTCACACACACACACAGGCCCATAGGAACTTCGGTCCATAATTTGTCCGGCACCGTTTGCCGTAGACCCATGAATGAGGTGTAAAATGTTGCGGCTTATTGAGGAGAGGTGTGCTATGACTTTTCAGAGTGATTGGAGCTACGATGTTCAAACAGCGCACGAAAAAATGGGCAAAAATATACCATAGACTTTCATTGGCAGAATGTTAATTCAGGCCCAAAGGTACTTCGGCGTGTTACTCGTCCCGCATCGTTTGTCGTAGATCCATGAATGAGGTCTCAAATCGACCGGCTCATTGAGGAGAGGTGTGCTATGACTTTTCGGAGGGATTGGAGGTACGATGTTCAAAAAGCGCACGAAAAAGCGGGCAAAAATATCCCATAGACTTTCATTGGCAGAATGTTCATGCAGGCCATTATGAACTTCGGCGTGTAACTAGTCCCACACCGTTTGTCATAGACCCATGAATGACGTCTCAAATCGACCGGCTTATTGAAGAGAGGTGTGCTATGAATTTTTGAAGCGATCGAGCGTACGATTATCGTAAAGCAGGCGAGAAATTTGGGCAAAATCTCAGATAGACTAATATTGCCATACAATTTCTGAGATATCTTTTGATCAGAAAGTCATAGAGGTTTGTGGGTTTTGACTCGGCCTATAAGTAGTGACCTATGATCTTCACAGCCACATCCTAGCAACCAATTACATCACCCTAGCAACCGAGGGCCGAGTTTTGCCACCGCAAGCACCACTCACATTTTCTTCAGGAAATGTACATATCTAGTATTACTATTACTGTTCGCCTTAACAAAACTTTGGCACGCTACTCCTCCGAAACCGTTTGTTGTAGATCCATGAATGAGGTGTCAAATCGACCGGCTCATTGAGGAGAGGTGTGCTATGACTTTTCTAAGCGATCGGACCTACGATGTTCACACAGCGGAGGAAAAAGCGGGCTAAAAAATCCCATTGATTTACAATGGCAGAATGTCTGTGAATTTGAATCTCAACTGTCACTTTCTCACACACACACAGACAGGCCCATAGGAACTTCGGTGCGTAATTTGTCCGGAACCGTTTGCCGTAGACCCATGAATGAGGTGTCAAATGTTGCGGCTTATTGAGGAGAGGTGTGCTATGACTTTTCGGAGCGATTGGAGCTACGATTTTCAAACAGCGCACGAAAAAGCGGGCAAAAATATCCCATAGACTTTCATTGGCAGAATGTTCATGCAGGCCCATAGGAACATCGGCGTGTAACTTGTCCCGCACCGTTTGTCACAGACCCATGAATGACATCTCAAATCGACCGGCTTATTGAGGAGAGGTGTGCTATGAATTTTTGAAGCGATCGGGCATACGATTATCGTAAAGCGAGTGAGAAATTTGGGCAAAATCTCCTATAAACTTAATGCCATACAATTTGTGATATATCTTTGGATCAGAAAGTCATAGAGGCTTGTGGTTGGGCTCTTTTGACTCGGCTTATAAGTAGTGACCTTCATAGCCACAACCTAGCAACCGAGGGCCGAGTTTTGCCACTGCAAGCACCACTCACATTTTCTTCAGGAAATGTACATATCTAGTTAGTGGTGCTTGCCATAGGCAAAGCATCACTATTACTATTCGACATACTTATTATTCTTCTTCTTCTTCTTCTTCTTCTTCTTCTTCTTACTTCTTCCGTACGTTTTTCGGCGCGTAACTAGTCCCGCAGTTTTTGTCATAGACCCTCGAAACGGGCGTCAAATCGTGCGTCCTATATAGACTCGGTGTGCTATGACTTTTATAAGGGATCGGGGGTACGATGATGTCACACGGGGCAAAAAACCACCCCAAAATTTACAACGACAATGCATTACGGCCAACTTTGACGGGACGTAGCGCAGACCCAGAATTTCGTAGAAACACGTGATTCACCACATTTGGAGAGACTGTCAAGCTGTGGGAGAACATATCTCGCAATGGGGTGTAAGTTGTACCCCTGGGGCGCAAATGCCCCTCTTTCGTTCAAATTTTGGCTCGCCCCTCGTCCCGCAATTTTTGACGTAGACCCTCGAAATGGGCGTCAAATTGTGCAGCCAATACGGTAATGTAGATCCCCGACTTTTATAAGCGATCAGGGGTACGATGATGTCACAGCCAATTTTTATTCGGCCCCAAAATCCCATAGACATCGCATTGGGACGAATTTTGACGGGACGTAGCGCCAAGCAAGAATTTCGTAGAAACACGTGATTCGCCACATCTGGAGAGGCTATCAAGCTGTGCGAGAAGACTCCTCGCAATGGGGTAAAAGTTGTACCCCTGGGGTGCAAGAGCTCTCCAAATTTGCCCCATTGACTTTCTATGGTGAAGGGACGTCCCATGAAAGCCCATGGTAATTTACATAGGGATTTTGCATTGGGCATAACTCAGCGTCACATTGGCCTAGAGACATGGAGGCGGGCTCATTTTACTCAGATGGCCAATCAGACTCTCCGGATCATCATGAAGGTGTCAAGCCACGCCCTAGCGACCATTTAGGGCACCCTAGCAACTGATCCCATAGACTTCCATTATAAGGGCCAAGATACATATCTCTGGATCAGAGTGTCATAGAGACATGGGGGCGGACTCCTTTGAGTCGGGGCAGCAAACGCCCAATCACCAATCAACATTGACACTCCCTAGCAACCAAACAGGGTACCCTAGCAACCCAAAGCCACACAGGCATATCTTCAGACCTGAATGTCACAGAGACATGGGGGTTGGTTTATATCACTCATACTGGCAACTACACTATACAGTGTCGTCACTGGCCACTCCCTAGCAACCAAACAGAGTACCCTAGCAACCTGAAGCCACACAGGCATATCTTCTGACCTGAATGTCACAGAGACATGGGGGTTGGTTTATATCACTCATACTGGCAACTACACCTTACAGTGTCGTCATTGGCCACTCCCTAGCAACCAAACAGAGTACCCTAGCAACCAATTAGCAAGACCTATATTTTTGTATCAGAATGTCGCATAGACATGGGAGTTGCTACTTTTGACTCATGCTAGCAAACTCTCAACATGCTACACATGCTAGCACTCAATAGCTTCATGCTAATAGCAATTAGCTAAGGGCTAATCAGGCAAAGACCTCTATAACACTCCATAGTAATGATCTTTGATAAGTAGCAACTGCATACCAATGCCATAGCAACTAGCCCGGTTACCTTAGCAACGGCCCTAGCAACCACCCAAGTACCCTAGCAACCGCATAGCAACTGCCCTAGCAACCACCCGAGTACCATAGCAACCGCATAGCAACACCTTAGCAACCACCCTGGGTACCCTAGCAACCGCATAGCAACACCCTAGCAACCACCCTGGGTACCCTAGCAACCACATAGCAACACCCTAGCAACCACCCCAGATACCCTAGCAACCACATAGCAACACCTTAGCAACCACCCCGGATACCCTAGCAACCGCATAGCAACACCCTAGCAACCACCCTGGGTACCCTAGCAACCGCATAGCAACACCTTAGCAACCACCCTGGGTACCCTAGCAACGGCCCTAGCAACCACCCCGGGTACCCTAGAAACCGCATAGCAACACCCTAGCAACCACCCCGGGTACCATAGCAACGGCCCTAGCAACCATCCCGGGCACCATAGCAACTGCATAGCAACACCCTAGCAACCACCCCGGGTACCCTAGCAACGGCCCTAGCAACCACCCCGGATACCCTAGCAACCGCATAGCAACACCCTAGCAACCACCCTGGGTACCCTAGCAACGGCCCTAGCAACCACCCCAGGTACCCTAGCAACCACATAGCAACACCCTAGCAACCACCCCGGGTACCTTAGCAACCACCCCGAGTACCCTAGCAACGGCCATAGCAACCACCCCAGGTACCTTAGAAACCGCATAGCAACACCCTAGCAACCACCCCGTGTACCCTAGCAACCGCATAGCAACACCCTAGCAACCACCTCGGGTACCCTAGCAACGGCCATAGCAACCATCATGGGAGCCATAGCAACTGCATATCAACACCCTAGCAACCGAGGGCCGAGTTTTGCCACCGCAAGCACCACTCACATTTTCTTCAGGAAATGTACATATCTAGTATTACTATTACTGTTCGCCCTGACGACACTTCGGCGCGCTACTCCTCCCACAACGTTTGTCGGAGACCCATGATTGAGATGTCAAATTGACCGGCTCATTGAGGACAGGTGTGCTATGACTTTTCTAAGCGATCGGACCTACGATGTTCACACAGCGGAGGAAAAAGCGGGCCAAAAAATCCCATTGATTTACAATGGCAGAATGTCTGTGAATTTGAATCTCAACTGTCACTTTCTCACACACACACACAGGCCCATAGGAACTTTGGTGCCTAATTTGTCCGGCACCGTTTGCCGTAGACCCATGAATGAGGTGTCAAATGTTGCGACTTATTGAGGAGAGGTGTGCTATGACTTTCCGGAGCGGTTGGAGCTACGATGTTCAAACAGCGCACGAAAAAGCGGGCAAAAATGTCCCATAGACTTTCATTGGCAGAATGTTCATGCAGGCCCATAGGAAATTTGGCGTGTAACTCGTCCCACACCGTTTGGCGTAGACCCATGAATGAGGTGTCAAATCGACCGGCTCATTTAGGCGAGGTGTGCTATGACTTTTCTAAGCGATCGGACCTACGATGTTCAAACAGCGCACGAAAAAGCGGGCAAAAATGTCCCATAGACTTTCATTGGCAGAATGTTCATGCAGGCCCATAGGAAATTTGGCGTGTAACTCGTCCCACACCGTTTGGCGTAGACCCATGAATGAGGTGTCAAATCGACCGGCTCATTTAGGCGAGGTGTGCTATGACTTTTCTAAGCGATCGGACCTACGATGTTCATACAGCGGAGGAAAAAGCGGGCTAAAAAATCCCATTGATTTACAATGGCAGAATGTCTGTGAATTTGAATCTCAACTGTCACTTTCTCACATACACACACACACACACAGGCCCATAGGAACTTCGGTGCGTAATTTGTCCGGCACCGTTTGCCGTAGACCCATGAATGAGGTGTCAAATGTTGCGGCTTATTGAGGAGAGGTGTGCTATGACTTTTTGGAGCGACTGGAGGTACAATGTTCAAACAGCGCATGAAAAAGTGGGCAAAAATATCCCATAGACTTTCATTGGCAGAATGTTCATGCAGGCCCATAGGAACTTCGGCGTCTAACTCGTCCGGAACCGTTTGTCATAAACCCATGAATGACGTCTCAAATCGACCGGCTTATTGAGGAGAGGTGTGCTATGAATTTTTGAAGCGATCGGGCGTACAATTATCGTAAAGCGGGTGACAAATTTGGGCAAAATCTCTGATAGACTAACATTGCCATACAATTTGTGATATATCTTTTGATCAGAAAGTCATAGCGGTTTGTGGGTTTGGACTCGGCCTATAAGTAGTGACCTATGATCTTCATAGCCACACTCTAGCAACCAATTACATCACCCTAGCAACCGAGGGCCGAGTTTTGCCACTGCAAGCACCACTCACATTTTCTTCAGGAAATGTACATATCTAGTATTACTATTACTGTTCGCCCTGACAAAACTTCGGCGCGCTACTCCTCCCACAGCGTTTGTCGTAGATCCATGAATGAGGTGTCAAATCGACCGGCTCATTGAGGAGAGGTGTGCTATGACTTTTCTAAGCGATCGGACTTACGATGTTCACACAGCGCACGAAAAAGCGGGCCAAAAAATCCCATTGATTTACAATGGTAGAATGTCTGTGAATTTGAATCTCAACTGTCACTTTCTCACACACACATACAGGCCCATATAAACTTTGGTGCGTAATTTGTCAGGCACCGTTGGCCGTAGACCCATGAATGAGGTGTCAAATGTTGCGGCTTATTGAGGAGAGGTGTGCTATGACTTTTCGGAACGACTGGAGCTACGATGTTCAAACAACGCACGAAAAAGCGGGCAAAAATATTCCATAGACTTTCATTGGCAGAATGTTCACACAGGACCATATGAACTTCGGCGCGTAACTCGTCCCACATCGTTTGTCGTAGACCCATGAATGACGTCTCAAATCGACCGGCTTATTGAGGAGAGGTGTGCTATTTTTTTTTTAACCGATCGGGCGTACGAATTTCGTAAAGCGGGCGAGAAATTTGGGCTAAATCTCCTATAGACTTAAAATTGCCATAAAATTTGTGAGTTCATATCTTTGGATCAGAAAGTCATAGAGGTTTGTGGGTTTTGACTCGGCCTATAAGTAGTGACCTATGATCTTCATAGCCACACCCTAGTAACCAATTACATCACCCTAGCAACCGAGGGCCGAGTTTTGCCACTGCAAGCACCACTCACATTTTCTTCAGGAAATGTACATATCTAGTATTACTATTACTGTTCGCCCTGATAAAACTTCGGTACGCTTCTCCTCCCGCACCGTTTTTTGTAGATCCATGAATGAGGTCTCAAATCAACCGGCTCATTGAGGAGAGGTGTGCTATGACTTTTCTAAGCGATCGGACCTACGATGTTCACACAGCGGAGGAAAAAGCGGGCTAAAAAATCCCATTGATTTACAATGGCAGAATGTCTGTGAATTTGAATCTCAACTGTCACTTTCTCACTCACACACACAGGCCCATAGGAACTTCGGCGCATAATTAGTCCGGCACCGTTTGCCGTAGACCCATGAATGAGGTGTCAAATGTTGCGGCTTATTAAGGAGAGGTGTGCTATGACTTTTCGGAGCGATTGGAGCTACGATGTTCAATCAGCGCACTAAAAAGCGGCCAAAAATATCCCATAGACTTTCATTGGTAGAATGTTCATTTCAGGCCCAAAGGAACTTCGACATGTAACTCGTCCCACATTGTTTGTCATAGACCCATGAATGACGTATCAAATCGACCGGCTTATTGAGGAGAGGTGTGCTGTGAATTTTTGAAGCAATCAGGCGTACGATTTTCGTAAAGCGGGCCAGAAATTTGGGCTAAATCTCCTATAGACTTAAAATTGCCATAAAATTTGTAATATATCTTTGGATCAGAAAGTCATAGAGGTTTGTGGGTTTGGACTCGGCCTAAAAGTAGTGACCTATGATCTTCATAGCCACACCCTAGAAACCAATTACATCACCCTAGCAACCGAGGGCCGAGTTTTGCCACCGCAAGCACCACTCACATTTTCTTCAGGAAATGTACATATCTAGTTAGTGGTGCTTGCCATAGGCAAAGCATCACTATTACTATCTCACATAACTATTATTAGTGGTGCTTGCCATAGGCAAAGCATCACTATTACTGTTGTGCGTGCTTATTATTATTATTATTATTATTATTATTATTATTCTTACTTCTTCCGTACGTTTTTCGGCGCGTAACTAGTCCCGCAGTTTTTGTCATAGACCCTCGAAACTGGCGTCAAATCGTGCGTCCTATATAGATTCGGTGTGCTATGACTTTTATAAGCGATCGGGGGTACGATGACATCACACGGGGGGCAAAAGCGACCCTAAATTTACAACAACAATGCATTACGGCCAACTTTAACGAGACGTAGCGCAGACCCCGAATTTCGTAGAAACACGTGATTCACCACAACTGGAGAGGCTGTCAAGCTGTGCGAGAACACATCTCGCAATGGGGTGTAAGTTGTACCCCTGGGGCGCAAATGCCCCTCTTTTATTCAAATTTTGGCGCGCCCCTCGTCCCGCAATTTTTGTCGTAGACCCTCGAAATGGGTGTCAAATTGTGCGGCCAATAGGGGAATGTAGATCCCCGACTTTTATAAGCGAACAGGGGTACGATGATGTCACAGCCAATTTTTATTCGGCCCCAAAATCCCATAGACAACGCATTGGGACGAATTTTGACCGGACGTAGCTCCAAGCAAGAATTTCGTAGAAACATGTGATTCGCCACATCTGGAGAGGCTATCAAGCTGTGCGAGACGAGTCCTCGCAATGGGGTAAAAGTTGTACCCCTGGGGTGCAAGAGCTCTCCAAATTTGCCCCATTGACTTATAATGGTAAGGGACGTCCCATGAAAACCCATGGTAATTTACATAGGGATTTTGCATTGGGCATAACTCAGCATCACATTGGCCTAGAGACATGGAGGCGGGCTCATTTTACTCAGATGGCCAATCAGACTCTCCGGATCATCATGAAGGTGTCAAGCCACGCCCTAGCAACCATTTAGGGCACCCTAGCAACTGATCCCATAGACTTCCATTATAAGGGCCCAGATGCATATCTCTGGATCAGAGTGTCATAGAGACATGGGGGCGGACTCCTTTGAGTCGGGGCAGCAAACGCCCAATCACCAATCAACATTGACACTCCCTAGCAACCAAACAGAGTACCCTAGCAACCCAAAGCCACACAGGCATATCTTCAGACCTGAATGTCACAGAGACATGGGGGTTGGTTTATATCACTCATACTGGCAACTACACTTTACAGTGTCGTCATTGGCCACTCCCTAGCAACCAAACAGAGTACCCTAGCAACCCAAAGCCACACAGGCATATCTTCTCACCTGAATGTCACAGAGATATGGGGGTTGGTTTATATCACTCATACTGGCAACTACACTTTACAGTGTCGTCATTGGCCACTCCCTAGCAACCAAACAAAATACCCTAGCAACCCAAAGCCACACAGGCATATCTTCACACCTGAATGTCACAGAGACATGGGGGTTGGTTTAAATCACTCATACTGGCAACTACACTTTACATTGTCGTTATTGGCCACTCCCTAGCAACCAAACAGAGTACCCTAGCAGCCTAAAGCCACACAGGCATATCTTCTGACCTGAATGTCACAAAGACATGGGGGTTGGTTTATATCACTCATACAGGCAACTACACTTTACAGTGTCGTCATTGGCCACTCCCTAGCAACCAAACAGAGTACCCTAGCAACCAATTATCAAGACCTATATTTTTGTATCAGAATGTCGCATAGACATGGGAGTTGCTACTTTTGACTCATGCTAGCAAACTCTCAACAAGCTACACATGCTAGCACTCAATAGCTTCATGCTAATAGCAATTAGCTAAGGGCTAATCAGGAAAAGACCTCTATAACACTCCAGAGTAATGATCTTTGACAAGTAGCAACTGCATACCAATGCCATAGCAACTAGCCCGGTTACCTTAGCAACGGCCCTAGCAACCACCCAAGTACCCTAGCAACCGCATAGCAACGGCCCTAGTAACCACCCGAGTACCATAGCAACCGCATAGCAACACCTTAGCAACCACCCTGGGTACCCTAGCAACGGCCCTAGCAACCACCCCGAGTACCCTAGAAACCGCATAGCAACACCCTAGCAACCACAACGGGTACCATAGCAACGGCCCTAGCAACCACCCCGGGTACCATAGCAACCGCATAGCAACACCCTAGCAACCACCCCGGGTACCCAAGCAACGGCCCTAGCAACCGCCCCGGATACCCTAGCAACCGCATAACAACACCCTAGCAACCACCCCGTGTACCCTAGCAACCACATAGCAACACCTTAGCAACCACCCTGGGTACCCTAGCAACGGCCCTAGCAACCACCCTGGGTACCCTAGCAACTGCATAGCAACACCCTAGCAACCACATAGCAACGCCTTAGCAACGGCCCCAGCAACCACCCTGTGTACCCTAGCAACCGCATAGCAACACCTTAGCAACCAGCTCAGGTGCCATAGCAACGGCTCTAGCAACCATCATGGGTGCCATAGCAACTGCATATCAATACCCTAGCAACTGAGGGCCGAGTTTTGCCACTGCAAGCACCACTCACATTTTCTTCAGGAAATGTACATATCTAGTATTACTATTACTGTTCGCCCTGACAAAACTTCGGCGCGTAACTCCTCCCACAATGTTTAGCGTAGATCCATGAATGAGGTGTCAAATCAACCGGCTCAATGAGGAGAGGTGTGCTATGACTTTTCTAAGCGATCGGACCTACGGTGTTCACACAGTGGAGGAAAAAGCGGGCTAAAAAATCCCATTGATTTACAATGGCAGAATGTCTGTGTATTTGAATCTCAACTGTCACTTTCTCACACACACACACACAGGCCCATAGGAAATTCGGTGCGTAATTTGTCCGGCACCGTTTGCCGTAGACCCATGAATGAGATGTCAAATGTTGCGGCTTATTGAGGAGAGGTGTGTTATGTCTTTTCGGAGAGATTGGAGGTACGATGTTCAAACAGCGCACGAAAAAGTGAGCAAAAATATCCCATAGACTTTCATTGGCAGAATGTTCATGCAGGCCCAAAGGAACTTCGGCGTGTAATTCGTCCCACACCGTTTGTCACAGACCCATGAATGACGTCTCAAATCGACCGGCTTATTGAGAAGAGGGGTGCTATGAATTTTTGAAGCGATCGGGCGTACGATTATCGTAAAGCGGGTGAGAAATTTGGGCAAAATCTCTGATAGACTAACATTGTCATACAATTTGTGATATATCTTTGGATCAGAAAGACATAGGGGCTTGTGGTTGGGCTCTTTTGACTCGGCTTATAAGTAGTGACCTTCATAGACACACCCTAGCAACCAATTACATCACCCTAGCAACCGAGGTCCGAGTTTTGCCACTGCAAGCACCACTCACATTTTCTTCAGGAAATGTACATATCTAGTTAGTGGTGCTTGCCATAGGCAAAGCATCACTATTATTATCTCACATACTTATTATTCTTCTTCTTCTTCTTACTTCTTCCGTACGTTTTTCGGCGCGTAACTAGTCCCGCAGTTTTTGTCGTAGACCCTCGAAACGAAGTCAAATCGTGTGTCCTATATAGACTCGGTGTGCTATGACTTTTATAAGGGATCGGGGGTACGATGATGTCACACGGGGCAAAAAACCACCCCAAAATTTACAACGACAATGCATTACGGCCAACTTTGACGGGACGTAGCGCAGACCAAGAATTTCGTAGAAACACGTGATTCACCACAACTGGAGAGGCTGTCAAGCTGTGCGAGAACACATTTCGCAATGGGGTGTAAGTTGTACCCCTGGGGCGCAAATGCCCCTCTTTCGTTCAAATTTTGGCGCGCCCCTCGTCCCGCAATTTTTGTCGTAGACCCTCGAAATGTGCGTCAAATTGTGCGGCCAATACGGGAATGTAAATCCCCGACTTTTATAAGCGATCAGGGGTACGATGATGTCACCTGGGGTAATAATTCGGCCCCAAAATCCCATAGACGACACATTGGGACGAATTTTGACGGGACGTAGCTTCAAGCAAGAATTTCGTAGAAACACGTGATTCGCCACATCTAGAGAGACTATAAAGCTGTGCGAGAAGACTCTTCGCAATGGGGTAAAAGTTGTACCCCTGGGGTGCAAGAGCTCTCCAAATTTGCCCCATTGACTTTCTATGGTAAGGGACGTCCCATGAAAACCCATGGCAATTTACATAGGGATTTTGTATTGGGTATATCTCAGCATCAGATTGGCCTAGAGACATGGAGGCGGGCTCATTTTACTCAGATGGCCAATCAGACTCTCCGAATCATCATGAAGGTGTCAAGCCACGCCCTAGCAACCATTTAGGGCACCCTAGCAACTGATCCCATAGACTTCCATTATAAGGGCACAGATGCATATCTCTGGCTCAGAGTATCATAGAGACATGGGGGTGGACTCCTTTGAGTCGGGGCAGCAAACGCCCAATCACCAATCAACATTGACACTCCCTAGCAACCAAACAGAGTACCCTAGCAACCCAAAGCCATACAGGCATATCTTTAGATCTGAATGTCACAGAGACATGGGAGTTGGTTTATATCACTCATATTTGCAACTACAATTTACAGTGTTGTTATTGGCCACTCCCTAGCAACCAAACAGAGTACCCTAGCAACCCGAATCCACACAGGCATATCTTCAGACCTGAATGTCACAGAGACATGGGGGTTGGTTTACATCACTCATACTGGCAACTACACTTTACAGTGTCGTTATTGGCCACTCCTTAGCAACCAAACAGAGTACCCTAGCAACCAATTAGCAAGACCGATATCTTTGTATCAGAATGACGCATGGATATGGGAGTTGCTGCTTTTGACTCATGCTAGCAAACTCTCAACATGCTACACATGCTAGCACTCAATAGCTACATGTTAATAGCAATTAGCTAAGGGCTAATCATGCAAACACCTCTATAACACTCCATAGTAATGATATTTGACAAGTAGCAACTACCTACCAATGCCTTAGCAACCACACTGGGTCCCCTAGCAACGGCCCTAGCAACCACCCCGGGTACCCTAGCAACCTAATAGCAACACCCTAGCAACCACCCCGGGTACCCTAGCAACCGCATAGCAACACCCTAGCAACCACTCCAGGTACCCTAGCAACGGCCCTAGCAACCACCCCGGATACCCTAGCAACCGCATAGCAACACCCTAGCAACCACCTCGGATACCCTAGCAACCACATAGCAACACCCTAGCAACCACCCCGGATACCCTAGCAACCGCATAGCAACACCCTAGCAACCACTCCAGGTACCCTAGCAACGGCCCTAGCAACCACCCCGGATACCCTAGCAACCGCATAGCAACACCCTAGCAACCACCCCGGATACCCTAGCAACCACCCCGTGTAGCCTAGCAACGGCCCTAGCAACCACCCCGGGGACCTTAGCAACGGCCCTAGCAACCACCCTGGGTACCCTAGCAACCACCCCGTGTACCCTAGCAACGGCCCTAGCAACCACCCCGGGTACCCTAGCAACGGCCCTAGCAACCACCCCGGGAACCCTAGCAACCACCCCGTGTACCCTAGCAACGGCCCTAGCAACCACCCCTGGGACCTTAGCAACGGCCCTAGCAACCACTCTGGGTACTTAGCAACGGCCTTAGCAATCACCCAGGGTACCCTAACAACCGCATAGCAACCACCCCATGTACCCTAGCAACCACATAGCAACACCCTAGCAACCACCCCGGGTATTACTATTACTGTTCGCCCTGACAAAGTTTCGGCGCGCTACTCCTCCCAAACCGTTTGTCGTAGATTAATGAACGAGGTGTCAAATCGACCGACTCATTGAGGAGAGGTGTGCTATGACTTTTCTAAGCGATCGGACCTACGGTGTTCACACAGCGTAGGAAAGAGCGGGCTAAAAAATCCCATTGATTTACAATGGCAGAATGTCTGTGAATTTGAATCTCAACTGTCACTTTCTCACTCACACACACAGGCCCATAGGAACTTCGGTGCCTAATTTGTCCGGCACCATTTGCCGTAGACCCATGAATGAGGTGTCAAATGTTGCGGCTTGTTAAGGAGAGGTGTGCTATGACTTTACGGAGGGATTGGACGAACGATGTTCAAAAAGCACACGAAAAAGCAGGCAAAAATATCCCATAGACTTTCATTGGCAGAATGTTCATGCAGGCCATTATGAACTTCGGCGTGTAACTAGTCCCACACCGTTTGTCATAGACCCATGAATGACGTCTCAAATCGACCGGCTTATTGAAGAGAGGTGTGCTATGAATTTTTTAAGCGATCGAGCGTACGATTATCGTAAAGCAGGCGAGAAATTTGGGCAAAATCTCAGATACACTAATATTGCCATACAATTTGTGAGATCATATCTTTGGGTCAGAAAGTCATAGAGGTTTGTGGGTTTTGACTCGGCCTATAAGTAGTGACCTATGATCTTCACAGCCACATCCTAGTAACCAATTACATCACCCTAGCAACCGAGGGCCGAGTTTTGCCACTGCAAGCACCACTCACATTTTCTTCAGGAAATGTACATATCTAGTATTACTATTACTGTTCGCCCTGACAAAACTTCGGCGCGTAACTCGTCCCGGACCGTTTGGCGTAGACCCATGAATGAGGTCTCAAATCGACCGGCTCATTGAGGAGAGGTGTGCTATGACTTTTCAAAGTGATCGGACCTACGAAGTTCACACAGCGGAGGAAAAAGCGGGCCAAAAAATCCCATTGATTTACAATGGCAGAATGTCTGTAAATTTGAATCTCAACTGTCACTTTCTCACACACACACACACAGGCCCATAGGAACTTCGGTGCGTAATTTGTCCGCCACCGTTTGCCATAGACCCATGAATGAGGTGTCAAATGTTGCGGCTTATTGAGGAGAGGTGTGCTATGACTTTTCGGAGCGATTGGAGCTACGATGTTCAAACAGCGCACGAAAAAGTGGGCAAAAATATCCCACTGACTTTCATTGGCAGAATGTTTATGAAGGCCCATAGGAACTTCGGCGTGTAACTCGTCCCGCACCGTTTGGTGTAGACCCATGAATGAGGTGTCAAATCGACCGGCTTATTGAGGAGAGGTGTGCTATGAATTTTCGAAGCATTCGGACCTACGATGTTCACACAGCGGAGGAAAAAGCGGGCTAAAAAATCACATTGATTTACAATGGCAGAATGTCTGTGAATTTGAATCTCAACTGTCACTTTCTCACACACACACACAGGCCCATAGGAACTTCGGTGCGTAATTTGTCCGCCACCGTTTGCCGTAGACCCATGAATGAGGTGTCAAATGTTGCGGCTTATTGAGGAGAGGTGTGCTATGACTTTTGGGAGCGATTGGAGCTACGATGTTCAAACAGCGCACGAAAAAGTGGGCAAAAATATCCCATAGACTTTCATTGGCAGAATGCTCATTCAGGCCCAAAGGTACTTCGACGTGTAACTCGTCCCACATCGTTTGTCATAGAACCATGAATGAGGTCTCAAATCGACCGGCTTTTTGAGGAGAGGTGTGCTATGAATTTTTGAAGCGATCGGGCGTACGATTATCGTAAAGCGGGTGAGAAATTTGGGCAAAATCTCCGATAGACTAACATTGCCATACAATTTGTGATATATCTTTGGATCAGAAAGTCATAGAGGTTTGTGGGTGGGCTCTTTTGACTCGGCATATAAGTAGTGACCTTCATAGCCACACCCTAGCGACCAATTACATCACCCTAGCAACCGAGGGCCGAGTTTTGCCACTGCAAGCACCACTCACATTTTCTTCAGGAAATGTACATATCTAGTTAGTGGTGCTTGCCATAGGCAAAGCATCACTATTACTATTCGACATACTTATTATTCTTCTTCTTCTTCTTCTTCTTCTTCTTCTTCTTCTTCTTACTTCTTCCGTACGTTTTTCGGCGCGTAACTAGTCCCACAGTTTTTGTCGTAGACCCTCGAAACGGGCGTCAAATCGTGCGTCCTATATAGACTCGGTGTGCTATGACTTTTATAAGGGATCGGGGGTACGATGATGTCACACGGGGCAAAAAACCACCCCAAAATTTACAACGACAATGCATTACGGCCAACTTTAACGGGACGTAGCGCAGACCCAGAATTTCGTAGAAACACGTGATTCACCACAACTGGAGAGGCTGTGAAGCTGTGCAAGAACACATCTCGCAATGGGGTATAAGTTGTACCCCTGGGGCGCAAATGCCCCTCTTTCGTTCAAATTTTGGCGCGCCCCTCGTCCCGCAATTTTTGTCGTAGACCCTCGAAATGGGCGTCAAATTGTGCGGCCAATATGGGAATGTAGATCCCCGACTTTTATAAGCGATCAGGGGTACGATGATGTCACCTGGGGTAAAAATTCGGCCCCAAAATCCCATAGACAACGCATGGGGACGAATTTTGACGGGACGTAGCGCCAAGCAAGAATTTCGTAGAAACACGTGATTCGCCACATCTGGAGAGGCTATCAAGCTGTGCGAGAAGATTCCTCGCAATGGGGTAAAAGTTGTACCCCTGGGGTGCAAGAGCTCTCCAAATTTGCCCCATTGACTTTCTATGGTAAGGGACGTCCCATGAAAACCCATTGTAATTTACATAGGGGTTTTACATTGGGCATAACTCAGCATCACATTGGCCTAGAGACATGGAGGCGGGCTCATTTTACTCAGATGGCCAATCAGACTCTCCGGATCATCATGAAGGTGTCAAGCCACGCCCTAGCAACCATTTAGGGCACCCTAGCAACTGATCCCATAGACTTCCATTATAAGGGCCCAGATGCATATCTCTGGATCAGAGTGTCATAGAGACATGGGGGCGGACTCCTTTGAGTCGGGGCAGCAAACGCCCAATCACCAATCAACATTGACACTCCCTAGCAACCAAACAGAGTACCCTAGCAACCCAAAGCCACACAGGCATATCTTCAGACCTGAATGTCACAGAGACATGGGGGTTGGTTTATATCACTCATACTGGCAACTAGACTTTACAGTGTCGTCATTGGCCACTCCCTAGCAACCAAACAGAGTACCCTAGCAACCCAAAGCCACACAGGCATATCTTCACACCTGAATGTCACAGAGACATGGGGGTTGGTTTAAATCACTCATACTGGCAACTACACTTTACATTGTCGTTATTGGCCACTCCCTAGCAACCAAACAGAGTACCCTAGCAACCTAAAGCCACACAGGCATATCTTCTGACCTGAATGTCACAGAGACATGGGGGTTGGTTTATATGACTCATACTGGCAACTACACTTTTCAGTGTCGTCATTGGCCACTCCCTAGCAACCAAACAGAGTACCCTAGCAACCAATTAGCAAGACCTATATTTTTGTATCAGAATGTCGCATAGACATGGGAGTTGCTACTTTTGACTCATGCTAGCAAACTCTCAACATGCTACACATGCTAGCACTCAATAGCTTCATGCTAATAGCAATTAGCTAAGGGCTAATCAGGCAAAGACCTCTATACCACTCCATAGTAATGATCTTTGACAAGTAGCAACTGCATACCAACGCCATAGCAACTAGCCCGGTTACCTTAGCAACAGCCCTAGCAACCACCCAAGTACCCTAGCAACCGCATAGCAACTGCCCTAGTAACCACCCGAGTACCATAGCAACCGCATAGCAACACCTTAGCAACCACCCTGGGTACCCTAGCAACGGCCCTAGCAACCACCCCGGGTACCCTAGAAACCACATAGCAACACCCTAGCAACCACCCCGGGTACCATAGTAACGGCCCTAGCAACCACCCCGGGTACCATAGCAACGGCCCTAGCAACCACCCCGGCTACCCTAGCAACGGCCCTAGCAACCACCCCGGATACCCTAGCAACCGCATAGCAACACCCTAGCAACCACCCCGGGTACCCTAGCAACCACCCCGAGTGCCCTAGCAACGGCCATAGCAACCACCCCAGGTACCTTAGAAACCGCATAGCAACACCCTAGCAACCACCCCGTGTACCCTAGCAACCGCATAGCAACACCCTAGCAACCACCCCGGGTACCCTAGCAACCACCCCGAGTACCCTAGAAACGGCCATAGCAACCACCCCAGGTACCTTAGAAACCACATAGCAACACCCTAGCAACCACCCCGTATACCCTAGCAACCGCATAGCAACACCCTAGCAACCACCCCGGGTACCATAGCAACGGCCCTAGCAACCATCATGGGTGCCATAGCAACTGCATATCAACACCCTAGCAACCGAGGGCCGAGTTTTGCCACCGCAAGCACCACTCACATTTTCTTCAGGAAATGTACATATCTAGTATTACTATTACTGTTCGCCCTGACAAAACTTCGACACGCTACTCCTCCCACAACGTTTGTCGTAGATGCATGAATGAGGTGTCAAATCGACCGGCTCATTGAGGAGAGGTGTGCTATGACTTTTCTAAGCGATCGGACCTACGATGTTCACACAGCGGAGGAAAAAGCGGGCAAACAAATCCCATTGATTTACAATGGCAGAATGTCTGTGAATTTGAATCTCAACTGTCACTTTCTCACACACACACACACACACACAGGCCCATAGGAACTTCGGTGCGTAATTTGTCCGGCACCGTTTGCCATAGACCCATGAATGAGGTGTCAAATGTTGCGGCTTATTGAGGAGAGGTGTGCTATGACTTTTCGGAGTGATTGGAGCTACAATGTTCAAACAGCGCACGAAAAAGTGGGCAAAAATATCCCATAGACTCTCATTGGCAGAATGTTCATGCAGGCCCAAAGGTACTTCGATGTGTATCTCGTCCGGCACCTTTTGTCATAGACCCATGAATGACGTCTCAAATCAACCGGCTTATTGAGGAGAAGTGTGCTATGAATATTTGAAGCGATCGGGTGTACGATTATCGTAAAGCGGGTGAGAAATTTGGGCAAAATCTCCTTTAGACTAACATTACCATACAATTTGTGAGATCATATCTTTGGATCAGAAAGTCATAGAGGTTTGTGGGTTTGGACTCGGCCTATAAGTAGTGACCTGTGATCTTCATAGCCACACCCTAGCGACCAATTACATCACCCTAGCAACCGAGGGCCAAGTTTTGCCACTGCAAGCACCACTCACATTTTCTTCAGGAAATGTACATATCTAGTTAGTGGTGCTTGCCATAGGCAAAGCATCACTATTACTATTCGACATACTTATTCTTCTTCTTACTTCTTCCGTACGTTTTTCGGCGCGTAACTAGTCCCGCAGTTTTTGTCATAGACCCTCGAAACAGGCATCAAATCGTGTGTCCTATATACATTCGGTGTGCTATGACTTTTATAAGGGATCGGGGGTACGATGATGTCACACGGGCCAAAAAACCACCCCAAAATTTACAACAACAATGCATTACGGCCAACTTTGACGGGACGTAGCGCAGACCCAGAATTTCGTAGAAACACGTGATTCACCACATTTGGAGAGACTGTCAAGCTGTGCGAGAACATATCTCGCAATGGGGTGTAAGTTGTACCCCTGGGGCGCAAATGCCCCTCTTTCGTTCAAATTTTGGCGCGTCCCTCGTCCCGCAATTTTTGTCGTAGACCTTCGAAATGGGCGTCAAATTGTGCGGCCAATACGGGACTGTAAATCGCCGACTTTTATAAGTGATCAGGGGTACAATGATGTCACCTGGGGTAATAATTCGGCCCCAAAATCCCATAGACAACGCATTGGGACGAATTTTGACAGGACGTAGCTCCAAGCAAGAATTTCGTAGAAACACGTGATTCGCCACATCTGGAGAGGCTATCAAGCTGTGCAAGAAGACTCCTCGCAATGGGGTAAAAGTTGTACCCCTGGGGTGCAAGAGCTCTCCAAATTTGCCCCATTGACTTTCTATGGTAAGGGACGTCCCATGAAAACCCATTGTAATTTACATAGGGATTTTGCATTGGGCATAACTCAGCATCACATTGGCCTAGAGACATGGAGGCGGGCTCATTTTACTCAGATGGCCAATCAGACTCTACGGATCATCATGAAGATGTCAAGCCACGCCCTAGCAACCATTTAGGGCACCCTAGCAACTGATCCCATAGACTTCCATTATAAGGGCACAGATGCATATCTCTGGATCAGAGTATCATAGAGACATGGGGGCGGACTCCTTTGAGTCGGGGCAGCAAACGCCCAATCACCAATCAACATTGACACTCCCTAGCAACCAAACAGAGTACCCTAGCAACCCAAAGCCACACAGGCATATCTTCAGACCTGAATGTCACAGAGACATGGGGGTTGGTTTATATCACTCATACTGGCAACTACACTTTACAGTGTCGTCATTGGCCACTCCCTAGCAACCAAAGAGAGTACCCTAGCAACCCAAAGCCACACAGGCATATCTTCAGACCTGAATGTCACAGAGACATGGGGGTTGGTTTAAATCACTCATACTGGCAACTACACTTTACAGTGTCGTTATTGGCCACTCCCTAGCAACCAAACTGAGTACCCTAGCAACCAATTAGCAAGACCGATATCTATATATCAGAATGATGCATGGACATGGGAGTTGCTACTTTTGACTCATGCTAGCTAATTCTCAACATGCTACACATGCTACCACTCAATGGCTACATGCTAATAGCAATTAGCTAAGGGCTAATCAGGCTAAGACCTCTATAACGCTCCATAGTAATGATCTTTGACAACTAGCAACTGCCTACCAATGCCCTAGCAACTAGCCTGGGTACCTTAGCAACGGCCCTAGCAACCACCCGGGTACCCTAGCAACCGCATAGCAACGGCCCTAGTAACCACCCGAGTACCCTAGCAACCACCCTGGGTACCCTAGCAACTGCCCTAGCAACCACTCCGAGTACCCTAGCAACCACATAGCAACACCCTAGCAACCACCCCAGGTACCCTAGCAACCACATAGCAACACCTTAGCAACCACCCTGGGTACCCTAGCAACGGCCCTAGCAACCACCCCGGGTACCCTAGCAACCGCATAGCAACACCCTAGCAACCACCCCGGGTTCCCTAGCAACCACATAGCAACACCCTAGCAACCACCCCGAGTACCCTAGCAACAGCCCTAGCAACCACTCCGAGTACCCTAGCAACCACATAGCAACACCCTAGCAACCACCCCGGGTACCCTAGCAACCGCATAGCAACACCTTAGCAACCACTCTGGGTAGCCTAGCAACGGCCCTAGCAACCACACGGGTACCATAGCAACCACCCCAGATACCCTAGCAACGGCCATAGCAACCACCCCGGGTACCTTAGAAACTGCATAGCAACACCTTAGCAACCACCCAGGGTACCCTAGCAACCGCATAGCAGCACCCTAGCAACCACCCCGTGTACCCTAGCAACTGCATAGCAACACCCTTGCAACCAACCTTCAACTTCAGTGCACAATTTGTCCGGCACCGTTTGCCGTAGACCCATGAATGAGGTGTCAAATGTTGCGGCTTATTGAGGAGAGGTGTGCTATGACTTTTCGGAGCAATTGGAGCTACGATGTTCAAACAGCGCACGAAAAAGTGGGCAAAAATATCCCATTGACTTTCATTGGCAGAATGTTCATTCAGGCCCAAAGGTACTTCGACGTGTAACTCGTCCCACATCGTTTGTCGTAGACCCATGAACAACATCTCAAATCGACCGGCTTATTGAGGAGAGGTGTGCTATGACTTTTCTAAGCGATCGGACTTACGATGTTCACACAGCGGAGGTAAAAGCGGGCTAAAAAATCCCATTCATTTACAATGGCAGAATGTCTGTGAATTTGAATCTCAACTGTCACTTTCTCTCTCACACACACAGGCCCATAGGAACTTCAGTGCACAATTTGTCCGGCACCGTTTGCCGTTGACCCATGAATGAGGTGTCAAATGTTGCGGCTTATTGAGGAGAGGTGTGCTATGACTTTTCGGAGCGATTGGAACTACGATGTTCAAACAGCGCACGAAAAAGTGGGCAAAAATATCCCATTGACTTTCATTGGCAGAATGTTCATTCAGGCCCAAAGGTATTTCGACGTGTAACTCGTCCCACACCGTTTGTCATAGACATATGAATGACGTCTCAAAACGACCGGCTTATTGAGGTGTGCTATGAATTTTTGAAGCGATCGGGCGTACGATTATCGTAAAGCGGGCAAGAAATTTGGGCAAAATCTCTGATAGACTAACATTGCCATACAATTTGTGATATATCTTTGGATCAGAAAGTCATAGAGGCTTGTGGGTTTGGACTCGGCCTATAAGTACTGACCTACGATCTTCATAGCCACACCCTAGCAACCAATTACATCACCCTAGCAACCGAGGGCCGAGTTTTGCCACTGCAAGCACCACTCACATTTTCTTCAGGAAATGTACATATCTAGTTATTATTATTATTCTTCTTCTGAGACAAAGATTTTCTGACTGCTACTCCTCCTAGAGCTTTAACTCTACAAACTCCAAACTCAGCCCAGATCTTCATACTGGTCTAACTCGAGTTGCTATATCTTTTCTAACTAATCGGACTTACGGTTTTCCTAAAAATCCCGATTAAAACTGGGAATAAAATCTCATTGACTTACATTGACGGAATGTTCAAACTCCAACTGTCAAAATTCAAATTTAAACTGCCAGAATCCTTTGAGACTCAAATCAGGCTTCCCTTCTATCTACTATTTCTAATCCGATCAAACTCATCTATCTATCTATCTATCTATCTATCTATCTATCTATCTATCTATCTATCTATCTATCTATCTATCTATCTATCTATCTATCTATCCATCTATTAATCTGTCTATCTATTAATCTATCTATAAATCTATCTATCTATTAATCTGTCTATCTATCAATCTGTCTATCTATAAATCTATCTATCTATAAATCTATCCATCTATAAATCTGTCTATCTATAAATCTGTCTATCTATTAATCTATCTATCTATTAATCTATCTATCTATAAATCTATCCATCTATAAATCTGTCTATCTATAAATCTGTCTATCCATTAATCTATCTATCTATAAATCTATCTATTAATCTATCTATCTATAAATCTATCCATCTATAAATCTGTCTATCTATTAATCTGTCTATCTATTAATCTATCTATTAATCTATCTATAAATCTATCTATCTATAAATCTGTCTATCTATAAATCTATCCATCTATTAATCTATCTATCTTTCTATCTCTCCATCTTAATCATGCTAACAATATGCTAATCATGCTAAAATCATGCTAGTGACTTGCTAGTCATGCTAAATTCATGTTAGCGACTTGCTAGTCATGCTAAATTCATGTTAGCGACTTGCTAGTCATGCTAAAATCATGCTAGCGACTTGCTAAAACCTTGCTAGCGACTTGCTAGTCATGCTAAAATCATGCTAGCAACTTGCTAATCATGCTTAATTCGTGCTAGCGTCTTGCTAGTCATGCTAAAATCATGCTAGTGACTTGCTAGTCATGCTAAAATCATGGTAGTGACTTGCTAATCATGTTAAAATCATGCTAGCGACTTGCTAGTCTTTTAAAATCATGTTAGCGACTTGCTAGTAATGCTAAAATCATGCTAGTGACTTGCTAGTAATGATAAAATCATGCTAGCGACTTTGCTAGTCAGGCTAAAATCATGCTAGGGACTTGCTAGTCATGCTAAAATCATGCTAGTGACTTGCTAATCATGCTAAAATCATGCTAGCGATTTGTTAAAATCATGCTAGTGACTTGCTAGTCATGCTAAAATCATGCTAGCGACTTGCTAATCATGTTAAAATCATGCTAGCGACTTGCTTGTCATGTTAAAATCATGCTACCGACTTGCTAATCATGTTAAAATCATGCTAGCGATTTGCTTGTCATGCTAAAATCATGCTACCGACTTGTTAATCATGCTAAAATCATGCTACCGACTTGCTAGTCATGTTAAAATCATGCTAGTGACTTGCTAGTCGTGCTAGGATCATGCTAGTAACTTGTTAGTCATGCTAGTATCATCCTAAAATCATGCTAGCGATTTGCTTGTCATGCTAACATCATGCTACCGACTTGCTAATCATGCTAAAATCATGCTAGCAACTTGCTAGTCATGCTAAAATCATGCTAGCGACTTGCTAGTCATGCTAAAATCATGCTAGCGACTTGCTAGTCATGCTAAAATCATGCTAGTGACTTGCTAGTCGTGCTAGGATCATGTTAGTAACTTGTTAGTCATGCTTGTCTATCTATAAATCTATCCATCTATTAATCTGTCTATCTATAAATCTATCTATTAATCTATCTATCTATAAATCTGTCTATCTATAAATCTATATCTATTAATCTATCTATCTATTAATCTGTCTATCTATAAATCTATATCTATTAATCTATCTATCTATAAATCTATCTATAAATCTATATCTATTAATCTATCTATCTATAAATCTGTCTATAAATCTGTCTATAAATCTATCTGTCTATAAATCTATATATCTATTAATCTATCTATAAATCTGTCTATTAATCTGTCTATAAATCTATCTGTCTATAAATCTATCTATCTATAAATCTATCTATAAATCTGTCTATAAATCTATCTATCTATAAATCTGTCTATTAATCTGTCTATAAATCTATCTGTCTATAAATCTATCCATCTATAAATCTGTCTATCCGTTTAAGCTTTAAAACTACTTTAAACTTAAAACTATTTCAGACTGAAAACCTTCAAACTTAAATCTTTTCAAACTTTTTCTATCTTTAAACTTTAAAAACTAATCAAACTGCTTAAAGCTTTCAAAACTTCTTTAAACTTTAAGGCAAAGCTTTCTCAAGCCAACTTAAAGTTTGTCTCGACGAACTTTTTTATCTAGTTATTATTATTATTATGTTGGCTTGGAGAGCCAACATACTGTTATGCTATTTAAACTTATTATGTTGGCTTGGAGAGCCAACATACTGTTATGCTATTTAAACTTATTATTATGTTGGCTTGGAGAGCCAACATACTGTTATGCTATTTAAACTTATTATTATTATTATATTTTATTATTCTTATGACCTAAAGAAATTTCTGACAGCTACTCCTCCGAGGCCTTTGAAGCCACAAGGCCCAAACTTGGCAGAGACCTGGGCCCTTGTCCCGAAAGAGTTGCTATATCTATTTGGACTGATCAGATGTACAGTTGATTTATTATTAATTTTTGAATATGACAAATTTCCCAATGAATTACATGGGCTGAGAAAAAATGCGCCCTCTAACAGTAATACCTCTCAACTGAAGAGGCGGGACTCAAACCTCTCACTTACAGTCACTCTGAAATCGGTGGAAATACAAATAAATATCGCCTTAAAAATTTAATTATTACAGCGATTTAACTCTAAATACCCATTAGAACATATCAACAGCTAAATTCAGTGGTTTGTGAGTAGTTCTTGTAAAAGAAAAGCTCGCACCCTTCAGCGCTTATACAAGCCGTCAGCACTAGGCTACTCTCTCTCTACATGTGCTCACAAACAACATGAATTGCACGAATTAGAACGCCTTTAAAATAAATATATTTCAGCGATTTGTTTGTAAATACCCATTAGAACACATCAACAAATCAGCCTTTTGTGATCTGTTTTATTTCAAAGTTAAAGCACTGTCTTCAGCAAATGTGTTTTACAGACGAGCTTTCACGGATCGGAGCTAACTTACCCGACTGAGAATTATACATGACTGCACGTCTTTTAAAAGCATTTAAATAAAAACACTCCAGCGATCCAACACAATCAATATACAAGAATATTTTAAAGAACTACATTAGCTGCAAATAAGCTGTTCAGTTTCACTAACGAACATGTTACCGAGCTGTGACTTACTTTCACTTTGAATTTGGTGGAAAATGCATATAAATAATGCCTTTAAAATTACAATATTCCAGCCATTTAATTGTAAATACCCATTAGAACACATCAAGACCTGAATTCAGCTGTTTGAGCGAATTTATTGAAACCCCTAAGCATTTCCTTCACCGCGTACAGATTGCTTTCAACGAGTATACATGGAGACGAACGACATAATTTGCACGAATTAGAACGCCTTTAAAATTACAATATTGCAGCGATTTAATTCAGTCCACCCATTAGAAAATGTCAACAGCTAAATGCAGTTGTTTGTGAGCATTTTGTTTTCATACAGAGAGCGCTGCGTACAGCAGTGTGTTAGACATGAGCTCCGAGATGTCCGTCTGAGAATTATACATGACTGCACGTCTTTTAAAGGCATTTAAATAAAAACACTCCAGCGATTCAACACAATAAATATAGAAGAATATTTTAAAGACCTGCATTGGGTGCAAATGACGTTTTTCATAGGCTTAACTAACTAACATGAGATGCACTGCTGCATTTATGTGTCTGTTAACAAAGACATCATTTGCACGTCTTTTAAAGGTATTTTAATACAAACACTCCAGCGATTCAACACAATAATAGTTCAGTCATATAATAAAACGTTTAAATGCTTGCTTATTTCTGCTTTTCGGCTCAACCGCACGGCAACGCGACGCGGCTTTGAAGCAGGCGCTCATCACTTATTCCAGTATGGCAAGCCGTTTTAACCTAAAATACACATATTAATCCACTATGGTGTTCTGGGCTGGCCCTTTTGCCCGAAGGCTGCCCAATTTGGCTCTCCAAGCCAACATTTAAAGTTTGTCATCGAACTTTAGCTTCTAGTTATTATTATTATTCTTATGACCTACAGAAATTTCTGACAGCTACTCCTCCGATGCCTTTGAAGCCACAAGGCCCAAACTTGGCAGAGACCTGGGCCCTTGTCCAGAAAGAGTTGCTATATCTATTTGGACTGATCAGATGTACAGTTGATTTATTATTAATTTTTGAATATGACAAATTTCCCAATGAATTACATGGGCTGAGAAAAAATGCGCCCTCTAACAGTAATACCTCTCGACTGAAGAGGCGGGACTCAAACTTCTTACTTACAGTCACTCTGAAATCCGTGGAAATACAAATAAATATCGCCTTAAAAATGTCATTATTACAGCGATTTAACTCTAAATACCCATTAGAACATATCAACAGCTAAATTCAGTGGTTTGTGAGTAGTTCTTGTAAAAGAAAAGCTCGCACCCTTCAGCGCTTATACAAGCCGTCAGCACTAGGCTACTCTCTCTCTACATGTGCTCACAAACAACATAAATTGCACGAATTAGAACGCCTTTAAAATAAATATATTTCAGCGATTTATTTGTAAATACCCATTAGAACACATCAACAAATCAGCCTTTTGTGATCTGTTTTATTTCAAAGTTAAAGCACTGTCTTCAGCAAATGTGTTATACAGACGAGCTTTCACGGGCCGGAGCTAACTTACCCGACTGAGAATTATGACTGCACGTCTTTTAAAAGCATTTACATAAAAACACTCCAGCGATCCAACACAATAAATATACAAGAATATTTTAAAGAACAACATTAGCTGCAAATGAGCTTTTCAATACGTTTCACTAACGACCATGTTACCGAGCTGTGACTTACTTTCACTTTGAACTCGGTGGAAAATGCATATAAATAATGCCTTTAAAATTACAATATTCCAGCCATTTAATTGTAAATACCCATTAGAACACATCAAGACCTGAATTCAGCTGTTTGAGCAAATTTATTGAAAACCCTAAGCATTTCCTTCACCGCGCACAGATTGCTTTCAACGAGTATACATGGAGACGAACGACATAATTTGCACGAATTACAACGCCTTTAAAATTACAATATTGCAGCGATTTAATTCAGTCCACCCATTTAAAAATATCAACATCTAAATGCAGTTGTTTGTGAGCATTTTGTTTTCATACAGAGAGCGCTGCATTCAGCAGTGTGTTAGACATGAGCTCCGAGATGTCCGTCTGAGAATTATACATGACTGCACGTCTTTTAAAGGCATTTAAATAAAAACACTCCAGCGATTCAACACAATAAATATAGAAGAATATTTTAAAGACCTGCATTGGGTGCAAATTACGTTTTTCATAGGCTTAACTAACATGAGATGCACGGCTGCATTTATGTGTCTGTTAACAAAGACATCATTTGCACGTCTTTTAAAGGTATTTTAATACAAACACTCCAGCGATTCAACACAATAATAGTTTAGTCATATAATAAAAAGTTTAAATGCTTGCTTATTTCTGCTTTTCGGCTCAACCGCACGGCAACGCGACGCGGCTTTGAAGCAGGCGCTCATCACTTATTCCAGTATGGCAAGCCGTTTTAACCTAAAATACACATATTAATCCACTAAGGTGTTCTGGGCTGGCCCTTTTGCCCGAAGGCTGCCCAATTTGGCTCTCCAAGCCAACATTTAAAGTTTGTCATCGAACTTTAGCTTCTAGTTATGTTGGCTTGGAGAGCCAACATACTGTTATGCTATTTAAACTTATTATTATTATTATATTTTATTATTCTTATGACCTAAAGAAATTTCTGACAGCTACTCCTCCGAGGCCTTTGAAGCCACAAGGCCCAAACTTGGCAGAGACCTGGGCCCTTGTCCCGAAAGAGTTGCTATATCTATTTGGACTGATCAGATGTACAGTTGATTTATTATTAATTTTTGAATATGACAAATTTCCCAATGAATTACATGGGCTGACAAAAAATGCGCCCTCTAACAGTAATACCTCTCGACTGAAGAGGCGGGACTCAAACCTCTCACTTACAGTCACTCTGAAATCGGTGGAAATACAAATAAATATCGCCTTAAAAATTTAATTATTACAGCGATTTAACTCTAAATAACCATTAGAACATATCAACAGCTAAATTCAGTGGTTTGTGAGTAGTTCTTGTAAAAGAAAAGCTCGCACCCTTCAGCGCTTATACAAGCCGTCAGCACTAGGCTACTCTCTCTCTACATGTGCTCACAAACAACATGAATTGCACGAATTAGAACGCCTTTAAAATAAATATATTTCAGCGATTTGTTTGTAAATACCCATTAGAACACATCAAAAAATCAGCCTTTTGTGATCTGTTTTATTTCAAAGTTAAAGCACTGTCTTCAGCAAATGTGTTATACAGAGGAGCTTTCACGGATCGGAGCTAACTTACCCGACTGAGAATTATACATGACTGCACGTCTTTTAAAAGCATTTAAATAAAAACACTCCAGCGATCCAACACAATAAATATACAAGAATATTTTAAAGAACTACATTAGCTGCAAATGAGCTTTTCAATACGTTTCACTAACGAACATGTTACAGAGCTGTGACTTACTTTCACTTTGAACTCGGTGGAAAATGCATATAAAATAATGCCTTTAAAATTACAATATTCCAGCCATTTAATTGTAAATACCCATTAGAACACATCAAGACCTGAATTCAGCTGTTTGAGCGAATTTTTTGAAAACCCTAAGCATTTCCTTCACCGCGTACAGATTGCTTTCAACGAGTTATACATGGAGACGAACGACATAATTTGCACGAGTTAGAACGCATTTAAAATTACAATATTGCAGCGATTTAATTCAGTCCACCCATTAGAAAATATCAACAGCTAAATGCAGTTGTTTGTGAGCATTTTGTTTTCATACAGAGAGCGCTGCGTTCAGCTGTGTGTTAGACATGAGCTCCGAGATGTCCGACTGACAATTATACATGACTGCACGTCTTTTAAAGGCATTTAAATAAAAACACTCCAGCGATTCAACACAATAAATATAGAAGAATATTTTAAAGACCTACATTAGCTGCAAATGAGCTATTCAATAGGTTTCACTAACGAACATGTTACCGAGCTGTGACCTATACTTTCACTTTGACTTCGGTGGAAAATGCATATAAATAACGCCTTTAAAATTACAATATTCCAGCCATTTAATTGTAAATACCCATTAGAACACATCAAGACCTGAATTCAGCTGTTTGAGTGAATTTATTGAAACCCACCGCGTACAGATTGCTTTCAACGAGTATACATGGAGACGAACGACATAATTTGCACGAATTAGAACGCCTTTAAAATTACAATATTGCAGCGATTTAATTCAGTCCACCCATTAGAAAATATCAACAGCTAAATGCAGTTGTTTGTGAGCATTTTGTTTTCATACAGAGAGCGCTGCGTTCAGCTGTGTGTTAGACATGAGCTCCGAGATGTCCGACTGACAATTATACATGACTGCACGTCTTTTAAAGGCATTTAAATAAAAACACTCCAGCGATTCAACACAATAAATATAGAAGAATATTTTAAAGACCTACATTGGGTGCAAATGACTTTTTTCATAGGCTTAACTAACTAACATTGGATGCACTGCTCAGTCTTCGTCTGCATCATCAAACACATCATTTGCACGTCTTTTAAAGGTATTTAAATACAAACACTCCAGCGATTAAACACAATAATAGTAGAGTAATATATTACACAGCTTAAATGCTTGCTTATTTCTGCTTTTAGGCTCAACCGCACAGCAAGCGTCATGGGTTTCAAGCACGCGCTGCAAACTTGTTGTATGGCAAGCCGTTTTAACGTAAAATCCAAACACGATCCTCTATGTTTTAGCCTAAAATATACTAAGCATTTCTTGTCGTACTGCCATTTTTACTAGCAACAATTCAATCAGAGAGCTCTAAGTGTTCTGGGCTGGCCCTTTTGCCCCAAGGCTGCCCAATTTGGCTCTCCAAGCCAACATTTAAAGTTTGTCATCGAACTTTAGCTTCTAGTTATGTTGGCTTGGAGAAGCCAACATATTGTTATGCTATTTAAACTTATTATTATTATTATTATTCTTATGACCTAAAGAAATTTCTGACAGCTACTCCTCCGAGGCCTTTGAAGCCACAAGGCCCAAACTTGGCAGAGACCTGGGCCCTTGTCCCGAAAGAGTTGCTATATCTATTTGGACTGATCAGATGTACAGTTGATTTATTATTAATTTTTGAATATGACAAATTTCCCAATGAATTACATGGGCTGAGAAAAAATGCGCCCTCTAACAGTAATACCTCTCGACTGAAGAGGCGGGATTCAAACCTCTTACTTACAGTCACTCTGAAAACGGTGGAAATACAAATAAATACCGCCTTAAAAATTTAAATATTACAGCGATTTAACTCTAAATACCCATTAGAACATATCAACAGCTAAATTCAGTGGTTTGTGAGTAGTTCTTGTAAAAGAAAAGCTCGCACCCTTCAGCTCTTATACAAGCCGTCAGCATGCACTCTCTCTGTATGTGCTCATAAACAACATAATTTGCACGAATTAGAACGCCTTTAAAATTAATATATTTCAGCGATTTATTTGTAAATACCCATTAGAACACATCAACTAATCAGCCTTTTGTGATCTGTTTTATTTCAAAGTTAAAGCACTGTCTTCAGCAAATGTGTTATACAGACGAGCTTTCACGGGTCGGAGCTAACTTACTCGACTGAGAATTATGACTGCACGTCTTTTAAAAGCATTTAAATAAAAACACTCTAGCGATCCAACACAATAAATATAGAAGAATATTTTAAAGAACAACATTACCTGCAAATGAGCTATTCAGTAGGTTTCACTAACGAACATGTTACCGAGCTGTGACCTATACTTTCACTTTGACTTCGGTGGAAAATGCATATAAATAACGCCTTTAAAATTACAATATTCCAGCCATTTAATTGTAAATACCCATTAGAACACATCAAGACCTGAATTCAGCTGTTTGAGCGAATTTATTGAAACCCCTAAGCATTTCCTTCACCGCATACAGGTTGCCTTCAACGAGTATACATGGAGACGAACGACATAATTTGCACGAATTTGACCGCCTTTAAAATTACAATATTGCAGCGATTTAATTCAGTCCGCCCATTAGAAAATATCAACAGCTAAATGCAGTTGTTTGTGAGCTTTTTTTTTCATACAGAGAGCGATGTGTTCAGCAGTGTGTTAAGACATGAGCTCCGAGATGTCCGACTGACAATTATACATGACTGCACGTCTTTTAAAGGCATTTAAATACAAACACTCCAGCGATTGCACACAATAAATATAGAAGAATATTTTAAAGACCTACATTGAGAGCAAATGACTTTTTTCACTGGCTTAACTAACTAACATTGAATGCACTGCTCAGTCTTCATCTGCATCAAAGACATAATTTGCACGTCTTTTGAAGGTATTTAAATACAAACACTCCAGCGATTAAACACAATAATAGTAAAGTAATATATTACACAGCTTAAATGCTTGCTTATTTCTGCATTTAGGCTCAACCGCACAGCAACGCTTTCAAGCACGCGCTGCACACTTGTTGTATGGCAAGCCGTTTTAACCTAAAATACACATAAATCCTCTATGGCAAGCTGTTTAGCCTAAAATATACTAAGCATTACTTATCGTAATAGCATTTTTACTAGCAACAATTCAATCAGAGAGCTCTAAGTGTTCTGGGCTGGCCCTTTTGCCCGAAGGCTGCCCGGTTTGCTTCTCCAAGCCAACATTTAAAGTTTGTCATCGAACTTTAGCTTCTAGTTATTATTATTATTCTTATGACCTACAGAAATTTCTGACAGCTACTCCTCCGAGGCCTTTGAAGCCACAAGGCCCAAACTTGGCAGAGACCTGGGCCCTTGTCCCGAAAGAGTTGCTATATCTATTTGGACTGATCAGATGTACAGTTGATTTATTATTAATTTTTGAATATGACAAATTTCCCAATGAAATACATGGGCTGAGAAAAAATGCGCCCTCTAACAGTAATACCTCTCGACTGAACAGGCGGGACTCAAACCTCTTACTTACAGTCACTCTGAAATCGGTGGAAATACAAATAAATACCGCCTTAAAATTTTTAATATTACAGCGATTTAACTCTAAATACCGATTAGAACATATCAACAGCTAAATTCAGTGGTTTGTGAGTAGTTCTTGTAAAAGAAAAGCTCGCACCCTTCAGCGCTTATACAAGCCGTCATCATGTAGGCTACTCTCTCTGTATGTGCTCATTAACAACATAATTTGCACGAATTAGAACGCCTTTAAAATTAATATATTTCAGTGATTTATTTGTAAATACCCATTAGAACACATCAACGGCTACATTCAGCTGTGAGCTGTTTTGTGTAAAAGTTAAACCGCTGTCTTTACAGATTGTCTTACAGATGAGCTTCACATCTCCGTCTGAGAATTATACATGACTGCACGTCTTTTAAAAGCATTTAAATAAAAACACTCCAGCGATCCAACACAATAAATATACAAGAATATTTTAAAGAACTACATTAGCTGCAAATGAGCTTTTCAATACGTTTCAGTAACGAACATGTTACCGAGCTTTGACTTACTTTCACTTTGAACTCGGTGGAAAATGCATATAAATAATGCCTTTAAAATTACAATATTCCAGCCATTTAATTGTAAATACCCATTAGAACACATCAAGACCTGAATTCAGCTGTTTGAGCGAATTTATTGAAAACCCTAAGCATTTCCTTCACCGCATATGGTTGCCTTCAACGAGTATACATGGAGACGAACGACATAATTTGCACGAATTTGACCGCCTTTAAAATTACAATATTGCAGCGATTTAATTCAGTCCACCCATTAGAAAATATCAACAGCTAAATGCAGTTGTTTGTGAGCATTTTGTTTTCACCCAGAGAGCGATGTATTCAGCAGTGTGTTAGACATGAGCTCCGAGATGTCCGTCTGAGAATTATACATGACTGCACGTCTTTTAAAGGCATTTAAATACAAACACTCCAGCGATTGCACACAATAAATATATAAGAATATTTTAAAGACCTACATTGAGTGCAAATGACTTTTTTCACAGGCTTAACTAACTAACATTGAATGCACTGCTCAGTCTTCATCTGCATCAAAGACATCATTTGCACGTCTTTTAAAGGTATTTAAATACAAACACTCCAGCGATTAAACACAATTATAGTAGAGTAACATATTACACAGCTTAAATGCTTGCTTATTAATGCTTTTAGGCTCAACCGCACAGCAACGCTTTCAAGCACGCGCTGCACACTTGTTGTATGGCAAGCTGTTTTAACCTAAAATACACATAAATCCTCTATGGCAAGCTGTTTAGCCTAAAATATACTAAGCATTACTTATCGTAATAGCATTTTTACTAGCAACAATTCAATCAGAGAGCTCTAAGTGTTCTGGGCTGGCCCTTTTGCCCGAAGGCTGCCCAATTTGGCTCTCCAAGCCAACATTTAAAGTTTGTCATCGAACTTTAGCTTCTAGTTATATGTTATTATTCTTATGGTACACGAATTTACAAACGCTACTCCTCCTAGGGCTTGAATGCCACAAGCCCCAAACTTGGCAGATACCTGGGTCCTGCTCTAAAGTTAGTTGCTATATCTTTTTAGACTGATCAGACTTACAGTTGATTTATTATCAATTTTTGAATATGACACATTTCCCAATGAATTACATGGGCTGAGAAAAAATGCGCCCTCTAACAGTAATACCTCTCGACTGAAGAGGCGGGACTCAAACCTCTCACTTACAGTCACTCTGAAATCGGTGGAAATACAAATAAATATCGCCTTAAAAATTTAATTATTACAGCGATTTAACTCTAAATACCCATTAGAACATATCAACAGTTAAATTCAGTGGTTTTATAGTTCTTGTAAAAGAAAAGCTCGCACCCTTCAGCGCTTATACAAGCCGTCAGCACTAGGCTACTCTCTCTGTGCATGTGCTCACAAACAACATAAATTGCACGAATTAGAACGCCTTTAAAATAAATATATTTCAGCGATTTGTTTGTAAATACTCATTAGAACACATCAACAAATCAGCCTTTTGTGATCTGTTTTATTTCAAAGTTAAAGCACTGTCTTCAGCAAATGTGTTACACAGACGAGCTTTCACGGCTCGGAGCTAACTTACCCGACTGAGAATAATACATGACTGAACGTCTTTTAAAAGCATTTAAATAAAAACACTCCAGCGATCCAACACAATAAATATACAAGAATATTTTAAAGAACTACATTAGCTGCAAATGAGCTATTCAATAGGTTTCACTAACGATCATGTTACCGAGCTGTGACCTATACTTTCACTTTGACTTCGGTGGAAAATGCATATAAATAACGCCTTTAAAATTACAATATTCCAGCCATTTAATTGTAAATACCCATTAGAACACATCAAGACCTGAATTCAGCTGTTTGAGTGAATTTATTGAAACCCCTAAGCATTTCCTTCACCGCGTACAGATTGCTTTCAACGAGTTTACATGGAGACGAACGACATAATTTGCACGAATTAGAACGCCTTTAAAATTACAATATTGCAGCGATTTAATTCAGTCCACCCATTAGAAAATATCAACAGCTAAATGCAGTTGTTTGTGAGCATTTTGTTTTCATACAGAGAGCGCTGCGTTCAGCTGTGTGTTAGACATGAGCTCCGAGATGTCCGACTGACAATTATACATGACTGCACGTCTTTTAAAGGCATTTAAATACAAACACTCCAGCGATTGCACACAATAAATATAGAAGAATATTTTAAAGACCTACATTGGGTGCAAATGACTTTTTTCATAGGCTTAACTAACTAACATTGGATGCACTGCTCAGTCTTCGTCTGCATCATCAAACACATCATTTGCACGTCTTTTAAAGGTATTTAAATACAAACACTCCAGCGATTAAACACAATAATAGTAGAGTAATATAATACACAGCTTAAATGCTTGCTTATTTCTGCTTTTAGGCTCAACCGCACAGCAACGCGTCGTGGGTTTCAAGCACGCGCTGCAAACTTGTTGTATGGCAAGCCGTTTTAACGTAAAATCCACACACGATCCTCTATGTTTTAGCCTAAAATATACTAAGCATTTCTTGTCGTACTGCCATTTTTACTAGCAACAATTCAATCAGAGAGCTCTAAGTGTTCTGGGCTGGCCCTTTTGCCCCAAGGCTGCCCAATTTGGCTCTCCAAGCCAACATTTAAAGTTTGTCATCGAACTTTAGCTTCTAGTTATGTTGGCTTGGAGAAGCCAACATATTGTTATGCTATTTAAACTTATTATTATTATTAAACTTCTTCTGAGACTAAAATTCTATACGCTACTCCTCCTAGAGCTTTAAGGCTACAAGCCCCAAACTCGGCGGAGCCCTGGGCCCTGGTCACCAAAGTGTTGCTATATCTTTTTGGAATGATCAGACTTACAGTTGATTTAATATTAATTTTTTTACATGAAAAATTTCTATGGGATTTCAATGGGCTGAGAAAAAATGCGCCATCTAAAGGCGCAATACCTCTCCACTGAAGAGGCGGGACTCAAACCTCTTGCTTACAGTCACTCTGAAATCGGTGGAAATACAAATAAATACCGCCTTAAAAATTCAAATATTACAGCGATTTAACTCTAAATACCCATTAGAACATATCAACAGCTAAATTCAGTGGTTTGTGAGTAGTTCTTGTAAAAGAAAAGCTCGCACCCTTCAGCGCTTGTACAAGCCGTCAGCACTAGGCTTCTCTCTCTCTCGACATGTGCTCACAAACAACATAAATTGCACGAATTAGAACGCCTTTAAAATAAATATATTTCAGCGATTTGTTTGTAAATACCCATTAGAACACATCAACAAATCAGCCTTTTGTGATCTGTTTTATTTCAAAGTTAAAGCACTGTCTTCAGCAAATGTGTTATACAGACGAGCTTTCACGGCTCGGAGCTAACTTACCCGACTGAGAATTATGACTGCACGTCTTTTAAAAGCATTTAAATAAAAACACTCCAGCGATCCAACACAATAAATATACAAGAATATTTTAAAGAACTACCTTAGCTGCAAATGAGCTTTTCAGTTTCACAAACGAACATGTTACCGAGCTGAGACTTACTTTCACTTTGATTTCGGTGGAAAATGCATATAAATAACGCCTTTAAAATTACAATATTCCAGCCATTTAATTGTAAATACCCATTAGAACACATCAAGACCTGAATTCAGCTGTTTGAGCGAATTTATTGAAACCCCTAAGCATTTCCTTCACCGCGTACAGATTGCTTTCAACGAGTTTACATGGATACGAACGACATAATTTGCACAAATTTGACCGCCTTTAAAATTACATTATTGCAGCGATTTAATTCAGTCCACCCATTAGAAAATATCAACAGCTAAATGCAGTTGTTTGTGACTATTTTTTTTTCATACAGAAAGCGCTGCATTCAGCAGTGTGTTAGACATGAGCTCCGAGATGTCCGACTGAGAATTATACATGACTGCACGTCTTTTAAAGGCATTTAAATAAAAACACTCCAGCGATTCAACACAATAAATATAGAAGAATTTTTTAAAGACCTGCATTGGGTGCAAATGACGTTTTTCATAGGCTTAACTAACATGAGGTGCACGGCTGCATTTATGTGTCTGTTAACAAAGACATCATTTGCACGTCTTTTAAAGGTATTTTAATACAAACACTCCAGCGATTAAACACAATAATTGTAGAGTAATATATTACACAGCTTAAATGCTTGCTTATTAATGCTTTTAGGCTCAACCGCACAGCAACGCTTTCAAGCACGCGCTGCACACTTGTTGTATGGCAAGCCGTTTTAACCTAAAATACACATAAATCCACTATGGCAAGCTGTTTTAACCTAAAATATACTAAGCATTACTTCTCGTAATAGCATTTTTACTAGCAACAATTCAATCAGAGAGCTCTAAGTGTTCTGGGCTGGACCTTTTGCCCGAAGGCTGCCCGGTTTGCTTCTCCAAGCCAACATTTAAAGTTTGTCATCGAACTTTAGCTTCTAGTTATTATTCTTCTTCTGAGACCAAAATTTTCTGACTGCTACTCCTCCTAGAGCTTTAACTCTACAAACTCCAAACTCAGCCCAGATCTTCATACTGGTCTAACTCGAGTTGCTATATCTTTTCTAACTAATCGGACTTACGGTTTTCCTAAAAATCCCGATTAAAACTGGGAATAAAATCTCATTGACTTACATTGACGGAATGTTCAAACTCCAACTGTCAAAATTCAAATTTAAACTGCCAGAATCCTTTGAGACTCAAATCAGGCTTCCCTTCTATCTACTATTTCTAATCTGATCAAACTCATTTAAACTCATCTATCTATCTATCTATCTATCTATCTATCTATCTATCTATCTATCTATCTATCTATCTATCTATCTATCTATCTATCTATCTATCTATCTATCTATCTATCCATCTATTAATCTATCTATAAATCTATCCATCTATAAATCTGTCTATCTATAAATCTGTCTATCTATTAATCTATCTATTAATCTGTCTATCCATTAATCTATCTATCTATAAATCTATCTATTAATCTATCTATCTATAAATCTATCCATCTATAAATCTGTCTATCTATAAATCTATCTATTAATCTATCTATAAATCTATCTATCTATAAATCTGTCTATCTATTAATCTATCTATCTTTCTATCTCTCCATCTTAATCATGCTAACAATATGCTAATCATGCTAAAATCATGCTAGTGACTTGCTAGTCATGCTAAATTCATGTTAGCGACTTGCTAGTCATGCTAAATTCATGTTAGCGACTTGCTAGTCATGCTAAAATCATGCTAGCGACTTGCTAAAACCTTGCTAGCGACTTGCTAGTCATGCTAAAATCATGCTAGCAACTTGCTAATCATGCTTAATTCGTGCTAGCGTCTTGCTAGTCATGCTAAAATCATGCTAGTGACTTGCTAGTCATGCTAAAATCATGGTAGTGACTTGCTAATCATGTTAAAATCATGCTAGCGACTTGCTAGTCTTGCTAAAATCATGTTAGCGACTTGCTAGTAATGCTAAAATCATGCTAGTGACTTGCTAGTAATGATAAAATCATGCTAGCGACTTTGCTAGTCAGGCTAAAATCATGCTAGGGACTTGCTAGTCATGCTAAAATCATGCTAGTGACTTTGCTAATCATACTAAAATCATGCTAGCGACTTGCTTTTCATGCTAAAATCATGATAGCGACATGCTAAAATCATGCTAGCGACTTTCTAGTAATGCTAAAATCATGCTAGTGACTTGCTAATCATGCTAAAATCATGCTAGCGACTTGCTTGTCATGCTAAAATCATGCTAGCGATTTGTTAAAATCATGCTAGCGACTTGCTAATCATGTTAAAATCATGCTAGCGACTTGCTTGTCATGCTAAAATCATGCTACCGACTTGCTAATCATGTTAAAATCATGCTAGCGATTTGCTTGTCATGCTAAAATCATGCTACCGACTTGCTAATCATGCTAAAATCATGCTAGCGACTTGCTAGTCATGCTAAAATCATGCTAGTGACTTGCTAGTCGTGCTAGGATCATGCTAGTAACTTGTTAGTCATGCTAGTATCATCCTAAAATCATGCTAGCGATTTGCTTGTCATGCTAAAATCATGCTACCGACTTGCTAATCATGCTAAAATCATGCTAGCAACTTGCTAGTCATGCTAAAATCATGCTAGCAACTTGCTAGTCATGCTAAAATCATGCTAGCGACTTGCTAGTCATGCTAAAATCATGCTAGTGACTTGCTAGTCGTGCTAGGATCATGCTAGTAACTTGTTAGTCATGCTTGTCTATCTATAAATCTATCCATCTATTAATCTGTCTATCTATAAATCTATATCTATTAATCTATCTATCTATTAATCTGTCTATCTATAAATCTATATCTATTAATCTATCTATCTATAAATCTGTCTATCTATAAATCTATATCTATTAATCTATCTATCTATAAATCTGTCTATAAATCTGTCTATAAATCTATCTGTCTATAAATCTATATATCTATTAATCTATCTATAAATCTGTCTATTAATCTGTCTATAAATCTATCTGTCTATAAATCTATCTATCTATAAATCTATCTATAAATCTGTCTATAAATCTATCTATCTATAAATCTGTCTATTAATCTGTCTATAAATCTATCTGTCTATAAATCTATCCATCTATAAATCTGTCTATCCGTTTAAGCTTTAAAACTACTTTAAACTTAAAACTATTTCAGACTGAAAACCTTCAAACTTAAATCTTTTCAAACTTTTTCTATCTTTAAACTTTAAAAACTAATCAAACTGCTTAAAGCTTTCAAAACTTCTTTAAACTTTAAGGCAAAGCTTTCTCAAGCCAACTTAAAGTTTGTCTCGACGAACTTTTTTATCTAGTTAACTCATAGTTACTGCTTATTGGGAGTAAGTAAGGCAGTTGTTGTATGAGAATTATGATCTTAATACGCTTTGCTTATTATGGGCTTATTAAGATGGTAGTAGCAGAAGAATAGTCATTCTCTCTTAATAACACTTAATAAATATAGTCTATTCTTATGTAACAACACACATAACTACAAGTGTTAATAGTGTCCAATCAACTCTAAATTAAGTCTTTATAAGTCTGAATATGTTACCCATTCTAAAGTGAAGTCTTGTTCATTACTAATTCACTAGTAGTTGGATACTTATTAACCCTTACCCATTCCCTATTCTAAAGCTACCTGCTCTTCACAATTAACAGATACATTACAACACACAACTACTATAACTGATTGTTAGAACCTCTATTCTGGGTCACTGCAGTTTCTCAGGCCTTTCTCAGGTCTGTCGAGTGGATCAGCAACAAGCGCTTGGGATAGACAACAACACACCAAAGTCTAATACAAGTTGGTTTATTGTTATCTATGTGCTAAGGGGGATTATAAGAATTAATGTGTTTTGCAGTGAGGTTTTCTTAAGTTAATATTTTGTAGTTTCTTGTCTTTCGCAGTTTGCTTCAGTTAAGAGTGTGATGATACAGTTCTGTCTGGGAATGTTTTGTCTGTCTGTTTCAGGGTTATCTGTCGGCAGGAAACCAGTTGAGTGCGGCTGCACTATCTTCCTCTCTTCCTTATAGTTGCCCTGGATCATCTGTAATTTTCCTTCCCATATGTAGAAGTATTTGCTTAAATGATATGTGAACCCCCGCCTACATGAAGGCTTGTAAGGGTGCTGTATAAAAGATGGGACTGCCCCATCTTCTTTAGTAGATAACAATAAACCAACTTGTATTAGACTTTGGTGTGTTGTTGTCTATCCCAAGCGCTTGTTGCTGATCCACTCGACAGACCTGAGAAAGGCCTGAGAAACTGCAGTGACCCAGAATAGAGGTTCTAACAATTTGGTGACCCCGACGTGATGTCTCTGATCAGGTAAGATGAAGTATAGTTTGTCTACCTGATTAGTTACATTATTGCTCGTGTTGTGAGTAGATACGATGAAGTATAGTTTGTCTATCTAGATATTGCGCAGACCAGGTAAGATGAAGTATAGTTTGTCTATCTGAAGGCTGCCGCAAATACATTGCGAGGACCAGGTAAGGCGAAGTATAGTTTGCCTATCTGAAGGCCGCCGCAATATTCTCAGCAAAACTGAGAGAGCGCGCTCAAATAAATTAAAAGCAAAAGTGTGGGTCACGAGTTTCGGTCTGTCCCGTGGTGAGGTGAATATCTGTATATCTATCATGGGAGCCACCTATCCTAAACCAAATCCTGGCGAAACACCAAATGATTGGATGAATAGATGTAGTTGGGGTTTTTACACAAATTTATGGGTGAATAATTTAGCGGGTTGGACCGAAGCCAATGGGATGTATCCTACATATCCGCGAATGGGTTCTTTTGACCCAAATCATATGGCACAAGCTTTTCGATTGACATATAAAGGCGAAGGTGACCCTGAATGGGACCAAAAATATATGAAAGACGGGTATGATGTTTGGTTAAAAATGCAAACTGTATGGAATGATAAACAGGGTATTTCACTGCCAAAATCTGTCAGGAATGTGGTACCGAAAAAGCCGACAGGGAAAAACGAGAAAAAATTATTAGCTGAGGCTGAGTCGAAGTTACAGAAAACCAAATTAGAGAAAGCAGCTAAACTCTATCCAGAAGCACCGTCTACTTCTTCACTCCCGCCGTGCACGCCGCCACACTATCCGGCGCCCGCGCCTAACATACCTGCGCGCAGCGTGCCCGCGCTTACTTCCGCAGAGCATTGCGCGCCCCCACCAGCGCCCGTCAAGAAAATAAATGAAGCTCACTTGTGGATATCAAAACGAAAGGGTCACGTAGAGGTAACTCCGCCGTCCGTCTCAACTTTGAAAGACATTTTGAGCATGTTGCCTGAAGTGGACAAACCTTTACACTTCGTGGACATGTTAATAAAATTGTCGCGACACAGCCATTTTACCGGCGGCAGATTATAAATTCATAATCATGTCCAAAATGGGTAATAAATACGACGAGACGCGTTTACTCGATACAGTTACCTGCTTAGCTGCAGGGAATGATGAGCTCCAGGCAAAGCCCCGGGAGGAGGACGAGGATGATTGGGAGGCTAGAGCAAAACCCGCATCTACTAAAAAAGATGGGGAAAGTTATTTTTACTGGCGAGACAACCCTAACTAGGGCTGCACGATTTGGAGAAAAAAATCTAATTGCGATTTTTCTGATCAAAATTGCGATTTGCGATTTAAAATGCGATTTACTACTATTTCATAAAAGAGCTACAGGTTTGATATGGTTGTTTTAACAGCACCAAAGAAAGACCAAGCATAATCACAAAGTATGCTACACTGTTCTACTGTTTATTTAAAACCTCTTAAACATTGTTGCCTTATATTTATAATATATATATATATATTATTTTATAATAAAATATAATTAAAATCTTAAACTTTTAGGAATCCAAACACACTGTAAACAATTTTACATCAGTAAAACACTGATGATAACCTACATTAAGAGACACTTTGTTGGGAAGTTGAGCCGCTGCTCCCGCTCATCTTTTCCAAATGGCGTTAACGTTATTTGCTCAGTACATGCAGTAGAGACCTGCACTCCTACGGGAGTATAGCGGGACCCGACGCAACCGACTGCGGCGCGGGACAAAACTTGATGGGCGAGTGCGGCTGTTCGGGACGCGGGAAAATAAAATGATTCGCGGGACCCCCGCAAAATAGAAATATCTAAAAAGCAAAATATTGTTATTCATCTATTGCGCAAAAGCAGCAAGAACAACTAGTATACAACTTACAGCTATGATTAGTAAGCACAAGGATAGGCAGTCATCATCAGAGGTGTTTAAGTTAGAATCCACTCACTGCTCAAACATTCTTGCACAGTGCTGAATATTGCGTGCTCGCGAATTAAAACATTGTGAAAGATTCATTGTGCATAATATTCATTGTGTTAGAGCTTTATGAGATCGCATATGAACTGAGATGTCAACTTTAGCTTTGTCTGCTTGCATTCTGCTATGGATACACACAGTAGCTCATGCTTGCTCTTCTGTTAAGAATAACAGTGGTTTGTGAATGTTGATGCTTAGCCTATATAACAAATATTTTATCAGGAGCGTTTATGCTGGGGTTTTGTGAAATTACGAGATGTTACAAAACTGTTTCATGTAAATTCAATTGATGTACTGAAAAGAAAACTATATAGGTTACTTTTATGCGGGCAGGAGCGGGACAAACCATGAATGTCGAGGCGGGAACTGAACGAGATAAACATTTCTGCGGATGCGGGACTGAAAAATACGTCCTGTGCATGTCTCTACATGCAGTGTTAAAATGCCCCCTATTGGTTAAACTCTGCATCAAACGTAATATAAGCATGAAGACGTAATATGCACATGAAGTGACCCGTCAAAAATGACTTATATGCTTGTTACCACATTTGATAATCAATCGAAATAATCGCAGCTCTTGCGATTTGAAAATCGCACCCTTTCAAATCGCGATTTCGGTTTAAAAACGATTAATCGTGCAGCCCTAACCCTAACGCTATATCTACTCTTCAGAAGCAGCTCACTAAATTTCTGATAGGTGAAAGACACGCCAATAGGGACCTTTCACATGTAACTAACTGTAAACAGGAAAAGAAAGAGCCAGTGCCTGTTTTCTTTAAAAGATTTAAAGACGCTTGGATTCACTTAGGCGGGTTTGAATTAGATGACCATGTGCCAGATTGCCTCTTTGTTTCCACATTCCTTAACAATTGTGCACTCGAGGTGCAGCCTTTGCTGAAATTGCAGTTAACCGACCGATCACGATTGACAGTGGAGGATGTGGGGAAAAAGATTAGAACAATGGCTGGTGACGGGTTATTTGATCTGCCTAAAACAGCGAACCCTGCCTTCCTGCATTATGCAGGGATGAATACATCCGATTGGACAAGGGTTCTTCCAATTGTCTTAGCAGACCTAAGAATGATGCCTCAGCCAAATTTAGACAACTTATCACCCTATGAGGTGGTGATGGGCCGACCTTTCCCCATCCCTTGGCGCCGCGGAATGGTAGGGATAGGTGTGGTGTTAACTGATCATATGTCTGAGTACTCTGTAGGCCTAATAGAAAAATTAACTGAGTTCTGGGAAAGGGTTAACATGAAACACCCTGAGATCCCTAAAGCTAACTCACACCCCTTTGAAGTGGGCAATCAAGTATTGATAAAGAAACTAAAAACCGGGGGCCTTAATGACTCTCGGTATGATGGGCCTACAGAGATACTAGCGGTGACCAGAACTGCTGTTTTAACTGATCTTTTTCCACAGTGGATTCATGCAACCAGAGTGAAACCCTTGAAATGAAGAACAATGTATTACATGTACTAACTGTTTTTGTTTTCCAGAGCAATAATGTGTATTGTCCTAGCTGGACTCATGGTACCCAACGCTTCAAAGGAGGAGGTCAAAAGAAACCTCTTCTGGCAGTATGCCAACTGGACAGCGCGTCAACTGACCAATGAATCATGTGTGGTGTGTTAAGAATTATTCCGCACCATAATAACTGTATCCTTGAAACCATTTGTCTATAACTGTGAACCCCCCAATTTCACTGTGTTTAGTACATATTATACAGGGAAAATGTATGTATATTCTCCTAGGTGTGTAAAGAGGGTAACAACACCCTATACTGATGAAACTAAACGGTACCAAAATTACTGTTGTATGAATGAAACGTGCAAGAAAGAAGGTAGTGCATCAAGTAAAAATGAAACTGAAACTGTTGATGTAAAAGTTAGCCTGGTGTTACCAGAAGGTTTTATGTTTTCTTATTGTTTTAATGGGACATCAGGTGAAAGCGTGACAGGTATAAGTGCTACAAATTGTAAACAAATAATAAACCAAGGGCAGGGTATAGACAGGTGGCTGCAAAGCTACTGTCCAAGGTTCGAGAGGGGCTCATGTGAGAAGAACACCGCAGCATGTGCTAAGGGAAATAATAGAACTGCTTGTTACACCTCTAGGAACACTGCCTGCATTGAATTGCTCACGCTCTGTGAAGACCCCTGGCCAGCGAAAGGTGCAGTGCTGGCTGATGACTGGTACTGGTACTGTGGTGAGGACACTGTAAACAACACTTACAGGATGAACTGGACAGGCCTCTGTGCACCAGTGCAGCTGCAACATCGTGTGACTGTTATGCATACACAACGTGATTTGTTTTTCAGGAGCAAACGATCAGTGGACAACGAGGATGTCCCTGATGAACATCAGATGAGGTCACACTGGACTCGGTTCTGGAAGTCTATGGTACCTCAGTTCGGCGTCTCTGACCTACTGAGACAACAGAACATCATGCATTATCGACTGGCATCATTTGTTAACAGCACCACAGCTGCACTGGCAGGGGTACAAAGTGAACTGAAAGCACTGAGACAGGTGGTCATGTAGAACAGGTTGGCCCTGGACATGCTTCTTGCCCAGGAGGGCGGGGTCTGTTCTATTGTAGGGGATAAATGCTGCACATACATACCTGCAAATGATGAGCCCGAGGGATCAATTGGCACTGCTGTAGCTACTATGAAGCAGATCTCATCACAGATATATGAGGATGAGCTAAAGTCTAGAACTAACAATTGGAATTGGGGTATTCTCTCTAGCCTATTTGGCACGTTTGCACCTTATGTCTCAATGATAATACCGGTATTACTTATTTTGTTTTTATTGTGTATTTTTGGTCCATGCATTGTTTCACACAACGTATGTATACTATGGTGTCTGCTATCTCTGCAGGATATCGCCCACTGCCACAGAAGGATACAGGAGAATCCAGACTCTAGAGAGAGTCTGGAAGAGGGGATTATAAGAATTAATGTGTTTTGCAGTGAGGTTTTCTTAAGTTAATATTTTGTAGTTTCTTGTCTTTCGCAGTTTGCTTCAGTTAAGAGTGTGATGATACAGTTCTGTCTGGGAATGTTTTGTCTGTCTGTTTCAGGGTTATCTGTCGGCAGGAAACCAGTTGAGTGCGGCTGCACTATCTTCCTCTCTTCCTTATAGTTGCCCTGGATCATCTGTAATTTTCCTTCCCATATGTAGAAGTATTTGCTTAAATGATATGTGAACCCCCGCCTACATGAAGGCTTGTAAGGGTGCTGTATAAAAGATGGGACTGCCCCATCTTCTTTAGTAGATAACAATAAACCAACTTGTATTAGACTTTGGTGTGTTGTTGTCTATCCCAAGCGCTTGTTGCTGATCCACTCGACAGACCTGAGAAAGGCCTGAGAAACTGCAGTGACCCAGAATAGAGGTTCTAACACTGATGAACCTTAGTCTTAATGTTGCATCTAAAAAAAAGGTCTCTGGTTACGTATGTAATCTTGGTTCACTGATATGTGGGAAACAATATGGAAGCTGCTGGGAATCCCTTACAGAAAAACCACATGAATTTCACATGTGCAAAAACAAATGTGGTCACATGTGGCCACATATTCTGCACATGTGTTATTTCACATGTGAAAACGTGTGCTTGCACATGTGACACACGTGAAAATCACATGTGATTCTGCAAATGTGAATTTTCACATGTGAAAATCACATGTGACATGACAAACGTGTGCTTTTGGAACACTTTCATGTGCATTCTGTGTGAATTCCCATGTGAATCACATGTGATTCCCATGTGAAACCCTTGTGATCACATGTGAAAAATGTGTATTTACATGTGTATTCCCATGTAAAACATGTATATTATAAACCTGCTTGTGTTACAATGTTGTGATAGTGAAATGAATCACAACTGTCAACTGTCAATATTTTATTCATGCAAAATATACACTCAAAAATATTTAATATTGTTTGTTCAATTCAATTGTATAGAAAAATTCCATTAAGTTTTATTTAGCAATCCTTACACACTATCCATATTATGAAGATTTCAAATGAATAACTACAATCTAAAGTATTTATATAAATCTTTAAGGGATGGTTCATCCAAAAATGAAAATTATGCCATTATACCCTCATGTAGTTCCAAACAAGAAAGGCCTTCATTCATCATCAAAACACAAACATATAAGATAAATTAAGATATTTTTGGGATGCTTCGAGAGCTTTCTGACCCTGCATAGACAGCAATGCAACTGAAATGTTCCCAGGGCCAGAAATGTAGTAAGGACATTATTAAAATAGTTAATGTGACATCAGTGAGTCATCTGTATTTTTGCTCAAAGAAAACTAAAATGACGACCATATTCAAAAATGTCTTCTCTTCCATGTCAGTCTGATGTCCTAACTAGCTTCCTGGGCCTGGGAACATTTGCATTGATGTCTATGCAGGGTCAGAAAGCTCTCGAATTTCTCCAAAATTATCTAAATTTGTGTTCTGATGATGAACAAAGGTCTTGCAGGTTTGGAACAACATGAGGGTATGTAATTAATGACAGAATTTTTCATTCTGAGTAAACCTTTTCCTTTAATAACTGGTAATGTGCTACAGCAATTTTGTTCTTAAATTAAAAAAAAAGTGATCACTCACATTTCCCATGGCATGAAGTTGATAAAACCTGAAAGTACACCAAAAGGCACTGCTAAGTAGACCTAACAACTCGAGTCATATGTGACCTTGGACCACAAAACCAGTCTTAAGTCGCTGGGGTATATTTGTAGCAATAGCCAAAAATACATTGCATGGGTCAAAATTATTGATTTTTCTTTTATGCCAAAAATCATCAAGAAATTAAGTAAAGTTCATGTTCCATGAAGATTTTTTGTAAAATTCCTACCTTAAACATATCAAAATGTAATTTTTGATTTGTAATATGCATTGTTAAGAACCTAATTTGTACAACTTTAAAGGTGATTTTCTCAGTCTTTTTGATTTTTTTGCATCCTCCGATTTCTGATTTCAAATAGATGTATCTCAGTCAAATATTGTCCTATCCTAACAAACCATACATCAATAGAAAGCTTATTTATTGAGCTTTCATATGATGTATAAATCTCAGTTTTGTCAAATTTAACCTTATGACTGGTTTTGTGGTCCAGGGTCACATATTTGATGACATGAGATTGGCAATGAACTGGATTGGTGTCATTGTCTGTAAGGAGGGCCACAGCAGCATCTTCAAACTCATCAGACTTGTCCTAAATAAAAAAAATAAATAAAAAAAGAGAGATACAAATCACAAAAAAATGCAGTGTCCAAAATGGCATTGATCAATTTAAGATGTTTTTTTAAACTATCAATGATTTTTTATATATATATATATATATATATATATATATATATATATTTACATTAGTTTTTGACACTTAATTTTAAAAAGACAGCTAAACTAAGCTAAAGTTTACACAACAATTTAGATTCAATCATTATTTACGTTTATTCCATAGTCTTTCTTTTTGATACCACAAAATGGGGGGGAAAATTTGTGGAAAAAAATTGTTTTTTAAAATTTTGTGTGTAATTGACTGATTTTTGTATTTTGGGTGAGTGGTCTGAACAAAAACACAGATATTGTAACAGATGCAATCAAACATTTATACACTGAATGAACAACAGTATGATCAAAAACACTTTTGTATTTTGATTACATACATAGAGTGTTATTCACAAGGAGACTCACCTGAAGGTTCTCAAAAAGCCAATCACACAGGATGGACAGTGGAATGGCTGGGTGTGTAATTCCTATTAAAACAAGTGTATAAGGTTGACTGTGATGTTACCAGAACAAACGCGATTTTAAATATTCTACTCAGACATATACACAAATAACGTGTTTAATCTAAAAATAGCTAAATCAAAATAGCAAAAACAAACACAAAGTGGACTATTTATAAGGTTAACAATTTTGATTCATTCAAAAACGAAACAAGAAATTCTTTCAAATCGCTCATTCAATTCAATAACAAAACACCTCTGTGCTGTGCAGAGAACAAAAAAACTGCTTTGACTGGTCTTTTTTTAAACTATTTTGGTTGGCGAAATAAGAGCAGAAACAGATTATTCACAACACTGTTGTTAATACTTTACTTACTGAGTTAAATTATCTGTAAATGTTTGTTCTGGAAGTGAACTTCTCCTTTAAGTTGCTATTTTAAACAACTAAACAATTAACTATAACAACTAACATTTGTATGAACTGAAGTTTAACATTGATTTACCTCAGTTTTTGCCTGTTTCATCGAGGGGTGCGCAAACATATGAAGCAGTAGAAGTAGAAAAAGTAGAAAAGCTGTTACAAACATATGAAGCAGAAAAGTATTCAATGTTCTAGAATACAACACATTACAGCTATAAAAACTGAAATTCAACATTAAATGTGTAAAAACTAGGAAATCAAGCTAATTTTGCTTACCTTCTCCTCAGCTTCCCAGCAAACACAGAACGTTCCCCTAACGTTAGTTTTTGGTTCCCGTTTGGTTATTTTATTTGGGAACCAAATAGTAACGTTAGGGGAACGTTCTTTTTAGGTTATTTTTAAAATAACCTTAAAATAACGTTCCCAGAACGTTGCATGGTGGTTGTTTTTAAATAACCTAAAAGTAACCTACAGAGAACGTTTCCTAATGGTTATTTTTGGGTTACTTTGTTGCAACCTTAAAATAACGTTCCCAGAACGTTGCAGGGTGGTTGTTTTTTAAATAACCTAAAAGTAACCTGCAGAGAACGTTCCCCAATGGTTATTTTTGGGTTACTTTGTTGCAACCTTAAAATAACGTTCCCAGAACGTTGCAGGGTGGTTGTTTTTTAAATAACCTAAAAGTAACCTACAGAGAACGTTCTCCAATGGTTATTATTGGGTTACTTTGTTGCAACCTTAAAATAACGTTCCCAGAACGTTGCAGGGTGGTTGTTTTTTAAATAACCTAAAAGTAACCTACAGAGAACGTTGCCCAATGGTTATTTTTGGGTTACTTTGTTGCAACCTTAAAATAACGTTCCCAGAACGTTGCAGGGTGGTTGTTTTTTAAATAACCTAAAAGTAACCTACAGAGAACGTTCCCCAATGGTTATTTTTGGGTTACTTTGTTGCAACCTTAAAATAACGTTCCCAGAACGTTGCAGGGTGGTTGTTTTTTAAATAACCTAAAAGTAACCTACAGAGAACGTTCCCCAATGGTTATTATTGGGTTACTTTGTTGCAACCTTAAAATAACGTTCCCAGAACGTTGCAGGGTGGTTGTTTTTTAAATAACCTAAAAGTAACCTACAGAGAACGTTGCCCAATGGTTATTTTTGGGTTACTTTGTTGCAACCTTAAAATAACGTTCCCAGAACGTTGCAGGGTGGTTGTTTTTTAAATAACCTAAAAGTAACCTACAGAGAACGTTGCCCAATGGTTATTTTTGGGTTACTTTGTTGCAACCTTAAAATAACGTTCCCAGAACGTTGCAGGGTGGTTGTTTTTTAAATAACCTAAAAGTAACCTACAGAGAACGTTCCCCAATGGTTATTATTGGGTTTCTTTGTTGAAACCTTAAAATAACTTTGCAGGGTGTTTGTTTTTAAAGTAAATGGGGACCTAATACTGTATTAGAGTACAGGCAGTTTCAAGATACTATGATAACATAAAAATCAAAAAGCATTGCCACATGAATTAAGTGTCGCAAGTTTCACAATGAGCATTTATACCTCAGAGAGTAGATCTGCATTTTAGCCTGAATGTGATAATAATAATAACTAGATATGTACATTTCCTGAAGAAAATGTGAGTGGTGCTTGCTTTGGCAAAACTCGGCCCTCGGTTGCTACGTTGTTGATATGCAGTTGCTATGGCACCCATGATGGTTGCTAGGGACATTGCTAGGGTACCCGGGATGGTTGCTAGGGTGTTGCTATGCGGTTTCTAGGGCCGTTGCTAGGGAAACCAGGGTGGTTGCTAGGGTGTTGCTATGTGGTTGCTAGGGTACCTGGGGTGGTTGCTAGGGCCGTTGCTAGGGTTCCCAGGTAGGTTGCTAGGGTGTTGCTATGCGGTTGCTAGGGTACCCAGGGTGGTTGCTAAGGTGTTGCTATGCGGTTGCTAGGGTACCCAGGGTGGTTGCTAGGGTGTTGCTATGCGGTTGCTAGGGTAACCAGGGTGGTTGCTATGGTGTTGCTATGCGGTTGCTATGCTACCCGGGGTGGTTGCTAGGGCCGTTGCTAGGGTACCCAGGGTGGTTGCTAAGGTGTTGCTATGTGGTTGCTAGGGTACTTGGGGTGGTTGCTAGGGTGTTGCTATGTGGTTGCTAGGGTACTCGGAGTGGTTGCTAGGGACGTTGCTAGGGTACCCAGGGTGGTTGCTAGGGTGCCCGGGGCGGTTGCTAGGGCCGTTGCTAGGGTACCCAGGGTGTTTGCTAAGGTGTTGCTATGCGGTTGCTAGGGTACCCGGGGTGGTTGCTAGGGTGTTGCTATATGGTTGCTAGGGTACCCAGGGTGGTTGCTAGGGCCGTTGCTAAGGTACCCGGGGTAGTTGCTAGGGCATTGGTAGGCAGTTGCTAGGGTATCTGGGGTGGTTGCTAGGGTGTTGCTATGCGGTTGCTATGGTACCCGGGGTGGTTGTTAGGGAGTTGCTATGTGGTTGCTATGGTACTCGGGTAGTTACTAGGGCAGTTGCTATGCGGTTGCTAGGGTACTTGGGTGGTTGCTAGGGCCGTTGCTAAGGTAACCGGGCTAGTTGCTATGGCATTGGTATGCAGTTGCTACTTGTCAAAGATCATTACTATGGAGTGTTATAGAGGTCTTTGCATGATTAGCCCTTAGCTAATTGCTATTAGCATGTAGCTATTGAGTGCTAGCATGTATAGCATGTTGAGAGTTTGCTAGCATGAGTCAAAAGTAGCAACTCCCATGTCTATGCAACATTCTGATACAAAAATATAGGTCTTGCTAAATGGTTGCTAGGGTACTCTGTTTGGTTGCTAGGGATTGGCCAATGACGACACTGTAAAGTGTAGTTGCCAGTATGATTGATATAAAACAACCCCCATGTCTCTGTGACATTCAGGTCAGAAGATATGCCTGTGTGGCTTTAGGTTGCTAGGGTACTCTTATTGGTTGCTAGGGAGTGGCCAATAATGACAATGTAAAGTGTAGTTGCCAGTATGAGTGATTTAAACCAACCCCCATGTCTCTGTGACATTCAGGTCTGAAGATATGCCTATGTGGATTCGGGTTGCTAGGGTACTCTGTTTGGTTGCTAGGGAGTGGCCAATAACAACACTGTAAAGTGTAGTTGCCAACATGAGTGATTTAAACCAACCCCCATGTCTCTGTGACATTGAGGTGCGAAGATATGCCTGTGTGGCTTTGGGTTGCTAGGGTACTCTGTTTGGTTGCTAGGGAGTGGCCAATTACGACACTGTAAAGTGTAGTTGCCAGTATGAGTGATATAAACCAACCCCCATGTCTCTGTGACATTCAGGTCTGAAGATATACCTGTGTGGCTTTGGGTTGCTAGGGTACTCTGTTTGGTTGCTAGGGAGTGGCCAATGACGACACTGTAAAGTGTAGTTGCCAGTATGAGTGATATAAACCAACCCCCATGTCTCTGTGACATTCAGGTCAGAAGATATGCCTGTGTGGCTCTAGGTTGCTAGGGTACTCTGTTTGGTTGCTAGGGAGTGTCAATGTTGATTGGTGATTGGGCGTTTGCTGCCCCGACTCAAAGGAGTCCGCCCCCTTGTCTCTATGATACTCTGATCCAGAGATATGCATCTGGGCCATTATAATGGAAGTCTATGGGATCAGTTGCTAGGGTGCCCTAAATGGTTGCTAGGGCGTGGCTTGACACCTTCATGATGATCCGGAGAGTCTGATTGGCCATCTGAGTAAAATGAGCCCGCCTCCATGTCTCTAGGCCAATGTGATGCTGAGTTATGGCCAATGCAAAATCCCTATGTAAATTACCATAGTAGGAAAAACTCATGTGTTTCATGGGCCGTCCCTCACCATAGTAAGTCAATGGGGCCACTTTGGGGCGCTTTTGCGCCCCAGGGGTGCAACTTATACCCCATTGAGTGGTGTGTTCTCGCACAGCTTGATAGCCTCTCCAAATGTGGCGAATCACGTGTTTCTGCGAAATTGTCGCTCGGCACTACGTCCCGTCAAAGTTTGCCACAATGCATTGTCTATGGGACGTTTTTGGGGCGCTTTTTCGCCCCGTGTGATGTCATCGTACCCCCGATCCCTTATAAAAGTCATAGCACACCGAGTCTATATAGGCCGCACGATTTGACACCTGTTTCCAGGGTCTACGACAAAAACTGCGGGAGGAGTAGCGCGCCGAAAATCTGTACGGAATCTATAATAATAATAAAAATAAGCACGCACAACAGTAATAGTGATGCTTTGCCTATGGCAAGCACCACTAATAATAAAGTATTAAGGACACATTTTAATGTCTTAACTTCTGAAAGCATAGAGGTCAATATAGTCATAAATCAAGAAACGTTCAAAAGACCGGTAGGAGGGGGGAGGTTGACTTTATTTAAAATATAACAGTTTCTACATAATACCAGTCTCAAATAAAGAATATAAAGAGCTTTAATAAACAATCCATGATATTTGCAATGGACAAGGTGCAGACAGTGCATGGCAGACACTGGTTATGGACTGCACTTAACGAAACTTTGTTGCGAGATGGGTGTGGGAATGATGATGGGCTACAGGTAGATCTGTGCATCTTGGGATGAACCATCTACCAGGGAATCTGGTGGAGAAAAGAAGTGGAATGTTAGAGCAGTTTATAAGGAACAGCACAGAGCAACCAACCAAAGCTGCCCTGTGTATGTATGGGACTAAGAACATTGTTCAGATTTATTCATTACTATTAGGCTTTCACAGCAATACTGCTAAATGGCAATTATTTCTACCAAATTACCAAACATGGACCTTTAAGGTATAGTTCTCCCAAAAACTTTATTCAAAAATATATTGTGACAATCATTAATCGGATTTTAGTGACATAGCTGTGTATTATCTAGTACAAACGTTGTTGACAGTATTGTGTGCATGTAGCTACATTGTACATGGTGTTCACTGCCCAACATTATATTATTGCTTATGTCTACAGTTACCAGTATATTTCTATATTACTATTATAGTTATTTCCTTATAAACTCTCCTAACATTCCACTTCTTTTCTCCAGTTGCAGTTGCCAGAAGTAAAAAGCTAGAGATATGCTATAAAATCAACCACTCCACATCCCTTGACTTCATTGTCAGTTTTCATCTAAAATTATGTTCCCTGAATGTTTGAGTTAGAATAGAACTTGTAAGAGTGCAATTATAGGTATGGCTGCATGCTTTTGAAGAAAAATGTAACATGCGATAACTCAACTAATTAAATAATGCAATAGTCAAAACACAGTACAGTACTATGCTTAAAGGGGTTAAGAACTGCCTTTGTATTTTATTTTGTACTGTTCTCTGAGGTCCACTTAAAATGTTATTAAGATTTTTACATCAAAAACATCATAATTTATAAAATAGTTTAATTAAAGGAAAATTATTTTCCATATCAGTTAGAGGAAAAAATTATGGAATCATTCAATGTTGAAGAAAAAAATTATGAAATCAGCTTGTAATTTGTATTTCTGAAACAAATATCTAAACATATCTAAACTGATAATTAGTCAGCAGTTAAAAGAGAGTACTTACAGACCTTAACGAGCTGTTGAACTCGTTACTAATTATAAGGAAACGTCCCCAACAAGAAAGCTGTCAGTTAAAATGATGGAAAGGATTATAAATCTTCAAGATGGAAATTCATTATAAAATGTGGCAAAAGAAGTTGGATCTAAGTTTTCTAAAATTTGGTGTAAATATAAACAAAATGGAAAGATTATAAAATAAATAAAAATACATGTAGGCAGATCAAGGGAAACATCAAAGCATCAAGCAAGAAAACTCAAAGCAATTTGCCTTTAAAATAGAAACTGCACAACGAAACAAATGAAGAAAAAATGGGCAGAAAAGGGAGTTGATGTGCGTGACATATCTGTTAGAAACTGGCTAAATGAAATGAGGTTTACACAGAGAAAGGGCAAATGAAAACCAGCATTAACACATAAAAGAAAACAAAATTAAATTGGGCTAAAGAGAAAAAGTCATGGAGTGTGGATGATTGGATGAAAGTGATATTCAGTGATAGATCACAAATCTGCAATGTATAAGGAGACAATGCTGGAATTTTTGTCTTGTGGCTTTAATAGAATGTGAAAAGATTACTGCCTGAAGAAAACAATCAAAGTTCCCAAATAATTTATAATATGGGGGTTGCATGTTAGGTAAAAGACCAGGGCTGCGTTCTCTGATAACATTGTCCCTAAGCGCGCTACGAACACTCAAAAGGTACACCTTTCCTACGTGTGTTCTCCGAACTATACCTTAGGATGTTGCTTAAGGTAAACCTTCTTAAGTGCGACCTTAGCAGGTGCTGTCCATGGTGGAAGTGCTGAATAGGTTGATATCGATGCCTCGATGATCAATTGTGCGCTCTTTCCTTCACAGCAGTTTAGGTAAAGTATTGAGAAAACAATGTTCTTTATAAAGAAATGTTTTAGAAATACTACAAACTGCATTTATTGGGGCCCACTGAAATATGTACATGCAGAAATAAATATGTGTATGTGTTTATAATTTGGCAAGTGTGCAATCCCACACTCTCACGGCCATAAGTGTGTTAATGTTCGTGCCTTGTGAAAGGCATACGTATGTAATCGGTGGCATGGCGAAGCAGTATGTTTGTGACTGAGTGAACGCACAGCCACACACTGAGGTCTTACTCAGCCCACATCCATCCCCAACCACCTCCAGAAAACTCCCCACGGCATAAAAACGAAGAGCCGCCAGCAGCTGAATTTCGGGGCTGAGGGGGTAGCCCTGTCGAGTTTGTCTTGACAAATCTGGGCCAACAAGATTCAAGAGCTGCAGAATTTGCTCCCGTGGTAGGCAATTTTTTTTTACAACGGTCTCTTCTGACTAGGGATGGGAATCGAAAACCGGTTCTTGTTGAGAACCGGTTCCCAGTGTTTCAATTCCTTTGAATCGTTTACAAAATTTGCAAACGATTCCCTTAACGATTCCAGTGGGCACGAATGACGTCATCACGCGCATTGCGTAATGTACGCACGTTGCGTAGCTTACGCTCAGTCAATAGTAAGCATGGCTCCTAAGCGGAACAAACGCTCAAAAGTCTGGTTGTATTTCACCAAAAAAGACGAAAATAGGGCAACTTGCAATACTTGCAGCGTAGATATTTCCTCAAAGGGAGGAAATACCACTAACATGCTAAAACATTTGCGCACACAGCATGCAATAACAATAAAAGAATGGTGCGTTTTCGATCCGCTCCGGACTAACAGTTCTCAACCCAGCAGCGGCAGCAGCAGCAACAACGTTATTTCCTCGGCTAATAAAACTGATATTTAATAACTAATAACTAATTAACTAACAAACACTGCCATCATATTAGCTGTGTAAAACTTGCTGTTAGTAACGGTTAACGTTAAATGAACGCCTTCTCATGCATTACATTTTGATGACCATCACATAAGTCCAGAAAGATCACGTATCGTTCCTGAAAAAGCAGATATGCTTATTTTTTTGCAAAATAATTGTTAAATCTTCATAGCAAGCTGATGGTTGCAGATTTGCAAAATGCACAGTTCAGCTGCATTTTACACTGTATTGTATTTGTCACTGGCTGAAAGTTCTATTTTTGAGTTCATATATATACTTTTAAAAAGGAGAATTTTAATTTCTATTAGAAAATGTTGGACATTCTTGTAGAATTGCCACAAGATAATTTATGTTGTATTTTGTAAATTTTACAGAAGAATATTTATTTTATTATTTAATAAATTTTCTCATTGGTGATGGTGATGCTAATCAACAATTTGTTGTCCCTTTTCTTCTAAATGAGAATCGATAAGGGAATCGATAAAGAATCGAATCGTTAAGCAGAATCGAAAATGGAATTGGAATCGTAAAAATCTTATCAATTCCCATCCCTACTTCTGACATGGTAGTCAGTGGACGGCGCCATCTTTGATTTAAAACAAGTACTCGCTGTCTCGCTGCCATAGCTATAAGGTTTGTGTAAACTCATCTTTCTTTATATAGACTCCTAAGCCTTTTCTGTCAAATGGTTCGCCAGCTGATGTGCCTTGGGATAGTAATTAAAAAAACCAACAACCATTAGTGTATGGAAACTTTATTAATGAAAACACTTCCATACACTGGGTGTAGGCTATAACAACTTAAGTATTTTATGTGTAACATTTTAAAGTAAAGTAAAAATGTAAATGTAATACCAAATCAGATTTTATATTAAATGTTCATATAAAATTTTCTATGTGTAAATAAACTGCGATGTAAAAAAGCTTTTTGAGTAGTGGTGGCCACTAGCGGGATGAACCGTCAGCAGTGATAAGGTATAGCTAAGAGCGCTCCAGACCAACCTTACGAACGTATGACTTACAGAAGGTATACTTGACTAAGAAGGTTTCGGAAAACACGCATTAACGATAAGGTACTTCTTAAGGTACAACTTAAGAACGACGTAACTTTAAGGTGCCCAGAGGACATGGCAATCCTTACCTCAACAGTCAATTCACAGGTTTAAACTGAAACTTTGGACACTTTTCTCATTCCATCAACAGAAAAGAAGATGATGTTAGTATGATAATGCACCTTGCAACAGAGCAAAGATTGTTAAAGTGTTTGCCAGCAAACAGTCCGAATATCAAGCTGATTGAAAATGTATAGTGGAGATTGAAAAAAAAAACTGGTCCATGACCACGCTCCATCTTGCAAAGCTGATCTGTCAACCGCTATTCAAGAAAGTTGAAACCAGCTTGATGAAGAATATTGTTTTTTATTAGTGAAGTCCATGCCCTAAAGAATTCAGGACGTCATAAATGCCAGAGGAGTAGCAACGAAGTACTAATTGTGATTTTGGTTGTTGATTCCATACTTTTTCCTCAACATTGAAGGATTCCATATTTTTTTCCTGTAATTGATATGGAAAATAATTGTCTGTTAAGTAAAATAATTTAATTTAGTTTGTTTGAGATATGTTTCACATAACCAGAATGTTTAATTAATAAATAAAAATTGTTTTGTGTCATATCTGTGACCCGTTTATTTGCTATGAAGTAAAAAAAAAATTGGGTGAACAACATCTAATTGTGGTGATTCCATCATTTTTTGCCAGGGGTTGTAGCAGTGTTTAATTTTTACAATTGATTATTTAGTTTCTGCTGTTAAATAAACCTAATCTGGGCCTACATGAAAGCCTAAACCCCCTGGTTTACAATGATTTTTACAGTTTATGTAATGCTACAGTAAGCACAGCTGTTCAGTAGTTGTGGGCATGTTTTCTCCTTAAAAAAGAATGTCAAACATCGACATGGGTTATATAAATTTCAGATTTTAAATAGATCTTCATATGAAGAGTTCAGACACAAAAGTCACTAAGTACGTCTGATGTATTTCTTTAAAATTATCATTTCTTTCTGGCTACTATGTATTGGTTTCTATGTAAGTACTGGTACTTCTGAATGGGTTGAAGCTGGGATTAACGCATTTGAAGTGAAAGTACTTGATGAAGATATACTATGTGTGGAGAGCATTCACTCAGTATCATTACCTCATTTTTGACCAAGATGGCTTTTAGAGGCTTTTGTATTGGAACTCTTCATATCATTTAAGTTTATTTTACACACTTTAAGCATGACCACATTGCATACTGAATATTGCATTAATGAGTTATCGCAATCGCACAATCCATTTTTCTGCAATGTCGTGCAGCCCTAGGTTTTGTATACTAAAATACTGTCAATGTTATTGCTGCAAAAAAAAAAAAAAAACATACCTGGACTTTGTGGGAGAAGAGATCATATAGAATAGATCATGGAAGCATCCATACAAAGACCGGTTGCCAAAGAGTGAATGATGGAGGGACCACTGCCAAACCTCATGACAGAATTCTAACCGAGTCAGGTAAGCAGATGAAATTCCACTGAAAATAAACATTAATAAAACAAATGGTAAAGTCAGATTAGATTATTACTTTAATCCCTATAAACCAAAACAATGTAATAAATATGAAATCATCACACACTAATAGTGAAATATTCAAGAAAATATTCCTTTTATAGCAAAAGGCAATACAAAATATTGTTCTGAATAATTATTCTCTATATTGCACAAGGCTTAGGGAATAACTTTCTAAATAATTTGTGCATGATTTGATGTCTTTAGATCGGTTTGTTACAGCTGTATTCCATACATTTAAATTTCTAAATTATAAAACATAAAAAAATGAATATTCTGCATATATTTTTTTATTAAGAATTGGTGGTCTAGGATTAAATGTTATCTCTATTGCTAATTTAACATGATATGCGCCGCGGTTGATTGCAAAACGCGGAGCTACAACATACAACTATTCAAAATTAGTTCACTTTTAAACATGTTACAATTTATGCGTTTCCACAGTAAAGAGACTGGAGTTCAGCCTCTTTGGTTCAGTGCGACTGTCTCTTCTTCATCTATTGTCTTGTCTTATATTGGCGACTCGGTTGCGTACATCGCCACCTATAGGATTGATTAAGTACATTTCATAAAGAGGGACTCAAACTGGGAGGAAAAGAAATAAGTAAAACAAATATCACCGTTATATTTTTGGTAACACTCGAATGATCATTGCTTTGAATATAATATAGTAAAACACAAAGACCGCACTACATTAGAAAACTCAATTTTTTTAACGCTAAGTTAACGCAATGTATCATTATGTAAATGTACATACTTAAAAAATAAAAATAAAATAAAAAATAAAATTTTCTCTCATTAAGTAAATCCTTACTTGCTTGCCAAGCCCGCGAAACCGGGCAGCGGGCATATATAAACAGGGGTCTGTGCCCACCGCGCGCACAGCCTGACTCCCCTTTGAGTGGACTTCACCAGCAGTGCGTGTTTTTAGGTAAATTACTTTTTTTACTTAACTAATTTAGTTTAATTACTTTTTACAAGTATAGGACGACTATAAAAGTAAATGACATTTAAAACTATGAAGAAAGAAAGTTATAAATGTAATTATAATAAGTTAATTACAAATTGTTCGAGGTTTGTTTTTCTGAGGGAACTTTTGTTTTTCTGAGGGAAATAACCACTAAAATAAATAGTGGCCGTTTTCATCCGTAAAACCCATTAAATTAGACTGTCTTTTCTGGTAAATGTGTGGTACATTTACCGGAAAAGACACACAGAAAACGACTTTCCGTCATCAGGGCCGTTAAACCATAGATATATATATCTATGCGTTGGTTAGACCGTTAAATGCCGTTACAGCTGTGTGTGACGTCATTGCTAATAGAGCCAATCCGCTCCGTTTGAGAGACGCTCTTTCTTGTCACAGATATCTGTCATGTTAACGTTACTTAAAAAGTGACAAATTATACAATTATTCATAGTAATATCTTAATTATTCATATTTGTATGGAAAATGGTAGTGCGTTGTCGGTTTGGATGCGAGCGCGTGAGCTCTCTCTCTCCCTCTCTCTCTCTCTCTCCCTCTCTCTCTCTCAGGTGCGCGCCTTTACATCTGTTTAGATTAAAACTCTATAATGAAATCGGTCATCCCTCTTTTTGTAACAACAATAATTATAATAGAACATAATAATAACTACTACTATTGTTGTTGTGATTGTTATTCTCAATAATTAAAATGCATCTGGCTTATTTGTGAGGTAATGTCTCAAATACTTTTTTTCTGCATTCTTCTTCTCATCTTGCATTATCAATGATATTACACATATTTATCAGAGCCTTTAAAAACTTTGGGAATTTATAGCCTACCATAAAAATAATTATTCTCTTCTCTCTTTTTTTCAGTGTCGATTGCCGTCTGATTGTTGTAAGTGAAAATAGTAGCAGTGAACCTACACCTCTGTTTCTGCCAGATTCATCATAACATACCATTTCATCAATAATCACTGTTAGAACTGAAAACATTTTAATTTGTACAGACACATCTCACCCATATTTGTTTTTCTTTTTTTATCTTCTGCATGTGTCTACAGCAGTTACATTTACCACAAAGGCTCTTTTAAGAGCCATATCTCGAGAGCGTCTTTGGCTTTGTAAGTATATATTTTGACTGACCACTCAGGGTTTAGATCAAAGCAACATCATGCACTATGATAGTAACGTCTTAATGAAGACATTAAAGGGATAATTCAAATAAATACATAAATAATTATAAAATCTAGAAACAAACACATACACACACACACTTCCAAAAGGACATACATCACTTTCCATCACAATGCTGCAAACTCCAAAACACTGACTGTCCAGTATAAAATAAGACAGCCTTGGTGAGCAGCTGTAGCACTATTGAAGGGAGATAATATTGGAAACATTGTAATATTAAATTTACTTTGCTGCTAAAAATTAAATAAATCAACTGATAAATTAAAACTTCTATAATTACTTTGGTACTAAGTTTTTTTTTCTTCACACAGCTGGCAGTGAAACCATTAAATAACTTAAAAAAAAAATGTTAAGTGAAAACAGAGGCACATGTTTGGAATGACATTGGGGAAAGTTAACAAAAAATACCTGGTGCACAGTCTCCATCATCTAGTAGTGCATGTACCAGCAAAAGCAATTAATTTTGGAAGTCTTAATGCTTGTAGTGCGTCAAGCAACCTTTAAGGTCAGGAAAGGTTTTGAGGCTAGTAAAAAAGATGAATCAATGAGTCTTGCTTCCCAATGGACATTAGAAAAGAAGATGGGGAAACATGTTTACAATCTCACACATTAAAGTAATGAAACTTTTTGTGAGAAATGTTTATCTTCAGGTAATATAATATATGTTTCTTCATTTGCACTCTATCTCTCTTGTGTCTCAACAGCAGCTCTATTCACCCCAAAGGCTCTTTTCAGAGCCCAGACACACTGTGTGTTTGGCTTTGTAAGTATAGTTTATACTAATCTAACACCTCACCAGTATCTGGGTTTACATTATTTGAAACCATGCCATCCACTAAAGCACTGAAAGGGTACTCTTCTAAACTAAATAAAAGAATAAATCTTCCTTCATCTCCGATTTGCCATGTTCATATCATACAGATTAGTCAATCACAAGCATCACATTTATATAAATGCATTAAAGGATTAGTTGACTTCCAGAACAAAAATGTACAGGTTTACTCACCCCCTTGTCATCAAAGATGTCAATGTCTTTTTTTCTTTAGTCGTAAAGAAATTATGTTTTTGAGGAAAACATTTCAGGAATTTGTATGCATGCGCATCACAGATCTAGTAAGATGAGCATGTGTGGTTAGAACAAATATAAATATAAATTTAAGAAAATGACTGATTGTTAGGATTGTGAACTAATCCTTTAAAATCGAGCCCATATTAGAATAGCATACAATATTTACTAAGGACTGTACTGTAATGGTCTGTAATGTCAGCATTTGTGAGTAATACATTGTCATTTCTTTTGTTTTATTTTGTTTATTAGACTTTGCGACATCCACAGCTTGTGCAACATCCACAACTTTTGCATTTTGGACTGCCTCCAACAAACTGTCCCTGTCATCTTTTATTTGAAAGTGAGTAGTATTCTTTAGCTTCATTCAAAGGTTTTCTCAAAAAAATATATATATAGTTTTTAATTTTCTGACAAGCAATTTCTGATCTCATCACACTCACAATGACAATCACTGACCACCCCCCGCCAACTGCCAAAAACTTCAAAAGTCACTTCTGACATTAAAATCGACATAATCCAGACCACAAACTAAAATAAACAAAAGCAGCACTTGAAATTGTGAAAAAAATATATATATATTGTTGAAAGTTTGCTGTTAACATTTCAATAAAACATTTCAAATAGTCAGTTTTTTTACTATAACATCAATAATAATAATAATAACAATAATCAATTTATACTGTGGATCTGTCTATAATCTTGAATCTGTTTGGCTGGATTGCCAATAAAACTGGCTTGTCTATGAAATAAAAGAAAAAAAAAAAGAAAACCTGGGAGAGATAGAATGATAGCCTTTACAGATAGATAATTACATGGATACAGTACAAAATAGTTTTTTTATATAATATCTGATTATATTGATTAGATGTCATTTTCAAGATGTTCTTCGCTTATTACAAGAGCTTTTCACCTAGCGATAAGCACTGTTATTCAACAAAATTGACGTTGGGTTGTGGGATAGTCTTACAGATCCTAAACTAGGATGATTTTTTTATGGGCGAAGCCTATCTGGTGGCAGAAAACTCATTACTTTTGAGTTAAATCAAGTTATAAAGTCCGCATTAGGAGATATGAACTTGCATTTGTGAGAAAAAAGAGATAAAATACATGTTATGTAAAAATTTTAATAGTAATAGGTTTAAATAATAAGTCATGCTGTAACTATAGGGTTAATACAATACATCTCCTATGAACAGCATATGTGAATATTATTAAAGGCACATTTTTTTTTCTCTTATTCCATGGATTTTACATGTTTACCTCAACTTGTGACCAGTGTTTTTCTGCAACCACTATGCACGCACAGCTGCAAGTGACGTAACTGTGACGTCTACTTTAAATCAGTCTACAGTAGTCAACATTTGAAGTGGATCAAAACCTTTCATGAAAGTTGTCCTCAAACCAAAACAATACCCGTTCTTGTCTTAGGACAACTTTGATGAACTTTTTTTGATCCACTTCAAATTTTGACTACTGTATGTCTATGCATGTATGTACAGTTGCATCTCAATAAATTAGAATGTCATGGGAAAGTTCATTTATTTCAGTAATTGAACTCAAATTGTGAAACTCCTGTATTAAATAAATTCAGTGCACACAGACTGAAGTAGTTTAAGGGCACTTTCACACTAGCACGTTTGGTACGCACCCGGGTTCGTTTGACGTCATACTAGCCATACTATTTAAATTCCTGATTGGATGGCTGCCAAATTCAAATATTACACAGATTACTTTAAAAGTGCCTTTCCTACCATTCTGGGCCCTGAATGTGGAAGTTACGTTGCTCCCAATGGGGACAGAAAGCTCTCAGATTTCATAAAAAAAAAATATTCCTTTGTTCTCCAAAGAGAAACAAAGGTCTTACAAGTGTGGAACAACATGAGGGTCAGTAATTAATTTTATACTACAGGGCCATTGAATGCTTGAATCTGATTGGCTGACAAACATTCTAGAGGTGTGCATTATTTTCAGGGAAACGCACGGCGAACGTAGTTCCAGCCCCCTTGTCATTCAAGATGTTCATGTCTTTCTTTCTTCAGTCATTAAGAAATTATGTTTCTTAATGAAAACATTCCAAGATTTCTTTCCATATAATGGAAAAGTATGGTACCCCCAAGTTTGAACTTCCAAAATGCAGTTTAAATGCAGCTAAAATTGACAAATTGACAATTTATATACTTTTTAACCTGAAATGTTCGTCTTGTCTCATCTCTGCGATGCGCATGTGTAGTCTGTCTGATCTGGGACAATAGAGTTAGGATATGTTGAAAAACTCCCATCTCGCTTTCGTCTTCAACTTCAAAATCGTCCTACAACGGGAGGGAGAGAGATATTAAGTGCATGAATTACCTCTCTCAAGTCTGTGTGTCTCTCAAAGGTGACTGGCAGCATCGTCTCTACTAACAGTTAAACTTTAAGTCCATTTTCTTCAAGACCATGCTGTTGCCGCGCTTGTGAGAAATTTCATATCGTTTTTAAGTTCTTAATCATCAGAACAGCGCTAACAACATTAGCGCATACTAACTGTATGTGTGTGCATCTGTAAGAGAGAGAGAATGGGAGGAATAGAGTATGTGCTTTCCGTACATAATAAAACGTGATATTGTGGCAAAAACATGTAAATAATCTGTTGTTTTTATCCTATTGTTTACTGTATTTATTTGTTTGGCCAGTGTCATTGTGGGTTTTGATAATTTTGCGGTTTTGGGCTGTAAGAACCTTTGAAATAACTGAAATTATGTGGCGAAGAAAAATGGACATGTACTGCGGTCAAGAGCTGCCTGAAACCATGTTCGCTGTGTACGTTACTTTGAAAATAATTGCACACCTTAGGCATAGACCCAATTTTGAAGGCATAAAATGTAAACCCCTGTGCAACACTTTAATATCAGTGTACTTACATGATAACTCCTCAGGAACTGTCTACTTAATATAAAGTGTAAAATGGTCCAGCCTGGTCTCATTGTTTATATGTTGGTATTTCAACGTTTAAAACGTACAAATAAATAAAACATGTAAGTACACTGATATTAAAGTGTTGCACAGAGGTTTACATTTTATATATTATTTAGTAAGTTGTGACCATTTTACACTTTATATTACATTTTAGTGCAAATTTGAAATTAAAATAAAACAAATTTTAAAAAAGCTAAACTATAAAAACCTTGCTGTCATCTCCATTTTTTTAATTCACGAGAAAGTGCACTATCCAAACTTAAATTATTATAATTCATGAACACTTTTGAATACAGACCTAAGGTTGGTCTGTTTTTAAAGAAGGTCTTAAATTTACTGTAAAGAAAATGTATTTTACTTTTATTTTATGAATAATACTATGTATTTTTCTTTTATTTTATATAAAATAAATATTTGTAAAAAATTGTTACAAATACAAAAATTGCTATAAAATTAAAGCTACAGTATATGTCTACATAAATTTTGTTCCAAATTTGAAGTTGATATAAAAGAATTGAGGTTCACATGCTATTTTGTTTAGGCGTTATACCAAAACAAGCCACCAGGAGCCACCCAAATTGCATTAAACTTTTTTTTATGCATTTCGGTAACAAATCTAATAACCACCAAATATGGAATCATGAGACCAGGACCTTTCTAACAATATGTATTTTGTCAAGATTATAAAAAGTTTTGACACCACCACTAAAGGGGAGGAGACAACTAAACGGTTTGAAGCACCATTTCTATGGTAACGCAATGTCCAATTTTAAAATGGTTACGATTTTAAGCGATTTAAAACATGTGATAGGAAAAATAAATAAAGCATGGTATCTATAGAAATACAGATGTTAACCCTTAAGAACAGTTATAGATTAATTTATGACAAGAGTCTTTGACGGGACGTTCTAAAACGCTTAACGTGAAAAACGCTTAACGTGGCTTAACATACGTAAAAAAAAAACGACCAGGAAACCCTAAATTTGTGTCAAACCTTACTTGGAACAAACACTAACTACTATCAAAACTACGAATCCTTATTCCACAGATAAAGTAAAGAATATCACGTTAAGCATTTTTCTCCCCCATAGAAGCCCATTATAAGGAAACAGCTTAACGTGGTTTAATTTTCCCTTAACAACGACCAGGGAAGACCAAACTTATATAAAAAATTACTTACTTAAATACTTTCTGCTGTTAAAAGAACGAGCTCTTATTCAGCATATAAAGTAAGCGTTTTTTTATGGACTTCTATGGGGGCCGATTACTTTATATGCTGAATAAGAGCTCGTTCTTTTGACAGCAGAAAGTATTTAAGTAAGTAATTTTTAATATAAGTTTGGTCTTCCATGGTCGCTGTTGAGGTAAGTTAAACCACGTAAGCTGTTTCCTTATAATGGGCTTCTATGGGGGAGAAAAAGCTTAACGTGATATTCTTCACTTTATCTGTGGAATAAGGGCTCGTTCATTTGATAGTAGTTAGTGTTTGTTCCAAGTAAGGTTTGACACAAATTTAGGGTTTCCTGGTCGTTTTTTACGTACGTTAAGCGTTTTTCACGTTAAGCGTTTCAGAACGTCCCTCTTTGACAAATGTACATCATAACAGGAGTTCTGACCTTTGTTAAAAAAAAGTCTTTATTGCTTAAAGACTTTTTGTGACAAAGGTCAGAACTCCTGTTATGATGTAGATTTGTCATAGACTCTTGGTGCACTCTTGTCATAAATTAATCTATTGCTGTTCTTACACAATTTGTAACCAAAAAGACTTAGACCTTTCCAATGATATATAGTTTGTCATGATTACATAAGGATTTAATTGTAATATAGCCTAAAGTAGTGTAGCCTAAGTAAACTAAGGCGTCCCGTATTCGGGACGGCGACAGTTAAGGGTTAAACATCTATATTTCTATAGATACCATTATGGAGTTAGAATTGTTGCTTAATTCCAAATAAATACATTATGATCCACAAATAAATGTAAAGCGGTTGACAAAAACCAAGCATAATCACAAAATAAATAAAATGAGATCCACAAATAAATCTTAGAATTCCACAAACATGAATTATATTCACAAGTAAAAAAAATTGAATTGCAAATAAAAAACATATTCACAAATATTTTTTTTATTATACAAACACAACTTTGCCCTACATTTATATTTGAATCGCATACTGTGCATTTGTAGATCGCTGCCTGTATTTGTGGATTGCTCTCTGTGCATTTGTAGATCGCTGCGTGTATTTGTGAATTTTGAAACACTTCAAGCGTCAAGACGCAAACTAATCCACAAATGGATGGACTCCACCCACTTTCTAATCAGATACTGGCCACGTGGGGCTGAGCAATGAACGTTCTCGCTCCAACCAATCACGTTTTTACGGTGACCGTAAGGTCACTTATGTTTGTAGTGGCCACGACATTTAAACTCGTGAGAACATGATATTATGTCTTGGCCAAAAAGATATTAATTCGTGGGAACCTCATATGTAACATGTTATATATTATATGTATTATACGTATTATATTTTATTAGTCATATTCGTTATTTTCCCCTTCATTTCGATCTCTTTACCTAATGTTTTAAATGTAGGTTCTATGACTGGGATATTTACTGGAATGCAGTTCAAAGGTTGAATTTAATATATATTGTATTTTATTTAGTCTAATTAATAGATAAATATAGTGTTTCAGTGAAGAGTGAATTATTCACGTAGTTTCATTTGGAAATCATTTATCGTCACAGTAAAATAGGCCTACATTCCTTCTATTAACTGATCCTCTTTTTTCCGTATTTGTATTATTATTATCGTCATCCTTATTATAATTATTACTATTATTATTAGCCTATTATTATGTATATATTTTTGTTTATATTCGTTTCCCCCTTAATTTTGATCTCTTAACGTTCTATATGGAAATGATACTGTAAATGAGTTTTACTGGAATGTAGTTTAAAGGTTGAATTGAACATATATTTTATTTAGTTTTTTTTCTTCTAATAAATAGACTAGATTATATAATACTATACTGTTTCACTGAGGAATTAATCATTCACGTATAGTTTCATTTGTAAATGAAAACATGCTCATTTATGGTAACACACGGGCATAAACAATCATAAGTCATATAGCATATTTCATGCATTTTACAGTATAATTTCCATATAGAATGTTAAGAGATCAAAATTAAGGGGGGAAACGAATATAAACGAAAATAAAAATATATACAATAATAATAGGCTAATAATAAGTAATAATTATAATAATGATGACGATAATAATAATACAAATACGGAAAAAAGACGCAATTAATAGAAGGAATGTAGACCTATTTTACTGTGTGACTGTGTAAATGATTTCCAAATGAAACTACATGAATAATTCACTCTTCACTGAAACACTATATTTGTCTGTTAATATGACTAAATAAAATACAATATATGTTAAATCCAACCTTTGAACTGCATTCCAGTAAATATCCCAGTCATAGAACCTACATTCAGAACGTTAAGTAAAGAGATCGAAATGAAGGGGAAAATAACGACGTATAACATATAACATAATATCACGTTCCCACGAATTAAATGTAATGGCCAAGACAAACATAAGTGAACCGAAGGTGTCCCCTTACGGTCACCGTAAAAACGTGATTGGTTGGAGCGAGAACGTGCAACGATTGGTCAGCCCCACGTGGCCGGTATCTGATTGGCTTAAATTGAAAGTGGGTGGAGTCCATCCATTTGTAGATTAGTTTGCGTCTTGACATTGACGCTTGAAATGTTTCAAAATTCACAAACACGCGCAGCGATCTACAAATGCACAGAGAGCAATCCACAAATACGCGCAGCGATCTACAAATGCACAGTACGCGATTCACATATAAATGCCGGGCAAAGTTGTGTTTGTATAATAAAAAAAAATATTTTTGAGTATGTTTTTTATTTGCAATTCAATTTTTTTTACTTGTGAATAATTTCGTTTTTGTGGACCTCATTTTATTTATTTTGTGATTATGCTTGGTTTTAGTCAACCGCTTTACATTTATTTGTAGATCATAATGTATTTGTTTGGAATTAAGCAACAATTCTAACTCCATACACCATGCCTTATTTGTAATGCGTGTACAGAATTTGGTATTTTAACACCTGGCTTAGTACATTAAGCCATGTTAGGAGTTTTTCAAGTTAAGCGTTAAATGTCCCAGCCCAGGAAACAGCGCTGTTTCTGTAAAAAGTAGTTGGATTCACACACACTGACAACTAACGATAAATTTGAGCCCCACAAACAGTACAACGTTATGAATAAAATAAGAACGTAGTAAAATTACTTACCTGTCTCAGTCTTTCAGCGCTTCAAAAAGCAACCACGAGCTGTCCCATGTCAAAAACTAACGTTCGTCTGTTGACGAGATCTTCTTCTTTAGATATTGGTGAAAGTACATAGTTTATACCGCCACCTAATGGAATATTTTTTATAAACAGCAAAATCAAATTATAAACCTTACTGTAAAATATATGTAATTAAGAAAGCTCTATTTATTTTTATGAAAGAAACTGGGTTATTTAAAATATGTCATTTATTTATTTGTTTGTTTGTTTGTTTGGTTGGTTGATTGGTTGTTTTTTATTTGTTTAAATTAAAAATAGAAGAAGAAGAAGAAGAAGAAGAAGAAGCAGCAACTATGCACAAATCTTTCCAATTCACAGCCCAATATAAATATATTCAGATGAACTGTACCTGCTGCAGGAAATGCCAACAAGTGGCAAAAACGGTTCCTTTTTAATCACTTTAAACATGTAATGAAGCTACCTGAATCTGTCAACAACAACAAAAAGAAAAAAAACTGTACAAAAAAAAGAAAGAGGAAAAAAGAAAAGACAAAACAAAACAAAAAACACTTTGCCAAACTTTGCCCTTAATCCTTTCATTCACAATTTTTTTTAAACAATTCTATATTGAGATGACTGCAGCTTTTGTGTTTATTCACAAAACTTTTCTAAAATAATCCTTGCTTGAAAAGAAAAGAAAAACGAATAAATACTTGTTCTGTTACTATTTTAGATACATAAATTACAATTTAACCCTCTGGGGTCTGAGGGTGTTTTGGGGCCCTGATGAAGTTTTGACATAGCCTGACATTTGTGCTTTTTTCAGTATCTTGAAAACATATTAATGGCTAAAGTCTGATTACATTGTAATGAGCACAAATTGGTCTACAATATTTAAGCAACATGAATGTACATTTTTGTATTTTTGAGAAAACAATGTGTATGCGTGTTTAGTGAAAAAAAATCACTGAAATACGGCTATGAAAACACATACAGAACATTTGTTCACAAGACTTTTGAGAACTGGATGTTGAATTTAAATTACACGTGACACAAACAATGAAGACCTCTTTTCAAATTAACATTATTTTAACAGTTATTTTCTTCTTGCAATCAATATTGCTAAATATTTCCAAAAACACATTTTACATTAAATTAAATATTTTGGATTTAGAATGGACTCAAAATCCAGGAGACAAAAGTACACAAGGCAGTGGAAATGTGCCCGGAGGTCACTGACTGAAAGGATTGTTGAAGAAACACCTCAAAATTGTCAAAATCAGGTCAATGTGGATGAAGGAAATGACAATGAAAGGGACATATGGAGTGCAGAGACTGAAGAAAACTGCAGTTTAGGAAATGAGAGTGAGGATGATGGGGTCAGTGAGGAAAGCTGCAGTTTAGGACATGAGAGTGAGGATGATGGGGTCAGTGAGGAAAACTGCAGTTTAGGACATGAGAGTGAGGATGATGGGGTCAGTGAGGAAAGCTGCAGTTTAGGACATGAGAGTGAGGATGATGGGGTCAGTGAGGAAAACTGCAGCTCAGGGCTTGAGGATGTGGAACAAAAGCATTCAGCCTCACTTACAACATTTTTGCAAGATTGGGCTACAAAACACCTTGTTAAACACAATGCTATTGATGACCTTTTGAAGGGACTTAGACAAAATGGACATCCAGAGCTGCCATCAACAGCAAGAACCTTGCTGCAAACTCCTAGACATATAAAAACGGTGATGAAATCAGGGATGGAGTGTGTTTATTTTAACCTAAAAAGGAGTCTTAGCGAGCAGTTGCAGCACTATCCGAAGGATGTAATTGATGGAATAACAATGCTTGAGTTATCATTAAATATAGATGGGATGCCTATTTTCAAAAGCAACAAGGCAAATCTATGGCCCATTCTCTGTGCCATTCACCTAACACCCATCCGAGTCTTTCCAGTGGCATTGACCCTTGGTCCGTCTAAACCAACAGATTTGGATTTTGTTGAGGAAGTGATAAAGGAAATTCAGGATCTCCTAGACAATGGATTTGAAGGAAAACAAATTCAAATGAGATGTGTTGTCTGTGATGCACCTGCGAGAGCAATGGTCAAAAAGATTAAACAATTCTCAGGGTACTATGGATGCGATAAATGCGATCAGAAGGGTGTGTGGGTTTCTGGGCGAGTAACATTCCCAGACACAGACAACCTCACTCTACGCACAAATGACACATACCGTGCTGAAATGGCAAGAAGGCAGATTGATGATGACATTTCAGTGTCCCCATTTTTGAGGCTGCCTTTGGACATGATCAACCAGTTTCCAATAGATTATATGCATCAAGCCTGCCTGGGGGTCACGAAAAAACTGATCACAGAGTGGATGAGAGGACAACGGAATTTGCGAATGTCAGCTGGACAAATTAATGAAGTGAACCAAAGGCTGCTGGCACTCAGAAAGGACATTCCGAGCTGTTTTGCAAGAAAGCCTAGGAGTCTGGATGACATAGATAGGTGGAAGGCAACAGAGCTGCGCCAGTTTGCAGTGTACACTGGCAAGATTGTACTTAAAGGAATTCTGGCCGACCACCTGTACGATCATTTTATGACATTCAGTGTTGCCTTGGGTCTTCTTCTTAAACCAAACTCAGCAGCAGACCACAACTGCTACAGCAGAAAGCTGATGACATACTTCGTAGAAAAAACAAAAGAACTGTATGGCGACCACTTCATGGTTTACAACATTCATTCCATGGTACATCTACCAACAGAGGCGATCAATTTCGGCTGTCTTGATGCTTGCAGCGCTTTCCCTTTTGAAAACTTTCTGGGAAAGCTTAAGAGACTTGTAAGGTCAGGAAAGAAGCCACTTGTTCAAGTGGCTAAACGTCTGATGGAGAAGTCCAATTTTCCACAGACTCCATCTGTGGTGACGACAAAGTTCAAAATCACGAGGCCAAACAATGCTTTCATTCTCAAGGATGGGAGGTGTTGCATGGCCATCGAAGAGAGGAAAGAGATGGATGAGTCAGGCTCCCCAATGCTTTTGTGCAAGATTTTCGAGAAATCTCAAGCACTTTTTAAAGACCCATGTGACTCACGAATGATCGGCTGCTTTAAAGTGCAGGCAAGACAATCCACAATTAAACTAATCCCAGAATGGCAGCTAACAAGAACTGCCATAATGATTGAAGAAAACCAGGATTTTTTTTTCCTGGCCATCTTGCATACACTTTGACTCCTTTCAATTTTCCTCCTCCCTCCTCCTCCTCTTCCCCTTCCTCGCCCTTTCCCTTCCCCTGCCTTCCCTCATTCCCTTTTCCTCATCCATCCTCCATCTTCCCCTTCCCCCTTTCCCTCTCCCTCCCCCTCCTTTCCTTTCATTAACCCCCATTCACTTCCCTCTCCCTCCCCCCCTTTTCTGTTTCCTCCTCCCTGTCCCTCCTCCTTTCCTTTCTTTTTTTACTTTCTGTTTCCCTCCTCCTTCCTTTCCCTTCCTTTCCCTTCCCCCTACTCCCTTTTCCTCATCCGCCCTCCTTCCCCTACCCCTCCCTTTCCCTGTCCCTCCTCCTTTCCTTTCCTTTCCTTTCTTTTTTACTTTCTGCTTCCCTCCTCCTTCCCCTTCCCTTCCCCCAGTCCCTTTTCCTCATCCGCCCTCCTTCTCCTTTCCTTCCCCTTCCCCTACCCCTCCCTCCTCCTCCCTTTCCTTTTCTTTCCTTTCCTTTCCGTTTCCCTCCTCCTTCCCCTTTCCTTTCCCCCCACTCCCTTTTCCTCTTCCGCTCTCCTTCTCCTTTCCTTTCCTTTCCCTCCTCCTCCTCCCTTTCCACTTTCCTTTCCTTTGCCTATCCCTCCTCTTCCCTTTCTGTTTCCCTCCTCCCCTTCCCTTTTCCTTTCATTAACCCCCCATTCACTTCCCTCTCCCTCCCCCCTTTTCTGTTTCCTCCTCCCTGTCCCTCCTCCTTTCCTTTCCTTTCTTTTTTTACTTTCTGTTTCCCTCCTCCTTCCCCTTCCCTTCCCCCTAGTCCCTTTTCCTCATCCGCCCCTCCTTCTCCTTTCCTTCCCCTTCCCCTACCCCTCCCTCTCCCTTTCCCTGTCCCTCCTCCTCCCTTTTCTTTTCTTTCCTTTCCTTTCCGTTTCCCTCCTCCTTCCCCTTTCCTTTCCCCCCACTCCCTTTTCCTCTTCCGCTCTCCTTCTCCTTTCCTTCCCTTTCCCTCCTCCTCCTCCCTTTCCACTTTCCTTTCCTTTGCCTATCCCTCCTCTTCCCTTTCTGTTTCCCTCCTCCCCTTCCCTTTTCCTTTCCTTTCATTTCCTTTTGTTTCCTTTCCTTTCCTTTAGTTTCCCTTTCCTTTCCTTTCCCTGCCCTTGTTTGATTTAAAACCTAACCCTACAAACAATTCCCATCTGATGACATGGAATTCCTCATGACAAACAGGTAAAAAATTTAGGTAATCATTACAGTTTTTTAAATTTTCTAAAACACTAAACCCTATTCTCTGAATTAAATTCTGAATAGCCTAAATCAATTTGTCAAATAAATCAGTCTTTCTGCAAAACCTTAAACCAGTTCAGGCAGTTTAGACACTGTTTACAGATCTCATGCACTCTTTTTGCAAAACTCACTAAGACGCAATTTGCCCTGTGATGAACTTGTGATGCAAAACCCTAAACACAAGAAAGCAAAAGTTAAGCACAACTACAACACGGCTGTCATTGTTTACACACACTAATTCAAAATTCTTCACATTTGTTTCTAAATATTTAAATATACAAAATGCAAACTAGTTCAAAGACGGGATAGGATTCACAGTTACACTTGTAGGCTACTAGTAGTCTTATCAAAAAAAAAAAAAAAAAAAAAACATTACAATGTCATTGTGAAACAGAAAAGAAAAAGAAATATGGGCACAAAGGTGAAAATAAAAATTAGAATGTCCACTGTCAGAATTTGTAACTCCTGCATTGTCCTCTGTCTATATAGGCTTTCTAATTGAAGGTTCATGAGATGTACCTTTAGCTATTTCAGAGAACTGCTTTATCATTGGTTGATCAATATTATCTTCATTAGTGAAATTCAAGATTCACTAATTCATGGCAAATTTACAAAAAGTCTAATAGAAATGTGTATAATATATGATTGACAGATTATGACAACTAGATCAAAACTTTAGCATTTAGGTTATGACTTATATGATGAGCTAATGACTTGATGAGGGGTAAGACTATTGCACAGAGAACTATATAATACATTTGAGCAACATGACAAGAGCAACTGATAATGTAGGAAACCACAGACAAATGTATATAATCAGGTGTATGAATGTAACAAAGCAATCACAAGTTGATCAGAAGAATGATGTGCACAAGAGACTAGATGATGTGGATGTTGAACAAGTAGTTTTGACAATTTCATTTCTGATTTGAGAAATGCACCAAAGTGACTGAGAAAAACTGTAAGCTGACTTTGGCTCTTTTATCTCCATCGAAGGTTCTGATTGGTGTGTGCTAAATTTTGACTCCTAGTGTTTCCACTTGGGTAATTGTGTGCTAATTGAGCTCAAACTTTGTGTGTGTGTGATATAAAACCATTGTTTTTTTTTTCTTTTCTTAATAGATGGAGACAAAGACCTTCGCAGTTGTTGAGTTTGCAGATGATAATTCTGTAGAAATTGTCCCAACCACTTGGTTAGAGGAAACCATTGATGTATGCCTTTATTCATTCAACTTTGAAGTAACATTAACAGTGTGAAAATACAGTGCAAATGCTAATGCGTTTTATTTTAAATAGGGGATATTCTGTTTCTGGACATACACAAACTCGAGGCAATTGGTTAAAAATAAAGCAATCCCTGACAAGCATAATTGGAGAAGGTTCATGTTAAAAAGAATTTGGTTAAGAACAGGTATAGTGTTACAGCCCGGTTCATACTTTTTTGTGTGTTTAATATTTTACATATTTTAATGTTTTACATATTTTACAGACTCCTATGCCAAGGCCTTCCAGAAGTTACAACTTGTTACCGAGACATCAAATATCGAAACTGAGGATGCAACAAGTACAAAGAGGGCACACAAAAAACCAAAAAGATTTCAGTCTGAAACTGAAATTTCTTCAGATGGTAGGTCAAATAGTTTTTTTTTTTCTGTGCGTTTGTTTGTTTATTTGTTTTTTGGTAACACTTTATTTTAAGGTGTCCTTGTTGCACGTTACATGCACTTAGTATTATAATAACAATTGCAATGTATGATTACAAGTAACTATATAAGTCAAACCCTAATCCTAACCCTAACCATAGGTAGTATATGTAGTTACTTAATATTACTCAGTAGTTTAATGTATAATTACACTGTAACAAGGACACCTTAACAAAATTTGGTTTTGTTCTATTTGTATAAGTCAGCCAACTCAACTAACAATGGATTTACATTTCATCTAAAAAATTAGCATGATCCCACAGTTTAGAGCTAACATTATGCTAACTGTATAGACTCACTGTGTAGCCTACTAAAGCACTAAAACGTGTGAAATATTTTCAAACTTGTCTATAATTGTTCAGACGCAACAATCAAAAAACCTTGATCTTATGCATTCAACTTTGAAAGGCAAAAAAACAGTTTTTTGAGCTAAAATGTGCTTAGCTCTCATGCCATGTGTCTCTCCTCTTTGGGGGATAGGTAAATTGGATGGCTCTTCAAAAGTATATGGTCACATGACCAATTTCTTCTATGGTTTTCTAGAAACAAGGGGTGGAACTACTTCCCCCCTGGCACAAATCACCCCACTCTCCCCTACTCCTTACTGATAATGCCTTAAGAACAGGCTTCATAAAAAGTGTTACCAAAATGTTTAGTTACCTTAAGAATATATTGGTTGAGCATGAAATTTCAGATTGGCTAAACAAAACAATATTTATTGGGATGATTTAATAAGGTATTTTAGGGAACTTAAAACCCCCTTTTTGGTGATTCCTTTTAGATGACTGCAGAGTTACAAAGAAAAAAAAGGTGTCGAAACCAGTTCCACCTAAATGTAAGTTGTTACATAATTCAGACAGACAGTCATATTACATTTTATTTTTACACCTAAATGTATAATCATAAAGGCTCTAAAATTCAAAGTAACCTATACATTTTTTTTTTATTTGTTGTATTGTCAGATCAGCCACTCCCCAAAACATATCCTCTTGACAAAGGTTAGAATTAAAACTACTTATTTATTATATAAATATATTAAAACATGTGTTTCAAGATGTAATCCACAATGGATTTAAAGTAATATACCCCCCCCCCCTCTCTCTCTCTCTCTCTCTCTCTCTCTTTACAGGCAATCAAGAAAGGCCAAGATCTCCTGATTTGTTCTGTAGGAGAAAGTTTTTAATGCTAATAATCATTTTACGGCTATGTATACATTCAGCTCTTTTAAAAAAATAAATATATTTACAGCAGAAGCATTATTGCCAGAGTCCTCACCGCAAGCTGTTTCAACACCTTGTCAAGGTGTGTAGCAAATTTTACTGTGATTTACTCATAAATGTGTATGTAATACATAAAGTTTGAAATGTACATATTTTTTTCTGTCACCACAGTGTCAAATCTACTTTTAAGAGAGCCACACACTTTATCAGAAGAAGCAACAAAAAGTAAGCTACCGGCTGTCTGTCACAAACACGCATACACATTTAAGGAACTGATTCCATAATGTTCAATTTCTCCTTAGACTACCGCACAAAAGTCTTGCAGAGATTGCAAGAACTCTGTGAGAACCAGCAGGACATTCTCACACTTCAGAGAAGAATACTGGCTGCTGTGTCTGTGCCTGGGATAGAGACAGAAGAGGAAATTCTAGAAAATGGCCCCTGTCAAACTGTGGAGGAGCTAAAACAGTTTGATACAACAATGGAAAATAAAGAGACCAGAACAAAGATGGTAATAAATACAGCAATTTACATATACATAAAATGTCGATTTTCATGTACATGTAAAATGCTCACTCAAATATACAGTAGCATGTTAATTTTCAACAGTAGAACATTGTGAGTTACTTAAACAGATAGTTCACCCAAAAGTGAACGTTCTTGTTTTTTACTCACTCATTTTGTTGTTGTTGTTGTTGTTGTTGTTGAACATGAAGGAAGATATTTTGAAAAATGCTGGCAAACCAAATTACTGGTTCCCACTGACTTTAATAGTATAGAATAAAAAATACTATGGAATTCAATGGGCACAAAAAAACAGTTTGGTTACCAGTGCATTAGTGGTGTGGGGTAAGGGCATCATGTAATGCAAAAACACATTTATCTGTATTAATAACATGCCAAATAAAAAAAAATAAAAAAAATAAATAATATTATATTAAATTTTATAATAAATAATATTTTTTTTATGGTGCAAAATGTTTATGTTTGTTTTAGGTTAACTATCTACGCTCCATTGGGGGAACTAGGGATGCTCATTTCGGTTAATTTTCCTGACCGACAACCGCTGCTCGTTATCCGAACATTAACCGTTAACTGATAAAATTAGAATAATAAATTAGTTTAAAATAAAAATAGAATGCACGAGTGTCTGTGATGATACATTAAAAATACAAGCAAATGTTTTATTTTAACGTGCAAACAGCAGCATACAGAGCAACAACAAAAACTGTATTGACACATATATAAATTATCACGCATCAGCAGCGCTTCTGAGAACAGAGAAAATCTGAATGAAAAAAAAAAAGAATAATATAAATAGGCCTACACTAAATATGTATAAATTAAATAACTAGCTAATTAAGATGACAAAACTAAAACACACTGAATCCTTTTATGCGCTTTGAAGAACTGTACCGGTCTTATTCTTCTCGTCGGACATAAAAATATATAGCAGGCCAGCCTATCCCTCAGTGTGCCTAGTTTTTAACATGTCCACATGCTGTACGGATAGGCAGGACCGCTGCCTGTTAACTCTTAGATCCGCGAAAAAAAAAATCACCATCACAAAAACCCTTTCAATTTGCGGTTCGGGACTTCCATCCACTGTCATATGCGTGTGGAGAAGCGCGTGTTTTACAGCGTTCAGCAATAGCCAATCACAGACATGTATGTTGATTTGATTATCACTGTGGCCAATCAGAGGAGGCTATGTTACAATCCACTCACCAACCAAAGTGCCGGTTTCAGTTTTGCTGATTTCTGCACTTTCGCGAACTCTCTTATTAAAACTAAGAAAGTGTTGGCATTATATAAATAAGAGATTAATTGTGCAGTGTAAAGGTTATTTTATTACTTTTTAATAACTTTATGAGATTGCGATGAACTACTCTAGGATGAGTGATAGCTTTCCAGTGATTGTAACGGGAGCGCCTATTGCGCACTTTCTAGACTATAATTCATTCAGAATTTGAATAAATTCACTCACGGATTCACTCTCTGATAACCCAATAACGCCACTTGCCATTGAGTTGCATATACTACATCTGTTTACTAAGTAAAGGTGAAGCGAAATATGTCTATACAGCCACACTGCACGTGTCGACACGTGAGTAAACAGATAACTTACAAATAGCATTATTTCTTTCACCATGCAGCAAACGTAAAAAAAAAAAAGAATAGAAAAAAACCCTTTTAAACCGTTTAACTGATAGTAATAATCGGTTAAAATTCTTACTGTCGGTTAACGGTTAAACGGTCAATATGAGCATCCCTAGGGGGAACAAATCCTGGGGCAACAGTGCGTAAAATGTTGCGTAAGGTAGCCACCAATGAAGTCCTAAGTGCCTACAGCCTGAGAGGAAAGAAAACAAAATTGGCCTTCCAGGACCTTCGGATTTGCTCTCTTGTTATAGGAAAGTTTTAATCCATAATCCTTTAACTGATTGTCAGTTAATTCAATTTTTGCATATTATATTTTAAATTAACAGTTTAACAAATTTGTATTTAAATTGTTATAATGTTAAATTTATACTTCTAAAAACCCTCACATTTAACTGTGTGTGTGTGTGTGTGTGTGTGTGTGTGTGTGTGTGTGTGTGTGTGTGTGTGTGTGTGTGCATTGAGTGCATATTTAAGGTGATGATACACAGGGCAACTTTTTTGGGGCAATGTTGCTGTCAATGGGTAACTTGGTGAGACACAGGGCCCACGACCATGATCTAAATAACCAGATAGAAATTTGTCACCTGCTTCGAATGTTATCAAGCGGGTGAATTTGTTGCCCATTCTAAGTGAAAAAGTACCCAAGCAACATTCCTCAAAAATTTGCCCCATGTATCATCAGCATCACAATGCTGAGATTATTTGTTGTTTTATCAGAGATTATTTCAATTTATTTCTAGGAGCAACACAGAGGAATTTTAAATCACTGAAATCGATAGAAGTGGAGGATCTAATCTCGCTGGCACTGAAATTCGCTCCACACAGGACTTTAAAATGGTAAGCATATTGTATTAAAATGTGTTTTTAAAATGAGTATTAACTATGTTAATGGAACTGATGTAAAAGTATTATTTTACAATAATACTGTGTGTAATATATATATATACACACACACACACACACACACACACACACACACACACACACACACACACTGCTCTCCAAATGTTTGGAAACACCCTAGAAAAGTGACATGTATATATTGCCATTATTATGTAATTAAAATTAAAATGATTAAAAAGAAAGCTTATTTATTCAGCTTTCAATTGTTGTATAAATCTCAAAGTTTTAATTATTAACACTTTTTATTATTATTACTTTAACTATCTTTAAGCATTTGTGAAATAATTATATAAAACAATATTACCAGAAAAGTATTAACGTCTTATACTGTATGAATTTGGCATTATATATTTTCTTATTATTTCTTCATTTCTTATCTAACTGGCTTAAAAGATTTCTTATCCCATCTAGTGGGAAACCTTAGTATTACAGTCTTCAACTGTCAGTATTATATTTATTTTTTGTGTATTATAACTTGCACATTGAAAAATGCTTTTCTTTTTCATTGTTTTTCTCTCTTCCTTTTTTTTACTCATCAAGGCCAATAAACAAGAATATTTAAATGTTCATGTGATTTGATCAGTCTGAAGTCCATAATTATGGAAAAATTATATTATTATTTATTTTATATTTACAGATGACTGTGGTGAAGATGGAAGATGGAAGAGAGTTTTAGGTGCAGATCTACAATTCTACAAAAACATCTATTAGAATCAGTTACTATCAAAGTTTTTCAAAGTAGCTGTTTTTTTTTACTTAATTCGTTATTGTTATAACAATCATACACTTTTGTGCATACATTGAATGAGTGATTAAAAGGATTGTAAAATGAAATTTTAATAGTAGCTGTTTTTAAAGTAATTAATTTGTATTTTTGTACTATTCTTGCACTTGTTTGCATGTAAATGTTTTAAATGTGCATAATTTATAATTACTAAGAAATGTGTTTAAAAGTAATCTTGAATGAAATTATAATTTATAGTAGCTATTTTAAGTAGTTAATTTATTTGATATTGTTCTTGCACCATTTTGGCCTGTGTTGAATGCTCATTCAGAATGTTACTCATATCCTATTAAACAATTAATCAATAAAGACATTCATTTTAGGCTGATTATTTATCTACACTTGCTGTTTTGATTTAAGTTGTAGGAATTTGTAGGAATGAAAATAATAATTTGAGGTTAGGGGAACGTTAAAACAACGTTAAGGGAACGTTAGAATGACATTCTACAAACCAAAAACTAACGTTCTGGGAACGTTATATTAACGTTAGGGGAACGTTAGAGTAACATTCTACAAACCAAAAACTAACGTTCTGGGAACGTTATTCTAACGTTTGGGGAACATTAGAATAACATTCCACAAACCAAAAACTAACGTTCTGGGAACGTTAGAATAACATTCTACAGACCAAAAACTAACGTTCTGGGAACGTTAGAAAAACCTTCTACAAACCAAAAACTAACGTTCTGGGAACGTTAGATTAATGTTATAGGAAGGTTAGAATAACGTTCTACAAACCAAAAACTAACGTTCTGGGAACGTTAGAATAACATTCTACAAACCAAAAACTAACGTTCTGGGAACGTTAGATTAATGTTAGAGGAACGTTAGAATAACGTTCTACAAACCAAAAACTAACGTTCTGGGAACGTTAAGAAAACTTTCCTGACTAACCAAAAACAAACCATAAAATGTAACGTTCTGAGAACCAAAAACTAACGTTCTGGGAACGTTCTGGGAACCAAAAACTAACGTTCTGGGAACGTTCTGGGAACCAAAAATTGTTACCTGGGTTACAGTGGATGTTGACCGTTATGGTTTGAATGATGCGCGTGCGCAGAGATCCGACTTGTCCCATCAGAAATGTAAAATATAAATAAGCGTTATAAATATGATTTAGACTAAAAAAATTACCCTTACATCGTGTCTACGCCGGACATGACAGTTTCCGCTCCACATCGCAACAGCTAAAGGGGCTATTCACATATAGGCTATGTCCAAATTCAGGGTCTGCATCCTCCTTAGGATCCTTCCTACCCGGTTGAAGGAGGAGGGGTCCTCTGAAGACCGCAAAACCTAGTGATGGGTCGTTCTTGAACGATTCGTTCATTTTGAACGAATCTTTAATGTGACTCGGAAAGAACGAATCGTCTTGGGGAGTGATTCGTTCAGTCGCGCATGCGCAATTGCGCAACTATGAGCGAAGGACTCAAACCAGAAGACTCGAGAGATGAACTAATCAATTCTGTTTCCGGCTCAGATCGCGTTAGTAAAGTTAATACGGGGCTGTCACGTGACGAACGAACGACTCAAACCCGAGACTCGAGAGATGAACTAATCAATTCTTTTTCCGGCTCAGATCGCGTTAGTAAAGTTAATACGGGGCTGTCACGTGATGAACGAACGACTCAACCCGGACAGATAGAAGTGAGGGAGCTAATCATAGACTGAAGACCCAGGTAAACAATGAATTATTCTTTTCTGTTTCTAATAGTTTTGTCTTGTTTGTAGTGTGATGAACGTTTGTATTAGCAGTACATATGTTATGGAAGTAAAACATAGCTTTTTAATTATATTTTGGTAAAATGAACGAAATGAACAAAATGACTCGAAAAAAGATTTGTTCATTTTGCTGAACGAGACTCAAAGATCCGAGTCGGTAAAATGATCCGAACTTCCCATCACTAGCAAAACCTGGAAGTAGGTGTCTGTGGATTTGGACAGCCTACCCTTCTTTCAGTTCCATCCCCTACCCGTTGCTCATATTTGGTCACCTAGCAACCATGACAGCGCTAAGCAAGAAGTAAGGTTAGCTGTACCAAAGAACTTTGTCTGTACTGCACAAAACAAAAGAACTGCTCTTTCATCCCTAAAAGCGTTAAAAACAGCTTCAATCACTAACAAGAAATTAGCTGTGTGTAAGGGGATATTCACACAGGCAGTAAGAAAGAAGCTAGTTTACGAAAGAGAAGTTTTTTTAACATATAAACATACAAATGTAAAAAAAATAAATAAAAATAAGCTTAACGCTAAAACCAAAGGCCAAACTAGACAACCGCTGTAAAAAAATGTTTTTTTAAACGCCATTTTTTTTAAAACTTACATCATTACTACCTGTCGCTTCGTCCGCTATTATTTGAAAATTTCGGAAGCGCTCTACCGAAAGGAATTATGGGATAGGTAGGACGGGAAAGGATCCACCAGACCCATCCTTCCAATTCGGGGAAAAGGAGGACGTATTTGTGGGCCACATTTGAAGGATCCTATGAATTTGGACAGCCTTCGTCGCAGCACTGTGACGTAACATCCTTCAAATAAGTCCTCCGAAGGATGCAGACCCTGAATTTGGACACAGCCATAGTGTCTTTTGCGCGGCGCGCATAAGTTTGTTATTTCAAATGTAGACGCGCACTATGCCTGGATTGCGCGCTCATAATGAACCGCGGGTCATGTGACATGAACCAACCAATCAGCTTCATCCTATTTATCTAATTCTATTCTAAAATTTCACTATCACAACATTGTAACACAAGCAGGTTTATAATATAGATGTTTTACATGGGAATACACATGTGAATACACATGTTTTTCACATGTGATCACAAGGGTTTCACATGGGATTCACATGTTATTCCACTGGTTTCACATGGGTTTCACATGGGAATCACATGTGATTCACATGGGAATTCACACAGAATGCACATGAAAGTGTTCCAAAAGCACACGTTTGCACATGTTTTCACAGCTCAAGATACTGCTTTCTTCTGTCTAAATCTGCATCTCGGCGCTCTCTGTAACGCCTTGCTATCTCAGCTCCATTAAGTCCCATACTTCTCAAAATAAATGTATTCTATTAACACACATTAAATACAGTAAAATATGGTTTCACAATCAGTTTTATTGTTTCTATATTGTCATTAAATGTGATATGTAGTCTTATGTTACCCATCTCAGCGGTTGATGTCCACCCTGTCATAACAGCCTTGATGACAGGGTGGACAATGACAGGGTGGACAATTTTAGCTAATCTGCTTTTATTAAGCACATGGTGGGACACTAGCTAGCAAAACCAGCTAACTTGAAGGTGACTTTGAAGTATTTTGACAAATATACCTAAACTTTTCAGATTTTCACGCCGACAGGGTGGACATGTTATGCGTGACCATATTAAACAATGAACATATAATGATGATATACATGAAAAATAAGAGGAAGTACTTTCTCTTCTTGGTGCTGTTGGTCTGATCTCAGTTCAAATATGTCAACATTCTGGTGATGATGTCACTGATTGCATCATATTAGTAATTAAAGGGCCAAGTGACCCATAATGACAGGGTGGACATTAAGTTCAGGGACGCATATGAAATTGAAGATATTTTTTTGTAAAAATACAAATAAAATGGCAAAAACCTTTTTTATTTGCTATTAACTAATGGCAACAATAAGGGAAAGTGGAAATTTGTTTGATTATGTGTTATTTTATCATTTATAGCCTTGGTTGATATCTGCTGTCCAGCATGAGGGACACAAGAGAAGGGCAGTGATGCATTAGAAGAAAGTGGAATAAAATAGCCAACTTGAATGCAATTATTATTGTACAAACGTGTATTAAAGTACTTATACATTACTTGTATCCAACCAGAATAGTACTATTACACAAAATGGCCAAAATAACTCCATGACTGTGATGGGGACAACAAAGGGCACTTTATAGTGATATTGACCCAACTGTATTACACATCAATAAATATGACTAAAAGTGGGTTTTGCGTTGATATCCGAACATTATTTCATAAAACAAATTCTTTAGCATCAGTAATATGTACATTCATAAAAGTACATTCAAACTGTTTTACCCAAGTCTGTCAAATGATTGAATTCCTAATATACTTACAATTAGTAGGGCAATTATTTAAAATATATATATATTAGAAAATTACTTTTCTAATCAACTTTTTCGAATTAAAAATGGAATTATTTACATCAAAATCACTTTTGAAAAAGAAAGATAAAAAATAAGATTTCAACATTAAAGGATAACTATTGCTAAAATGCAACCTGGGCTGTTTTTTTTGGTAACACTTTATAATAACGTTCAGTTGTAAGTCATTTATAAGTGGTTAGTTAATGATAAAATAATGATTTGCAAAACATTCATAAATGTTTAATAAGTGATATGCTAACAATTTGTGTATGTTTTGCTAATTCATTTATAAGTTATTTACAAGTAATTAGTTAATGATGAACTAATCATTTACAAAACATGACTATGCATTCATAAGTGATTAAAAAGTGATGTGTTAGTATTTTAATATATGTTTTGTAGATTAAGTTATAAATCATTTACAAGTGATTAGATAATGATGAACTAATAATTTACAAAACATGATTATATGTTCACAAATGATTATTAAGTAATAGGCTAACAATGTACAAATTTGTCGTAATTTATCTTAAAAAATTGCATCATGAAATAATCAAAAAGATCCTTAGTAAGTGGTTAATATGTTACTAGTTAATATATTATTTGTCACTTAAAAATAATAAAATATCAATCATTTAAATGTGTATCCTTCACTGAAGATCGCATCATGAATAAATCATTTACAAATCTTTCTGCATCCTCTAATCTAAAGTGTAAACAATTCATCAGTTGTAAATGTTTTACTCATTATTCAAAGGTCTTTCACCCCGTGTGTATACCCACCTGATGCCCACACAACCTGTAACCAGCAGGTTTGTAAAACATTTACAACTGATGAGTAGTTTACACTTTAGATTAGGGGATGCAGAAAGTGTTGTAAATGATTTATTCATTATTTATTCATCAACAGCTTTTGAATACTTTGTAGTGTGTACTGCAATGTAAGTGCTGACTGGTAAGGGTAAAGATGTTTTCTTTGGCAAACATGATCTGCGCCCCAAATGACGCACTATACACTCTGCACTTATTCACTATGTACTTATGCACTAAGCACCATGTTCAAATTTGTTTTCATATCAACTTCAAATTTGTTTTCATATCAACTTCAAATTTGGAATAACTTATTTAGATTTAAGACTTCAAACTGATATCAAATTAAGGATAAAACCTGTTATGTACAATATGTATTTTATATAAAATATAATAAAAATGGTTCTGTTTGATTATTTCATGATATGCCATTTTTCAGATAATTTACGACAGATGGGTAAATCGTTAGCATAGTACTTACAATAAAATTAACATATCACTCTCACATGTCTCCTTGTGTTTTGTTTATTGGACTGTTCTGCTTTGGTTTCTCCCTTTGTCTCCCCCTGTCATTCAGTTAACTTTGGTTTCTTCCTTTGCCTTTCTGTGTTGATTTAATTATCGTCTGCACCTGGTCTTGTAATTAGTCTCACCCTTTATAAGTCGTGTGTTTCTCAGTTTGCTTTGTGTCGTCTTAAAGTTTTGTATTGTTGTGTTTCTTTGGATTCCCAGTTTGTCTTTATTAAAACACATTGTTTGATTGAAACGTCTTCTCTCTGGCTCTTCATCTCCCAGCAACACGTGACAGAAGACGACACCATGACAATGACTGCTGATGAAAAGCTGTGGAGTTTGCGACAGGGTGGTCGGGAGTTGGAGAGGGATGTGGTTCAATTTGCCGAGCTACACTGTAACAAATTTCTGTAGTTTTCACAGCATTATTACTGTAAAATGAACAAATCCATACTGTGGAATATGTATACAGTTAGTTGCTGTAAATCGGCAATGCATCATGGGTAAAAATACAACCGCGGGAAATTCTACAGTAAAATAATATTTTCCTGTGAATCACATTGCAGTAGGGGTGTAAATATTAATCGATTCGTATCGATGCATCGATTATGCAGCCGCCGATTCAATGCATCGATTCGTCCGCAAGAATATCGATTAATGTGTTTATTTTGCCGCCTGTTTGTTCACTTGTCTATTTTTAGAATCCGTTCCGACCTTTCTTTTACTGTCTGCTCCGATGTATTAAGCGTACTACCTACTCCTAAGCTGCGGGTGGCACTAACCTCACTGTCTTCTTCTTCACATGCCTTACTTTCGTTTCACAGTCCGATGTTGTTCATGTTCACAGACCTCACGTTTTTGTCTGACTTTCAAGAGCGATGATTTTGAACTGATTTTGTGGAGTAGTATTCTATTTGCAGTTCATCTACTGCAAAGGATGTGTGACCATTACCTCTTAATAAGATGCAAATTGTATTTTCAAAATGTAACCAATTTTGTATGAAAGAAACTTTTTTAAAACGATGAATAGGCTAATTGGCAATAGTAGACCTGCACTATAAGTTTTTTTTTTTTTATTACAATTTATCTGATTGCACTTTGTAGATGCAGTAACTTATATTTGCTGTTCTATTTGCAGTGCATTGAGCACAACTGCTTTAGTGGAACATACACATTATGTGAATAGAATACTGTTTCTGTATTCTCAATAAAAGGCAAATTATTTACCATTTTTGTTGATTTATTTGAAACTTAATAGATATCATGTAAAAATATCTAATATTGAATCGAATCGGATCGAATCGCATCGTATCACAGGGAATTCTGAAGTATCGAAAATAATCGAATCGTTGGCTTAAGAAATCGGTATCGTATCGAATCGTCTTGAAGGCTCCGATTTACACCCCTACATTGCAGTAGTTGAGATCGGCATTTTTCTCTCAGCTGGATTAACCGACGTAATGGGCGTATTTTTTTCCAATTTGACCTCAGAAAGGTAAAGTTGCTCTTTATTTTTCCATATTTTTGGTCATTATTGTTATATTTACAGTTTTCACTCGAGACGTTATACGTGTTTAACTTTCAGAGAGCGTGAGAGAGAGAGTCGACCGTGAGAGGGAGCGGTGGTACCGGGCGGACATCCACATTAACCGGTAAGTGTTCGCATATTATTGCAAAAAGCATTACATTTTGATATATTTTCAAGTCATTATTTCGGTAAAGAACTGACATGGCTGTATACATTTAATCTGGAATTGCGTCTGTGTGTTTGTGGATTAGCTGTTTGAAGCCACATGTGTTTTTCTCTTGCTAGATACTGCGCGATGGATATTGCTTTAATACTGACGAAATGCAGAAACAGGTAAGGCGTTAAAACCGCACGACATTTTTCATAGGACTTTGTGTTTTTTTACTTGAGCTGTGCGTAATATCAGTTAAAATGGCTTCGCGCCTCAAACTAAACACCATCCGTTCTCAGAACTGCGTCACTCAGGACTAAAGGGCTGAAGGCGAAACGGCCTCAGACTAAAAGACATCATGGTCTCGTAAGCCTCCGTCTATATTTGTTATTTAATGGTTACATGTTAGTAACATATCCGCTGTCACAATGCATCGTTTGTCTTTTGGATATTATAATACATTACAATACAGGGCTTGCAAAATCGCTAGCCCAGTGTCCTGGGGCTATTGTGTTTTCCAGTTGGGCTGGCAAATGTTTCACCAGCTATTTTAAAATAGAGGGCTCCTATAGGTACTTTAAAACTCCTCAATTCAGTTCACATTTAAGACCGTACAAAGTTTTTAATACGTTAAACAGTATAAGAAAAGTCCTAATTATAATTTTATAAGGTCTTTTACTGTTAGGGACAAACAGACAAGAATCGCGATAGGGCTGGATTAAACTTCAAAAGGCAATGATATGTGCGTGTCTTTATATGAATGTATCTGAAGGGGAACCGACTGTCCTCAGAATCGTGTCGATGGCTTTTTAATTTAGTCTTAAACTTAACCTTAAAGTAAACATATAATGCCTGATAAAACGGCTTAAATGAGTTCGGAGCTGCTTTGTATACAGCCGTTACTAGGGAAACCGTAATATTTCAGCGCTCCTAAAGCGCCCCCTAGTGACATAGAATGCATATTTATTTCCAATAAATTTTTTCAGCTGTTTATGGTCAAATTATTAGTTATTGACCCATGTTTTTTATGCAGAAAACACAGAGTTGTAAATGTGAAAAGTTCCCTTCTAAATATCTAAACAATTAAGACAGTTACATTTATATATACTTGATTTATCTTTTTTAATGGTATAAAGGCTGAAATACCGTTGTATACAAATTTTTTTTTTGGTGAAAACCTTTATCTGAACTGTATGTAATTTTATGGCTTAATATGTTACCGTACATTGTCCAACCCACTCATACTGTGTTTATTTTACTTGTGCAGCTCTTAAAAATTATCATAAATTGCCAATAAATTGATATTTAAATAATTCAGTAGATACCCTGTAAATAGTGAAATAGAATTCCTTCCTTGATGTTTGTTGATAATGATATTTGTGTATTGAAAATATTTTGATGATATGTAGACCCCTATCTGATTTTCTATATTTTAAAATAAAATTAAGCTGTCATTTTTGCTTATAAACTTCCACATTAATAACATTTTTATTTATTTTTTACTGCAGGGAAGAAGACTCCAGCCCAGGACAATGATGCCAGCTCATGTCCATCTCAGGAAAGAAAAAAGGATTCATGCTGAACATCACATGCAGAAACCAGAATTATTGCATCCCATTTTTGGTCATCTGTTGGCACTTGTTACATATAGAGCTGTTTTACTTAAAATGCTTTGAAGAAATAATACCAAAAGATAAGCTTAATTGATGTCTGTGATATATGAAGACTGATATATATAGTGGTGGCCAAAATTATTAGAACACTAGTGTTTTTTACCAGCTTAACATGGGTTTAAGTCAGTTATTTCTATCTTTTGCTGTAGTGTAAGTAGGAAATATCAGTTTACATAAATATAAATAAATATCCAAACATAAATTTATGCCCTTAATTGTGATAATCCAGTGGAATTTCTGTGAGATTTCAGCTGGTGAAAATACCAGTGTTCTAATACTTTTGGCCACCACTGTATAAATGTTAATTGTTTGTTAATTGTTTATTTTCACTGATATAAAAAAATATATTGAAAACACTTTGCTAAGTTAACTTCTTAACTAAAAATTAAATAAATTGATATTGCTGTTATTTTATGATGCTGTTAATACTTTCTCTGACAAGCGGCAGTAATGAAAACTATTTTCTGGTTTGTCATGTAATGTTTGATGTATATCCTGTACTGGAGCTAAAGATTTTATAGTTAGAATCTATACATTTTTAGGTTTATGCAAAATAAAAAAATGTTTACACACTGAAAAATACAAAATTGAAATGTATTGTATGCTATGCTATTTTATGTATTTTAAGTCAATAAATGGTATTTTTGTGACAAAAACCGTGTCTTCTTTTTAGACTACACACAATTAAAGCAGTAATGTTCATTATAGTACAGTATACTAATTACTTTTTGTTAAAAATTAATTTATTCATGATTAATTCATTCAAAAAGAGCATTCTATTAATCTGAATGCAATTATGGTACTGTGATATTCCCTGTATAAAAATTACAGTAGTACAGTAAGTTACTGTGATGAAACTTACAGTCAGCATACTGTGGAATATATTACAGCAACTTACTTGCCAATTGCTGCCAGTAAGTTGCTGTAAATTTCACAGTAATCTTGTTACAGTGTATATCATCAGATGAGCTGGCCCGATGCTTCAATCAGCGTTGTGTTTCTGTTGGGGCTGGACAAGGATACAATCCGTTGCGATATACCCGTTCTTGATCTTCCGTTTGTAGAATTTGTCAACGTCATTCTTCATTTGAACGGCTCTAACTTTAAGCTCACTGAAATGGAGAATGACAGTCCTGATCCTTGTCCAGTCCTCTCGGATGCACGTCGCATCGCGTCAGCTCATCCTAAACCGGGATTCCCCACATGCCTCGTCAACTGCTCAGACCACCTGCCAAGTTAAGATGCTCAGGGTAATCAAATAGTGGAGTCTGAAGGAACCAAAGGTATTTCATTACAAAATTTTTTTAATGCAGCATACGTTATAGTAATTAATACTTTTTTTTTATGGTTTAATTTATTTATTTGACACTTGAATGTTTAGTCATATGTTACCTACAGGTTCATTATACTGGAAGCAAAATGCTCGCAAAATACTTGCTGTTTCAGAGGAGGAATTTCTAAGATTTCAACAAAATAGCAAACAAAAGAGACCTAGGTACATTCAGGTTTTTTTTCTTCCCTACTGATTTTTAGAAATGGTTAAGTACTCAACACACATCTCAACTTATGATGGAGACTGAAGTTGACAAGAAAATTAACCGCAATGTCAGTTGTCATCTACTCACCCTCATGTTCCAGTATCAGTGCTTTGCATAAAAGTGTATTCTTCAGATATTATAGCAGTTGTTTTATACTTGCCAAATTGATTACCATAAGAATCATGGAAAAATAATAGTTCAGTTGCTGCTTCTATGGTATAAAGCAGCTGTTTTCATTTTTTTATTTTTTCGAATTTGTTATATTGTAGAAGTCAACTTTAATAAGAGTGGGGAAAAACTGGAACGTTTAACCAGGCGAAATGATTAAGACTAACTTTATTGAATCTCTTATTTCACAGGACCCTTCCAGGAGCCAATGTTTGCAGTCTGTTGCCGGAGCATTGTGGGATGCAAAGTATGTGTGCTGCAGTGGCATGAAACTTCTAGCCAGTGTCTTAAATGTAGACAAGAGTACACCAATGTCTATGAAGTCACAGGCCTTTCTGATGCATTTTCTGTTCTGAAAGACATAGTTTCTGTTGACTAAACTCTAAACAAATTTGTTTATGTAATTTCTTTACTTTTTCTGTTATTCATGGGTCATGTTGTGTATCTTTTTGTTGTTTCAATGAGATCCAGCAGAGCTAGTTTAAAGTATGAGAAGTCACCGTTCACAGTATTGTTGTAGCATATTTCCATATCTGGGTGCAGTTCTGCAAAGTGGTGTTCCACACGTTCTCTTTGTCTCCCTGAAGAAAAGGGATCACTTCCAAACACTAAATGTCTGGTCAGTGACTAGCCTAGTTCTGCTTCATAAAGGTCAGCTGCTTCATTGGCATGTGGCAACAGTTCCTCTGAGATTATCTTTAGACATCCACCCTCTGCCAAAACATTGGGAATGCCTTTACCTGGAGTAACAATTTCAAGCCAGACTGTCAGTTCTTAATCATTGTTCTTTCAATAAAAATGTGTTCTTTCAGTATACCTGGTATCCTGTGTTCTTTGACTCCACTTCTTAAATATCACTGATGCTGAGACACTGGTCCATGCCTTCATTACTTCTCATCTTGCCTACTGTAATTCTCTTTTCTGTGGTCTACCAAACACAACATTAAATAAGATTCAATATATCCAAAACTCCCATCCTACAAACACGTCATTGGCCACCCATTCATTTTCGTATCCAATACAAGATTCTCCTTATCACCTTCAAAGCACTTTATGGACCTGCCCCCCCTCTATATATTTTTGATCTCTTTTACACTTACTCCCCACTTCGCACACTACGCTTTTCAGAAACTTGTCTGCTGTTAATCCTGTTACAGGTTAGCATTGTTTGGTGGACAAGCGTTTTGTATCTCCGCCCCCAGTACAGGATTTCAAAACTCACCTTAAATCATATCTTTTCCTCTCTTGCTTCTCTGATCTGACTACATCATCTGTTTCATGCCTGGTTCCAGGGTTGGGGCCAATTCAGGAATGAACTCAACAATTCCAATTCAAAGAAGGAATTGGAATTCAACAACAATTACAGGAAACAGCCTTGGAATTGAATTGGAATTACAGGAAGTGGAATTCAATTCAGGGAAATTCCACTGAATTCCATTTATTGCTGTTTCTGAGCATTTATTTGTGATTGCATTTAGAGACATACGTTTGAACTTTATTTATGATGCTTTACAAATACCATGTATGAAATAGAGTTGATCAAATGCAAGTAAATATAAATGAGAATTGTACATTATGAATTAATAATTGAATGACAATGGTGATAAGTTTCTGGATGTACTATACATTCAATATATGATTACCACATAATATATGTCTCAACACACATGTCATTTTCATTCAAGTATTTCATTCACCTTTTATTACATCGAATTATCATCATTTCCTGAAATTTGGCATGTGAAATGATCATGCTTAACATACTAAACATTAGGGTGTCAAAATTAATCGTTTTTACGATGCATCGCGATGCAGACAAGGACGATTCGGTATCGGTTCAGTAATAGACCATAACCGGTTATAACGGACTCAGTCCAGTGCCAAAACACGCGACCCAGGGAGCTTGTATGATTTTCCGGGAGGGGGTTGGGCTAACGAGGGGAGTACACCACATGAATAAAATAAGTCTTCAGATTTTAACTGAAAGGATTATTGCCACTTTCTTTACACACCGGTGCATTTAACGAACTAACAAACATCAGTGTGCATTTAACAAATGTCTTTTTTTGTTAGTAATTCATTTAAAGGACTGAAACACTATTTTTATTTGGTTAAAAAGACTGGCTAAAAGCACTGAGCGTGTCTGTCCGGCTCAGCACCGTTTTACACAAATATAATGTTTTGTTGATATTGTGAGTGCGCACATAAATAATAATAGTAGACCTTTTGCAGTTATGAATGATGCCTTTTTATGCCTTACTTTTATCAACAAAAATGGTGTATTTTAGGTTTCCACCGCGTTTGAGCTTCCATGTCAGCTGCAAAGCCCGCTTTCGCTTTCACTCTCCGCAAAAACGATTGGATATGCATCTAACAGCGCACATTTATCTAGGTTATCTTATTATTTTAAATGTTTATGATTTTTATGCCATTGTGATTTTAATTCCTTTTTATGTACAGCACTTTGAATTACCATTGTGTATGAAATGTGCTATATAAATAAACTTGCCTTGCCTTGCCTAGGTTAAATGTTTAAATTAAGATTATGAAATGCATCAAGTGTTTTAATGTCTATAGATTTTATTTAATGCAAGTCGTGTTGATTTCGCAACGCAAGCCACCACCGCCCAGCAGGATCATCCAACGGAGCCCATGGCTGCACCACGGGGCCGCAGGCCCTCTCACACCGCCGCCATTCACACCCGCCGACGCCAAGCCACGCCATCAACGGCACCTCCCAGGCGTCAGCCATCTTCCGTCCCAGCTACAGGGAAATGGACCGTAGCAGGACTGCGGCAAACACTCACCAGCGCTGGCGTCATCATCCCGCGACGAGCTACCAAAGCGGATCTACTCGACCTGCACGCTTCCCTTCAACTGGGTGATGCTTCCAGTTTTACCCCTCCTCCCAAGGCGGACAGAACGAGTGCACGCCGTTCAGCCCCTTAAACTCGGCCAGACCAATCCGCAAGTGCCGCAGGGACGGGCTCCCGGCCAGAGCGCGCCAGGAGACCTTCTGCGAGTTAAGGACGTGCCCCGGTCACCGAGGCCGCCAGCCCTCGCCCCCTTCCGCGTTCAGCCGAACGCCAGCCCGTCACCCACGGCCTTAAGCGCCACTCCACGGCTTCTCCAAGTCGCAGCGTCAGCGCGAGCTCACTGCCACAGACAGCAAATCCCCACGCACAGCCCGCACCCCACCACACTCCCCTTGCTTTCCCATGGACGGCAGCGCCGCCATCTCACTCCAACGCGAATATCACTCCACCAACGGCGCATGCCCCAGCGCCCGCCATCCCTCCCCTCTTCCCTCCTTTGTCCTTTACAGGTTTTGCGTCCGGCGCATGCTTGCCGCTGCTCACGACGCAAGCCCCCGTCCACCTCCTCCCCTCTCTGTCATTATTCCCAGGAGTCGCTCCAAGCGCAAACATGCTTCCACAAGCAATACCGGCAGCCTGTTTTTCATCCGCCCAAACCCGCTCTCCCTTCTCACTTGCTTCTGCGACACCCCTGCCCATTCCCCCTAATGCCTTAGCCCTGAAACCACCCCCGTACCCATTACCATCAGGAACCAGATCCTTTCAGGTGCGGACGTAGATCTTTTTTCACTCCTCTCTCCTATATCACACACTTCTTCTGATCGCGAAATTAATTGTGGTGTTTTTTCAGTCATCTTAAAAAATTCAAAGCACAATCCGTCACGCATTTTGTCTTTCGCTGAATTCACCACTGCTTTCACTCACTATGCAGAAGTCATTTGCACTGCCTTTCCCCACAGAAGACGCGAGCTCAGCAACTACCTCGCTATAATCGCTGAGCTCGCATTGTCATACGGGGGATCTCACTTTTATACCTACCACAAGCTTTTTTTCAGCTAAATGCGCCATCCGGGTCGCCCAATGGAACCAGTGCCCTTACTGGGGAGCTCTGGATCCCGAACTCCATAGTAGGGTGTTTTTAGGCTGCCAAAACATCACGTGCGCAGTCTGTCGCTCATTTTCTCACTCCACCGCCACTTGCCCTTGATCCCCCCAACTCCCTCCCAGCCGCACATCTTACGACTACCCAAAAGCTTTTCGCAGAGCTCGGGATTCCCCTCGCCCAAGACAAAACCCTAGGCCCCAGCACTTCCATTGAATTTTTGGGCATCAACTTGGATTCTCAAAAATTCCAGGCCTCTCTACCCAAATAGAAAATCGATAGAACAGTTACACTTTTACAAGTGGTCTGACAAAAAAAATCTAATCAAATAAAAACGCATTACGTCATTGTGAAATAGAAAAGAAAAATAAATTTGAAGTAAAATTGAAAAATGAGTATGCAGTGCATCGTCGAGATATTGTATTGAACCGAATCGATGACATGATAATTGTAATTGAACCGAACCGTAAGACCACTGTAGGTTCACACCCCTACTAAACATACAGTACTTTGTATTTCTTTTATATGTTTGTTTATGTGATTTACAATATTTAATGTACTATAAACTATTAAGCAAATCAAGTCAAATTATTTTATTTAGCAACTCAAGTGGAATTTATTTGAATTCAATTCTGTTTCCTGACATTCCAATTCAATTCCAATTCCATTTCCTGTCAGCTGCATGCAATTCCAATTCCAATTCCATTCCAGGAAGTGAATTGGAATTTACCATTCATTCTCAATTCAATTCATGAATGGCCCCAACCCTGCCTTGTTCCTAAATTTTTATCTGTAACTGTACTTGTCTATATATATGTTTTGTTTTTGTTTTCTCTCCCTTGCTGTAATACTTATGTGTTCTGATACTGTACAGCAACCTTGAGTTTGCAGAAAGGCTCTATATAAAAAAAAAAAACGTATTATTATTATTATTAGATGCAACCTGGAAGAAGGTTTAATAAAAGCATCTGTTAAATAAAGAAAGACCCTTGTTTCTAGGGTTCTGATTCTTTTCAATTCCCAGTTTCAATTAAAATATGATTAAAGAATTATAACAAACATAAGTATTCTGTCTCTTTTTGCAAAACATTCAGATGCAGCTGAATATCATTAACAAAACTCAGCAGGCTACATAAAAAGTGGACTCGTTTGAGAGTTTTGTGAAAAATAGAGCGGCATGATTCCGGATAAACTGAAGGTTTTTTTAATGGAGATTGTGGTTCTATCACAATTCTAACGATAATACAGACACCAAACAAAATCGCATGAAATTTTTAAATGAATGATTCAATGGCTCACTCAAGATTTACTGCATGAATCAGCATTTGTGAACAAATCCCTTGAATGAATGATGATTGAATCCATGATTTATTTATTAACTTAGCATACCCAGTTAAAAAAAAAAGTCACCGCTCGCCACTGATGTGAAATACTTCTCTTCACTGTAAATTCTTACATGAATTTCAAGGTTTGCTATATCTGTTTTTCCACAGTGATGGCACAATTAATTCTTTTTTACATCTGTAACTGTAAGCAGGTAAAAGGCTTCTCTCCTGTGTGAATTCTCATGTGCCTTCGACAGTCTGTTTTTTTTACGAAACTTTTTCCACATTCTTGGCAGGTGTGAGGCTTGTCACCAGAGTGGATTTTCTTGTGGGCTTCAAGGTTTACTTTTACAGAGAAACTTTTTCCACATTGTTGGCAGGTGTAAGGCTTCTCTCCTGTGTGAGTTCTTATGTGGCCATTAAGAGTTTGTTTACGTTTAAAACTCCTTCCACACTGAGGGCATGTGAAGGGCTTCTCTCCATTGTGAATTTTCATGTGGCTTTCAAGGTCTCCTTTTCGAAGGAAACTATTTCCACACTGTTGGCAGGTATAAGGTTTCTCTCCAGTGTGAATTCTTATGTGGACTTTAAGGTTTCCTTGATGAGTGAAACTCTTTCCACACTCAGGGCAGGTATAAGGCTTCTCCCCTGTGTGAATTCTCATGTGCCTTTGAAAGTCTGGTTTTTTAACGAAACTTTTTCCACATTCTTGGCAGGTGTAAGGCTTCTCTCCTGTGTGAGTTCTTATGTGGGCATTAAGAGTTTGTTTGCATGTTAAACCCCTTCCACATTGAGGGCATGTGAAGGGCTTCTCTCCAGTGTGAATTTTTATGTGGCTTTCAAGGTCTCCTTTTCGTAGGAAACTATTTCCACACAGTTCGCAGGTGTAAGACTTTTCTCCAGCATGAATTCTCATGTGTCCTTGAAAGACTGCTTTCGAAACGAAACTTTTTCCACATTGTTGGCAGGTGAAAGGCTTCTCTCCAGTGTGAATTCTCTCGTGTGCTTTAAGGTTTTCTTTTTTAGAGAAACTATTTCCACATTGTTGGCAGGCGTACGGCTTTTCTCCAGTGTGAATCCTCATATGGATTTCAAAGCTTGCTTTTGTATTGTAAATAATTCCACATTGTTGGCAGATAAAAAAAAGACTTCCAAACCATGTCTTTTGAACTATTTTGTGTGTAGTCTTTTCAGTCTGTGAGGAACTTAAGTTCTCTTCAGTTATGAAATCAAGATGTTTCTCATACTGAATGTTGTCTTTGGATTCATTCAGCTCTTCACTCTCCTTTTTCAGAAGCATCAGGTCTAACGCAAAAAGAGATCAAAACAATTTTTTAATGACACAAAGCAAAACATCACATTCATACATGTAAACATCAAAACCAATCATATTCATATTCTTTCTTTCTTTCTTTCTTCAGTTGTTAAGAAATTTTTATTGAGGAAAACATTTTAGGATTTTTCTCCATATAATTGACTTCTTTGGTTCCCCTGAATTTGAACTGCCAAAATGCAGTTTACATGCAGCTTTAAAGGGCTCTAAACGATCCCAGGGTCTTACCTAGCAAAACAATCGATTATTCATTTTTTACAAATTACAATTTATATACCCTTTAACCGCAAATACTTGTCTTGGTCTAGTTCTGAATGAACTGTGTGTATTCCTGTTTATGATAGTTAGGGTAGGTCAAAAAACTCCCATCTCATTTTCTCGCAACAGAAACGCAATTTACAATAAAAAGGGTAAAACGGTGATGTAGGACGATTTTGAAAGTGGAGGAGAAAAATGAGATGTAAGTTCCCCTTCGGGAACGTCGAGCTGCGTCACTCCGCTTTGGGAACGCCTCCAGCGTGCCCACGCTCTGAATCACGTGTGAAATCAGTCCAATAGAGAGTTACGTATGACGTCACGGACGGGGTGACGTCAGGAGCCAGGAAGCTATAAAGCACATGCGGTGAATGCAGCCGGCAGCTTCTGTCTTTCAGTCGCGCTCTGTGTGAATTGTTTGTCTGTTAACACTGTTTTTGAGGCCAGTTTGCTTCACTTTTATTTGAGTGTTAACATAGATAGAGATGGGCGATAGCAAGCGTTTTAAGAAGTGTATTCCTCCGTGCCAACGTTACATCACGGCCGAGGATACACACGCTATGTGTGTTGCTTGCTTGGGAGTGAGGCATGCCCAGTCAGCCTTTGAGGAGGCTGACTGTGTGCATTGTTTGCGGCTTCCTCCGCACGCTTCGCTCCCGGAGGGCTCTTTTTGAGGAAGGAGCCCTCACCAGCGTTCCTCGCGGATCAGGTCCCGCTTCGGCTGAGGCTGAGCGGCGCCTGCATTCGTGGGGATCGCAACTGGATCTGGTATCGAGTTTGGAGACGGGCGAGCCCCTTTCTCCATCCTCCTCTGCCAGATCCATGCCTCTCTCTGGCGTAGAAGCCCGCTCGTCGGTTTCTTCTCGCCAGGAGGAGCACTCGCCGCTGCGTCTATCTTCCTCTGAGGAGGGAGATATGGATGTAGGCGAGCAGGCTGGAACCACGCCCGCCCAGCCACTCGAGTACGAGGAGTTAATGGAGGTGATCACCCGTGCTGTTGCCAAGCTCAACATCAGCTGGCCAGACGTGGTGACTGGTGAGCAGAAACCGACAAAGTTAAATGAGCGGTTTCTGCGCCCAAAAGCCCCACCTCCACGCCGAGGTCTGCCATTTTTCCCCGACCTCCACACTGAGGTGTCGAAGTCGTGGGGAAAGCCATTTTCGGCCCGTGTTCACGCTCAGTCTGCCTTCACATATTCCAACGTGGTGGGGGCTCGTGAGCACGGTTACGGGACGATGCCTCAAATCGAACAGACGCTTTCTAGCTATCTGTCCCCGAGTTCAGCATCGTCCCTAAAGACCTCGGCACTCCCCAGCAAGCCTTTAAGAACAACATCTTCCTTGCTGGGGAAGGGCTACTCGGCAGCAGGTCAGGCCACAGCCTGCCTTCACACCATGGCAGTGCTGCAGGCATACCAGGCTGACCTGTTGAAAGAGTTTGATGAGGGCGAGGACGGGGCGGCGGTCGATGTCAGCGAGCTGCGTCGTACCGCCGACCTTGCTCTGCGAGCCACCAAGGAGACCGCCCGTGCCATTGGGCGGTCTATGGCAGCCATGGTGGTCGCAGAGAGACACCTCTGGTTGACCCTGTCGGATATGAGAGACCACGACAGGGCCGTCCTGCTTGATGCCCCGCTTGTGCAGTCTGGCCTGTTCGGCGACGCGGTTCCCTCCGTCGTCGACAGGTTTCAGCAGGCTCGTCAACAAGCGGCGGCATTCCAGAGGTTTCTTCCTCGCCGCTCGAGCTCTGGGGCTGCTGGACGGGAGCAGCCCCGCCCGAGTGCCCGCTCCTCGTACCGAGAGGAACAAAAGCGGAGCGTTGCTACGCGGACTCCTCCTCGACATCAGGGGTCCCGTAGGCGCTCTAAGTCGGGGGCTTCTAAGCCTAAGGACGACCTGAGGGCCGTCCTTCAGGCGAAGAGGTCCTCGGCAAAGAAGCCCTGACGCCAGTGGCTCTGGGCTTCAGAGGGCAGGCCCCCCTGGGCTAGTAACATCTCCCCAGTGCCCTCTGGAGATCCGTTTGCTAACCCTGCCACCTCAGGTGCTTCAGGGCGCAGCGGTCTCCCGCGGTTTGTCCCCCCTGCATCCGCCCGTTCGCGTAGCGGGACAGGGGGACTCGCAAGCTCTAGTACCACCAGAGGTCAGCCTCGAGAGGCTGATTCCCTTAGTAAAGCATTTGGCAGCGTGGCAACTTCTGCCAAACGTGTCTCAATGGGTCCTGCAAACAAGTAAAAAGAGGTTACAAAATTCAGTTCGGCGCTCGGCCGCCGCCCTTTCAGGGGATCACCACTACGGTCGTGGCCCCTCAGCAGGCTCTGGTGTTGGAACAAGAAGTAGAAACCCTTCTGAGGAAGGAGGCCATCGAGGTGGTCCCTCCTCATCTTACAGAGAGCGGCTTTTACAGCCGCTACTTCATAGTTCCAAAGAAGGATGGAGGGTTACGTCCTATTCTAGATCTCAGGCTGCTCAATCACGCAGTGCTGAGACTCAAATTCAAGATGCTTACTATAAAGCAAGTCATCTCTCAAATCAGGTCCGAGGACTGGTTTGTCACGATAGACCTCAAGGACGCTTATTTCCATATCTCCATCCTTCCACAACACAGGAAGTTCCTCAGGTTCGCTTTTGGGGGCAAAGCTTACCAATACAGAGTTCTTCCTTTCGGTCTAGCACTCTCACCCCGGACTTTCACCAAGTGTGTAGATGCTGCGCTGGCTCCTCTGCGACTCCAGGGCATCCGCATATTAAACTACATAGACGACTGGCTCATACTAGCGAAGTCGAGAGAACTGGCGGTTCGACATCGAGATGTCGTTCTCGCCCATATGAAGTCTCTGGGGTTAAGACTGAACGCCAAGAAAAGTGTTCTTTCTCCAGTTCAGAGAACCACTTATCTCGGTGTAGTCTGGGATTCAACCACGATGCGGGCACAAATGTCTCCCGCTCGGGTAAAGTCAATCCTCCATGCAGTCATGAGAGTCAAAGAAGGCCGATCACTCACTGTAAAGCAGTTTCAAGTACTGCTCGGTCTCATGGCAGCTGCGTCCAACGTGATCCCTTTTGGCCTGCTGCATATGAGACCATTACAGTGGTGGCTCAGAACCAAAGGGTTCTCCCCGAGGGGCAACCCATTCCGTTTGATCAAGGTCACGCGGCGCTGCCTTCGTGCCCTGAACATTTGGAAGAAAGTTTGGTTTCTGTCCCAAGGCCCGGTGCTGGGAACTCCTTGTCGTCGTGTAACACTAACGACAGATGCTTCGCTCACCGGGTGGGGAGCGGTCATGAGTGGCCACTCAGCCCAAGGTCTGTGGAGCGAGCACCATCTCAATTGGCACATCAATTGCCTGGAAATGCGTGCTGTGTTTTTAGCTCTAAAACACTTCCTACCAGACCTCACAGGGCACCACGTGTTAGTTCGCACCGACAACACATCAGTGGTCGCCTACATCAATCATCAGGGAGGTCTGCGTTCGCGCCCCTTGAACAAGCTGGCGCGCCAGATCCTCCTGTGGTCCCAAGGGAAGCTCCTCTCACTCAGAGCAGTTTATATCCCTGGACATCTCAATGTGGGAGCAGACGTCCTGTCGAGACAGGGGCTGAGGCCCGGGGAATGGAGACTCCACCCAGACGTGGTGGAAGTCCTCTGGAAGAAGTTTGGGAAAGCCCAAGTGGATCTTTTTGCGAGCCAGGAGACAACACATTGTCCCCTTTGGTTCTCTCTGTGTCATCCAGCTCCCCTGGGTCTGGATGCTATGGTACAGGCGTGGCCGAGGCTTCGCCTGTACGCATTTCCCCCGATCGCTCTGCTCCCGGGAGTTCTGGAAAGAGTGCGCCAGGACGGGATTCGCCTCCTGCTGGTGGCCCCGTTCTGGCCGGGTCGAGCCTGGTTCTCAGACCTGAGGTCTCTCCTAGACGGCCCGCCATGGGAAATCCCAGTCAGGAGAGATCTCCTCTCACAGGCAGGAGGGGCAATTCTGCACCCTCGCCCAGAGTTGTGGAAACTGTGGGCGTGGCCCCTGAGGGGGCACGACTCCTAGATTCCGGTCTCTCGACTGAGGTCGTTGAGACCATCCTTCAATCCAGAGCTCCCTCTACGAGAAAGACGTACACCAGGAAGTGGAATATGTTTGTCGCCTGGTGCAGGCAGCACCAAATCGAACCAGTTCACTGCCCGTTGGCTTCAGTGCTGGACTTCTTGCAAGCCCGCCTCTCGGCTGGCAATGCTCATTCTACTTTGAAGGGCTACGTGGCGGCCATAGATGCCTTCCACGCTCCCTTCGGTACTACTTCCCTTGGAAGACTTCCCCTGGTGTCACGATTTCTCCGTGGTGCACTGAGGCTGAGGCCCCCGTTGCGCTCACGTGTCCCTACGTGGGACCTGGCCGTGGTACTTGAGGCTCTTTGCAACCCTCCGTTTGAGCCTATGGAAGCAATTTCGGACAGGTTGTTGTCCTTTAAGACTGCCTTTCTGCTGGCGATCTCCTCTCTCAAGAGAGTGGGTGATCTACAGGCCCTTTCAGTGGCCCCCTCCTTTATCGACTTTGCCCCTGGAATGGTCAAAGCGTTTCTGCACCCTAAGCCGGGCTACTTACCCAAGGTGCCGTCAGCAGTGCCACGGCCCGTAGTGCTTCAGGCCTTCTGTCCTCCCCCATACACGGAGCCGGAACAGCAGAAGCTTAACTGTATGTGTCCAGTGCGAGCACTGGACACATATGTCCACAGAGCTGCCCTGTGGAGGAAGACGGACCAATTATTTGTGTGTTTTGGTCCTCGCAATAGAGGTCTTCCAGCTTCTAAGCTGACTCTAAGTCGGTGGATTACGGATGCCATCTCAACTGCTTACAAGTCCTCTGGTCTTCCCTCTCCTTTGGAAGCCAAGGCGCACTCGACCCGCAATGTTGCGGCGTCCAAAGCATTCATGTCAGGGGTCCCCCTGCAAGATATCTGTAACGCTGCGGGATGGTCCACGCCGCTTACATTTGCCAGGTTCTACGAACTGGATCTCCCCTATACTCCGGGCTCTATGGCCCTCCTCTCTGACGCTCCCTCTACGAGCAGAGCTGTCTAATTGTGTTTTACTCCAGCAGACTCCTCATGCTTGATAGCAACAACTACACTGGGCTACTTTCGCCCTTCCCAACGGGGGCTGGAGATATCATCTTAGGCTACTTTCGCCTTTTAAATACGGGCTACTTTCGCCCTCTACCCCGGGCTACTTTCGCCCTTTTCGCCACGGGCTACTTTCGTCCGTTGGCAAGTGAGACCCTCGTTTCACTCGGGCCACTTTGGCCCTTCAGACAAGCTGACACTATCTGCTCTGGGCTACTTCCGCCCATATATTCAGGTGGGCTAAGGCCCCCTCTTCTACCAGGGGCTACTGTCACCCCCTTTTAACACGGGCTACTGTCGCCCTCTACCTCGGGCTACTTCCGCCCTATTTCCAGCACGGCTGAGGCCGCAGTGTCATGCTTGGCAGCATTTATACTCTGGGCTACTTTCGCCCCTTACTCTGGGCTACTTTCGCCCTTTTCCACGGGCTACTTTCGCCCGCTTGCGAGTGAGGCTGAGGCCCTCGCATCACTCGGGCTACTTCCGCCCTGCTGATATCCATTCACGGCTGAGGCCGCTTTATGCTTGAGAGCAACTATACTCAGGGCTACTTTCGCCCCTTTTTTTGACGGGAGAGGCTGAGGCCTTCGCTCCATTCGGGCTACTTTCGCCCTTCTTCTAAGACGGCTAGGGCCGCACATTACTCAGGGCTACTTTCGCCCTTCTTTCATGGGCTACTTTCGCCCTTCTCTCTCCACCCGCTCCACACAGAGCAGGGCTTGGAATTCTGGCGGCGTGGGCATATCGTTCCCAAAGCGGAGTGACGCAGCTCGACGTTCCCGAAGGGGAACGCCTCGGGTTTCGTATGAAACCCTAGTTCCTCTAGGGAACGAGACGCTGCGTCGCTTACCACAATTCTGGCATCCCTGCAGCGCTCCTGGTGGCAGAAGCTGCCGGCTGCATTCACCGCATGTGCTTTATAGCTTCCTGGCTCCTGACGTCACCCCGTCCGTGACGTCATACGTAACTCTCTATTGGACTGATTTCACACGTGATTCAGAGCGTGGGCACGCTGGAGGCGTTCCCAAAGCGGAGTGACGCAGCGTCTCGTTCCCTAGAGGAACTAGGGTTTCATACGAAACCCGAGGCGTTTTTCAACATACTCTAATTGTTTGCTAAACAGGAATACACAGTGTTCACGCAGAGCTAGACCAATATTTGCATTTTGTGGTTAAAAAGTATATGAATTGTAATTTTTAGAAAATAACTCATTGTTTCGATAGATAAGACCCTTCTACCTTGGCTGGGATTGTTTAGAGCCCTTTTAAGCCGCATTTAAACTGCATTTTGGAAGTTCAAACTCAGGGGCACCATACATATCCATTATATGGAAAGAAATCCTGAAAAGTTTTCCTCAAAACCTTAATTTCTTTACAACTGAAGAAAGAAAGACAAATATCTTGGATGACAAAGGGCAGAGTACATTATATGTAAATATTTGTTCTGGAAGTGAACTAATGCTTTAAGGAGATTCTTGACTCAGGAGAACTGGTTAATTATAGACCATTCTCTTAGACAGTTAGAATTTTTATTTTTTTTGGCATGGTTTAATGCCATTGTTAGCATTAAGTGTATCTGACCACTACCACTTTGCTTTGTATAAATGAGTAGACATCTCATCAAACACAATTATGGAGTGACAGGGCTCAATATTACATCCTCTTTATGCTTCAATATGTTTACCCTGATAGTGGGTCCCATTCCACACACTGATACACGTACATCTCGGAGACATCTATATAATGTCGGCATTTACATCTAAAAGACATCTGCAAGATGTAGTTTGCTCATCTGCAATACGTCTGTCGGACATTTCCTATCAGATGTCAAATGGTCATCTATTAAATGTATCAAGATGTTTATGTATGTAAAACTTACATCTTACTGATGTTTGTACACAGCAGATGCTTTCCAGATCAAGAGATCTTTAACAGACGTATGTGTGCTATCCAGTGTTGGGAGTAACGCATTACAAAAGTAATATGTTACAGTAGTTTATTACTTTTTGCTGTAACGCGGTAATATAACGCATTACTAATACAATTTGGGTAATAATATTACTCGTTACAATCTCAGTAACGCAAGTTACATCAACATATTTTAACTCAACATTAATTTGTGAATTAAAAAAAAGTCCACAAGTAAAATATTTTGTCTTCCTGTTGCTGGAATTCGATGGCTGAGATGACTGCAGAGACGGATTCTACATTTATGAGATGGACGCACTCCCGTTATGGAGAAACAGCACGAGTAACTCCTAGAAACATCTAGACTGGTGCCAGTAACACTAAACTAATGATGAGAGCTGCGCAGTCGGAGAAGAGAAAAAATGACGGACGAGCGCATAAGCAACAAAAATTAAGCTAAAAATGACTAAATCTGTTTTTATTAAATCATAGTCCGCATGTAAAATGGATGAATACGCGAAATATATCTGATTTTCAAAACGAAAAGACTGAGTGACATATGCTGCTGAATTTGGTTCACTTTTGTGTGGATTGGCGCTCTACGAAAGTTCACGGAAAGGAAACCAAGATGACAGAAATAAAAGTAAACACACTGCAGTTATAAATGATCTGTATGACCAAAAATGACGGAGTTATTCCGCTATTCGATTCCCCCGGCGCCTCACGCACACACAGTGTTGCAAAAGTTGCAGTCTGTTAATTATGAGAATAAAATACAGTCACTGGTCAAATGAAATAGTGCGTACTGCATAGTATCCGTGCCGTCAGCCTGAGCTCGAGCCAAACACATATTTGCTCATGTGAGGAGGATGTTTTATAAGCGCGTTAAGTACAAATCCTGGTTTACATAATAGTTTAGCATTCAAATACATCACGAATATGGACGCATTTAATTGGATTGATGCAGAATGAGAGAGGTAGGCTGCACGAGAACAACACCGTTTGTTTTTAGTTTCGCTTTTACCCTCATTCGTTTTGGCTTGTTTAGCAACTTGTATTCTTCATTCTTGTTTTGTTCTGAAAACCATTTAAAATAGCCTATAGGCTATTCATTGTGTTTAATGATTGTACATTATAACACTTTGCTTTATTTATCGGTGTTATTTCTGAAAGTATTAATGAGTTTTGTGCTTATCTGTGTTTAACCTAAACTACAACGTAACATTAATAGACATACCGGTAGGCCTACCTAAATATGTTTTTATAATTTTATGCTAGCTATCCTAAACTTAATGTATAATGAGCAGCTATAAACTTTTTTTTGGCATTTTATAATCTGTGGATATTTTGATGAAAGTAACTCAACAGTAACTTAAAAGTAGTGTAACGCATTACAATTTAGAGACAGTAATATTGTAATATAACTAATTACTATTAAAAGGCAGTCATTAGTAATATATAATGTATTACATTTTGGAAGTAACTTGCACAACACTGGTGCTATCTGGGTAATCAAGAGTATGCGCAAATTTGTGTGAAATCAGTGCATGATTGTTTTCACAAACAATTCATAATTCACCAGCAACTGTTGTACTACAATTTAATTTAAATTTAAGAAAAATACATGTAGGAATAACTGAAACTACATTTACAAAAAAAGCATTTACTCTCCAAATTCAGAATCGGATTCTTAAGGCCAGAAATCGGACACTTGCTGTAAATCGAAACCTATCATTTCCTGTGTGCGATCTGCCAGGACCTTGCTTGCTAATCTAAGATTATCTTGTTACAAGAGGGGTGTCACCACCAACATGACAAAGCACTTTAATTTAACAGATTGTTAAAGATCTCGAACATGATTCGAACACCAATGTTGAGTCTATTACTAAACTACAACGATTTATCTGTTTCATTCCTCAACCTTTGACAACTGTGTGAATCAAATAATCACAGAAGTACTGGGATAAAAGTTTTTAGTTTGGATATAAACTTTGATATGTATGGTATAATAGAAGAAAATCACCATTTGAAAGTTATTTGACACTTCAAATAAAGATTTATAGATTACATTGTTGCGCTAGTAGGCAGCAAAAAAGGGGCTGAAAAAATGTATTTTTCTTTGAGTCATTGACTATGTTTACATGCGCACGAATAATGCGATTATTTCCAATAATCAGAGTAAGGACTTAATCGCATTATGATGTTTACATGTCAGGAGCAAAGCTCTTCACGCTGGTTTACATGGAATTACCATGGAATTATTCTTTGCATTATGTTCATGTCGTGCAATGTCCACAGCATAAACTCAGTGTGTCACCTTCTTCACCGCCATGGTTTCTAATCTGCAGGCAGGCACGGCACCAGAATATTTTCTCTAACGAGGCTAACGGGGGGCTAGACCAATATGTGGGGGTGCTAAGAAAATAATCGATATTCATGACGTCAAAGTTACTTAATGAAGAAATTGTGAAATGATAGGATATGAGTCTTACAGCGCACATATAGGTTAAATGTTTAAACTAACTTATTGATATGCTTGAACTGTTTAATATCTATAGATTTTATTTTTGGCAAGTTGTGATGATTTTAAAAAGGCTAAATTGATCAAGCATATCAACTCATGGTCTGCCACTGGCCGCTTGGTCGTTAAAAATCAAATAAAAAAACGTATATTTAACAAAAAAAAATGCTCCAAACGTTTTTCTAAATTAACTTAATAAAAAACTGAAACAAAATATAATTACATTGCCATTTGGCCTATAACTGAACTATTTTAATAGCTGAAAAAGTCGTAAAATAAGCTGTTTTGGGAGAAGTGGCCAAAAATGATCTCGGGTCAGACTCTTACCAAGTATTCTGATAAGCTGTTCGACAAGAGCTGGGCTAGGGCCTATATTTTAGGCCTTTTCAAAAACTTTTTACTTGCAAAGGAAAGACTTCAAAACTGGACATCACCATGCGCTCCGTGAGACTGGGTTGTGCGCTCTACATTAACACAATTCATATAAATGCGTAATCAGAACTGTGCATACTTTACACATAAATTAAACATTAAACGAACACCACATCTCAATCATAGTGATTATGTAATGGATTAAATGTAGCCTAATGCAGGAAACTGCGCTCACGTGTGGCAGATTACTGTGACAGATATGTGCTAACAGCACGGGACAGCACTCTTCTATCTCAGCTGCTTGGGGGGCTAAACCGGGGCTATTCAAAATTCTGACGGGATGTACACCCCCTAGCCCCTGTGTAGCGCCGTCCCTGTCTGCAGGTGCGTGGCACATCATTCGTGGAAGTCACAAGCACATGCGCACTCTTGTCAAAGCTGCAATACTGCGATTAAGGTGTTTACATGACTGTGTATTTTGATTAAAATCGGCGTGCCCCACCTATGTTAATACGATTATGCTTGCTGCGATTATGAGCTTAATCGCATTATTATAATCTAAGTATTGCATTTACATGAAGAAAAGTTTAATCGCAATATTGCCAAAATCTCATTATAATCGCATTAAGAGTGTCCATGCACTCATTCATTCAAGAGATTTGTTCAAAAACTTTACTGAAATAAAATAAAAATATCCTCTTAATGCCTTAAAAAAAGAAAAATGAGCCATTTTCTAATTTTTAACATTAAATTTAAAAAAAACAAATGATCGGATGATACAAGGACCGACATATAATTTATAATACAATATCATTATTGGCAAATTAACACTAGAGTTTGTATGGTTAACACGTGATCAACAGTCGAACAGTACGATCCGAATCAAGAACCTGCTAAAGAGTCTCCATCTAATTGGATATTGGTCAAAGGAGATCTTTTAAATGAAAATAAGACAGAAGATCAATGTTATTGATAGCTTTGAAAATCTGTGATTCATCTCTCACAGGACCATGTGACACTATTATATGAAGACGGCGCTTATTAAAGAGGAGAGTGAAGAATCATTTAGGCCCAATCCCAATTCTATTTTAACATAGCCAACTACACAGCTCGCTTACGTTAACTGCTAACGGTTAGCTGGACATGTACGTTAAATAAACTAATGTTTTCGTGTTGTATGTGCACGTTTACATACACTGTAAAACGTTTTCACCAGATTCAACTTAAAAACCTAAGTTCAGCAGCTGCCTTAAGTTTTTAAGTTAAATCAGCTTAAAACTACAAGTCATTTTAATGTATTACAATCAAAATGAGTTGATTCAACTTGTTAGTTGACAGGACTTAAGTTGATTCAACTTAATTTTTAAGGCAGCTGCTAAACTTAGGTTTTTAAGTTGAAACTGGTGAAAACGTTTTTACAGTGTACATTTGTTAGATTCATATAACAACAGACAACAGTTGTTTGATGGTTACGTGGAAGCATATTGTTTTCATATGTTTGTACCCTATTATGTATTAACTTTACTCTGTAAATTGTTTACAATCGTACATGGTAGCCTTTTGCAGATTAGCTTTTTTACTTTGTTTTAGGGCGATAAATGACATGTCAGTCCAAATGCAGATTAATGAGGGGAACTTCTTTGTTACAGGCTGATGGTCCAGTATCATACTGCAGGCTAAACCATAACGTGCCAATTCTGCGGTTGTGGTTTGATGAGAAGCTTGAGCTGAAGCAGGATTTTCGCCTGAGCAGAAGAGCCATGAATGCTTTACAGAGAACATGACCATGGCTGGGGTAATCAGCTGGAAACTCTTATCTATGTTTACTGGCTGGCACATGGACTATCATACCAGGTAGTGTCCAGTGTTTTCAATGTCCCAAAAGCAACAGTCCATTGTGTAATCCACAAAGTGGCACAAAACATATGGGTCAAACTAAAGTATGTCATCTTCTTTCCACGAGCAGAGGAGCTGCAGGGAGTGGGACCAGGATTTGTTGAACTGTCAAGAACTCCTGCATTTAAAAATGTTGTTGGTGCAATAAATGGCAAGTAGCCTGACAAGCCAGACCCACATAAATGTAGGGTCTGGGCACTCTCCATAGACAGTGCCCCACAGGAGGGGCGGGATAAACGGTTGTCTTTTAAACTCCCTCTCCATGCAATAGGATAACGCTACAACCAATCAGAGCAACGAAGAAAGTGACGTAGTCAACTCCAAATTTACATCCTTCTTTTGTAAGAACGACCTTAGTGCAGTTTCTTGTTCTTTTCTCAGAGAAAAGCTTAACTCCAAGTCTTTCAGAGTGGCGGCCAAAGCCGATTCGAAAGAAAGTTGTTCGCTAGCAGCAGCCATCGCTCTCTCTCTTACGCATCGATTTTGGATTTTTGGAAATCTCAAGTGAACGGAGAGTTACTAGACTGCCGTTGGAAGCAAATGTAATTTGCTGCCGCTAGGGGTGCGTCTAGATTCTAGGCTAGATTGCAAGCACATCAGGATCAAACCCCCACGGCCATTTAAACTACAAGGGCTTTTATTCCATCAGCATGCAAGCAATATGTGATTCCTGTGGACGGTTCCTAGATTTGTTGGTTATCCAGGGTCAGTTCATGACACACGTGTACTGAAAAACAGTTCATTTTATAGGGCACAACGGTATCCCCCTACAGGGTACATTATACTGGGTGATGGAGGCTATCCATATTTAGACACCCCAGTCTGCTTGTTTACACCCTACAAAGAGCCAGTGAATGGACAAATCCAGAGGCGGCTCAATTACTACCACTCAAGGGGAGGCAGCATAGTTGAAAGGGCTTTTGGCATAATGAAGACAAGATGGAGGTCTACACTTTTTAAAGCCTTGGAAGTCAAGCCAACATTTGCACCCCAGGGGTCCATTCTTCGTACATCGCTTACTACATCCAAGATCAAATGACACATCTAAGATCAAATCATCGCACTAACTATGAGCTCGCTATTCCGGTTCTCCGAACGCACCTGTTGTTTATGATCAGTATAGCTGGATGAAGTTATTTGAGATCAATGGGTGGCTTAAAAGGGGCTACGTATCGATAGTAAATACATTGATCTGCAACTCTTTGATTGGTCGGCGAAAATGTCGAAGGAGCGCGCTCAGTATTTTTCTGCAGCAGAGCAAGAACTTTTGATTGAGGGATTTCAGGAGTTTCAGAGTTTAATTAAAACGCAAGGGGACTATGCAAAGGCTGCAAAAGCAAGGAGAGAGGGCTGGCAGAAATTTGCTGACAAATTAAACTCGTAATATTATATTATATTATATTATATTATATAGTATTATATTTTATTTTATCCTCTTTCACATTAGAGCCACAACAGGACCCACTAGAACATGGGAACAAGTAAAAGTGAAATATAACAACAATCAAATCCAGCTAACTTAGTTAGCGAGGTACGAAGAACGGACCCCTGGTTGTAACTATAGCTGATCATACTCTATTTTTCTTTACACCCTGACAAGACTACACAACTATATTTAAAATCTTAACAAGCGAAAAGAACAATGACCAAAAACCTCCACCCATCTAGATCTTGATTGAGTGATGTACTGGTGTTATTTTTCCACAATTAAGAACCAAGTTGTTGCATTCATTTAAAATAATAATAATAATTATATCCTTCTTCCACCTAATACTAATTTTAATTATACCTGACAAAATGAACAAGAATTGTATGGTTAATATTAGTGTAAAGGAACAGCGTAAAAGGAAATATGGGACATCTGACCTCCGACCTCCAACCTAAAATGAGTTAGTTAATGACACCCTTGAATTATAAGTTATAAGCAATAAACAGCATCAAATTTGAGCTTGTCTCAGTCTGTCTGTAAAAATCTACCTGTTCCTAGAGATGCATTGAGATTTTGTTCCTCACAATTATATTGTGTGTCTTAATGTAAAGAAAAAGGAAAGGATGTGATGTGTTGCCAAGTATGGTGACCCACACTTTGAATTTGTGCTCTGCATTTAACCCATCCAAGTGCATTGTGGTATCTTGAAGAGAACACTGATCATTCACCAACAATCCCTGCCAGACCTGAGACTCAAACCCGCAACCTTTGGGTTACAAGTCCAACCATTAGGCCACTACTTACATTAAGACGGCCGTACACAGTGCGAATTCGGACGGTCAGAAGATCGTATGGCCACACACACGTCAAGAGTGACGGACACAGTGTTACACGGCACAATTTTAAAACCTGCCGATTTCCGAGGCAATCACATTCATGAAGTTCCACGCCAAAAACATGGACTCCGAAGAAGAGATCTTTTTCTTTGTGGCAGCAATGGCTTGCAAAAAAACTATAGCTAGCAATAGCTGTAGCAGACAATAGGTGACAGCTCACCTGATAAATGTAGCTCTTGGTAAATGTAGCTGCCATGTTCATCTTCTTCTGTGGTTTTCTTTTCTTTAGCTTCTGATTGGTCATTTCCAGTTTGATCAACAAATCGGCTCGTTCAACAGCACACACGTCAGGCTTTCAATCCGACAGCTCCCGAAGTTTTTTGACATGTTTAAAAATGATCGTGAGGTCGGGAAGTGCTCTTAAGGCACTCTGCTCGTCTCGTCATTTCTCACACACCATACGAGAAGAGACGATTTCCTCCGATAACCAAAAAAAAAAAAAATAAATAAAAGAAATCGCATGCAAGCTCTTACGACCTCAAAAATCGCACTGTGTACGACCGCCTTTAGTAATACTGAGGATGACAAAAGTCACAACAGATGCACAAAAAAGTCACTTTAGTGCACTAGTTAGGTGTTTGATCAACTGTTTATGTCTCTCTCTCTCTCAAATATTTTTATTTTATTTTGCTGCAGTTCAATATAAAGCTAGTGGTCACTGAGTTTATTATTTGCTCACCAAATATCTTTAAATAAAGAACAAAGATAAACAGCATGCAGTGACTCAAATAGGACAAATGTTTAATTATTTTATAAGTAGGCTGGTGCTGGTGATTATGTAATGAACATTCACTGCTATTTACATTTTAATATCGAACTTTTAAAGATAGCAAGAAAAAAAATCACAATTAAAACAAATGTCAAGTTAAAGTGTCATTGTTTGCAAAATTAAGTTTTTTTTGTCAGACGCTGTTTTTATTGTTTTCTAATCAGAAGTAGGTACTGTTTAATGTTACACAAAATAACTTTTCTGTAGAGCTGAACATTTTAATAAGGATCAAATGAGTGACTTTGAGAATGAAAACCAACCTGTTTGTTCCTCAGTGTCTTCATTCTTGACTTCAATCTTCATGTCTTCACTCTCCTCTTTATTAAATGTCATCTTTGTTTGTTGTTCCTCTGTATCTTCATGTTTGACTCTGAATGTATCTTCAATCTTCATGTCTTCACTCTCCTCTTTAATAAACTCCATCTTTATAATAGTGTGTCACGTGGATCTCAGTTGCTTCAGCAGGAGTTTTTCTGTGGGTTTGGTAGAAATAAAAATAAATGTAAACTAAATCTCTGGGTGCGTCTCAATCAGCTCCCTAGTTTAGTAGTCAGCACACTTGTAAGGGAGTCAGTCAGAGTGAGTGTTAATGGACTTAAAAGAACACAAATACTCAAGGTTCACATTTGTATTTAGATTGCTATTTAGTATTTGCTGATTTGTAGATTATATTTATTGGATTAAACTTTTATTAAAAACATTTGCTATTTAGTATTTGCTTTTATATGAAAACGTGCAATTGTTTGTAGTCGTTGTTATTACACGTGTTTGTTGTTTTCGTTGCATTTCCAGTGTTTTGAGCAGCAGATGTCGACAGTGTGCAGCGATTCGAGTGATTCAAAACAGTGAATCATTTTGTGAATCGATTGATTCGGAATTTCGAAAAGCTCCGTTTCTATCAACATTACTGACAGTGACCGAATTCATTAGGAAAAATTATTCACTATATAGGGATTACGTGTCACTAAATAAAGCATTACAGTGGCTAACAATTCATTTCACAGTTGTATATGCAATTCTCTAAACAAGTTGTACTGATTTAAACACTTTCAGTTGTTAAAAGCACACACCTTCCTCCGTTTGAATCGGTAAAGTCTAGAAGGGATACAGCTATGGCTACTGGGCATGCGCACATCAGTCTAACGTTATTTTTGTCACACTGTACAACAATAATACTTTTTTTGTATTATAGTAAGGGCTAAGTTTAGGGTTGGGGTAGGTGTAGACGTTAATAAAACACAATCTAATAGGTAGAACAATTAATTTCATTGTTAGTTTCCGGTCTGAGCTGTATACCCTCTAGCCACAACCGTTTGAATCCCAGATGCAGGAGCGCGCCGCAGCCTTATGACGTCACATCTCCAGAACAAAATAAAAGTATTGTTCGCTAAAATCAATATAATTTTAGATTACAAAAGTATAAAATGGTACAGCCGTATCTATACCTAGGATAAATTGAAGGGATCAACTGTAGATTTTTCAAAAGTCCAAATTTATATGTAATACATCACAACATTTGTGATATTCTCAACCATGAAGAGAGATTTAACTATTATGAACTGAAATGGAATCCTTATAACAATGTATGCATCTTATTACATCTTAATTTCTCCCCAGAACAATAAGACAGTAAATCAGACATCAGCTTTTTTTTTTTTTTTTTTTTAAAGGTCAATGACTGTAAATGATTACATTGACTGGGGTTTTGTACAGTTGATTTTGACTGTCTGAATAAAAACAAAATCTTTAATTAAAATGGTTTAAATAATTTATTTTAAAATGTTAATGTGATTTACATTTTTACAGAGTATCTTTATTAAAATTGGCAGACAGTATAATTTTTACACGTCTCCTTATGTTTCTAGTCTTTTACATTGTTCTTATTTGGTTTCTCCCTTAAGGTTTAATGGTGTTTGGCAAACAGAAGTGTGTGTGTTAGTGTCACCCGCTGGACTGGAGTGTGAAGCGCCGAAAGGAGGGAAAATATAATGGGGAAATGACTTTGGCTGTATCCGAAATCGCCCCCTATACCCTCAAATAGGGCACTATTTGAGTGAACGGCCATTTTAAGTGGTGTCCGAAACCATAGTGGACATTATCGAGTGCACTCATTCAATCCCACCATGCACCGCAATAACGAGTGTACAACCGATGTACACTCCATGCACTCCAAGGCTAGAGAATACCCATAATGCACTGCACGCCGAATGAATTCCCGCGTCTGACCACGAGATGGCATCCACAGCGGAATCCTATAGGTGTAAGTTGCTAAATATTTAATTATTTAATCGTTTTTTATTACTAATAGACAGCTTGCTAAGTGTTAAATAATTATCACAGGGTCCGACCAAGAAGTGGAAAATCTAATCCGTTTGAGGGCGGAGAAGAATCACTTGTTCTCTGGCAAAAGAAATGCAGCTCAGCGTGGATGGGAGTAAGTCTCTTGTCTTTTATTATATATATGTTTTATATATTTATCTAGTGGGAGCTTCAATTGCCAAATTTACATTTGTCAACACGCAAGTAAATGTTATGTCTTTATTGAATTATACAGTGAAGTCAAAATGCCACATTCAGAATAGGTGCTGCTATCAAGTGTTGCCTTCATGAGAGACTGATACAATTAATTATGGAAGAGAGGATTTTTTTACATAACACTATTATGCCTGCTTTACAATGATTTTGATATCAAATTTTATTTTATTATTTGTATCTTTATTAAGTCTTTAAATGAATACATGTTAAATTAACCTCTATCGATGTTTGAGGACTGAATTTGTGAAGTGTTTGTTTCAGAGCTGTCCTTAAAGAGATGGGTCTCGATGATAAAGTCAGTCCAGCAAGAGCTGCAAAAAAAATGGGAAAACCTGAAAAAAACATACAAGGTTTGTATTTTTAATTAGTCACAAAAAATAAAAAAAGTCATGCATTTTCTTATTTTAGTGATTTTTACTACTTGTGTCAGGCTCCAAATATGTTTATCAAATTATTCAGTGTGTATCATGCATGCTGGTATGTTATGTCCACAATTGTTATGAACAATTTTTATAGTCATATTTAGTTTTTTGAGCTTGCTAGACACTGTATGCTTTCATTACATAAAATGGTAGCCCTGATAAATTTAAAAAAATTTTTTTTTTTTTTTTAGGAACTGAAGCAGCCACCATCAGGTGTGGGTACAGAGTCAGGGGAGACAACTGCAGGGAGCTGGAAGAGGTTTGATCTGATGCAGGAAGCTATTGGGGGGAGGCCATCCATTCAGCCTCCCATTCTGATTGCTTCAGCGTCCACCTCCACCACACCGCTATCCAGCTCCACAGACCCATTTGAAATAGGTGACAGTGAGGCTACTCCCTTGCCAGCAAAAAGACAGCATAGGGACCCAGTTTTGGAGTTCCTAGAAAAAGAGGCAGAGAGGTCTATGGCCAGGGAGAGAAGATCGGAGGAAAGAGAGGAAAAATTTATAAACCTGCTGGAAAAAAATGTTAATAAGATGTGAAAATATAAAATAAAATATTAATAATAAAAAAAAAAAGTTATTGAACTGGTTTTCTCATTTTTACTATTGCAAGCAATACAATTGTTTAATTATTGATTACAGGGGATCAGTTTTTTTTTTTTTTTTATACTATATACATGTGTAATTATATCATTGCAAATGTGAACTATAGTTACATATTTACATTAAGGAACATGTTATGACATGTGAAGTTGTTGTAAGCTTATTTATTGAAAGTGAAAACAGTTCCTGTTGTAGGGGATTTGTTGATCTGGTAACTCATATTAGTATTTTGTTTTGTTTTTTGTTACAGAAATCCTTTCAACAGAGGATTCTATAGCTCTATGTAGTCGTGATCCCTGAGAGCTGTCACACTGATAATGTCATCTCTGCCAGGTGCAGAAACTGCTGCAGCAAGGTGCTCTCTTATTTGTTCTCCACCCTGGGGGTCTTGGTTGTGTAGAAGTGCATCGTTGTTGTCATCTGGCAGAAGTGTTGCCTCAACTGGCTCCAAAATGTCACCACTGGTACACTGTAAAAAAAAAAATCATTGCTAATATTGAAAAATTCAAGGCAACACATTGCATTCACATTTTTATGTTTTCCCAACGATTAGCAATGTAATTATCCCAATTACAATAACGTTGTTGTCCTTACTAGTATTATTTAGTTCTGATAAGGGACAGCGCTTTAGCCATGTGATTACCCCAACAACAATAATGTTGTTGTCCTTACTAATATTATTTAGTTCTGTTGATGAACAGCACTTTAAATTCCTCGTTCTACCAATGAATATATGTTTGCTCAGTCAATAGCCTCGTTCACAGCACTAGAAAATGTTTATCAAGAATATATTGATTCTCTTTCCACTATACTAGAAATTCACTTATTTTCCTTTGGCCTACATAATTTTTTTAATTCACAAACTAAAATAAATCCATAACAAACAATGTCATACATTTCAAATATTTTATTTCATTGTGACCAAGGGTGTATTTTACTGATTAAAAACAAAAAAATAGGTGGCACTATGCAATTAAACCTCTTCAAAATAATATTAATGAAAAATAAACACAGAAAGGCCACATAAATGTTTACAATTAAGAAATGTCACAGTAGACATTGTCACAGTGTTCTGGCACTCAGAACATGGCCCTAACAGCTGTTGTGAACTTTTCTCAGAGACCAGGAGACGTTTTGGATATCTTGAAGCAGAAGTTTCTCTTTATTGAGATCCTAGCTGTTCGTTCGCTGCAGTCATCAAAAGTCGTCTACTAAGGCATATACATTACAGTTTATATACCTTTCCAGGGGGAGAGGAAAACATAGAGGTGGAGTCAATCTAAACAAAGCATGCAAATGCAGTACAGATAGTCAGCCTAGTAGGATTTTCCCGGCTTTGATCTATTTAGCATTCAAATGCAAAGGGAATAAACAAAAGGACACAGTTGTACTTTGAGCTTAGATTTCACACTTAATAAGAGAAACCTGCCAGATGTTCAGGAACTGCTTAAAGACATAAGGTTCCTGTCTCAGGGTCTGGTTTGTCTGCTCTTAGAAATCACAATATGCATTACTTTTCTGTTTAGGCAGTTATATTGGAATCTATGTTTAACCTTTTATAAATTTGTAATCCTACAATCCCCTCTTTGAGAGTTCTAATAACTCTCACATAATACAAATTTAAACATTTAAAAGTTCGTTCTTGTAACCTTTGATTGTTACAGGCACATAGTACTTGCTCTGTGGTGATTGTTTGTAACGGCATGTTGTAGTCTTTTCTGGTTGGACCAGTAATTTCCTTGTGATGGTCGTGGGTCATTTGCTGAATGAAACACTTGATACTGTGGACGCATAGATAGTACACCAGTAGGAGAATCAATAGCAGAACTGCTATTTCCTTGATCCACAGCCAGGGTTTCCCTAACAAGTTTCCAAACCATGAAGAACTATTTTCAGTCATCTGGTGTAATTTTGCTGAAAGATCAAGAATGTCTTGTTGGATTCTGTTGCATGGTGATTACTAGAATGGCAATCTTGATCATGTTGATGGATGACTGAAGTTCTGTCATGATCTGGGCTGTGGGGTTTCCCTCAGCCACCTGAGGTCGCTGTTTTCCCTTCCCTGCACTGCACTCTGATTCATCACGTCTGTTTTGTCATTAACACTGATTCACACACAGCTGTTCACTATCTGGACTCTGTATAAGAACACTCACTCTTCATTCCGTTTTCAGGTCTGCATTGTCTTGTCTCTAGTTATGTGTATTTTATGTTCTTGGAAATCCCTGGCCTTTGAATTCTTGATTTTGTTTATTTAGTGTTTCAGTTTATGTTTAGTTCTGGCCGTGTTGGCTTTTTGTTGTGTTTGTTTATTTGTTAAATTAAAAACCCTTTTCCCTGCACCTGGACCCAGACCTCCTTGGCTGTAACGTGACAGAATGCAGACCTCACTGATGGGTCCAGCGGGGAGTAATTTTTTTTCTGAGGAGGCGGAGGCAGCGTCGGCCACCCGCTTTGAGACCATCTACGCCTGTTTGGCGGCGATGGAAGCCATTAACGCTGAGGCGGAGCGTAAGCGCCCCTACTATAGGGCCAGGGCGGAGGCGTTTTTTCGGGAGAGGGCGACCGCTCTCTCTGTGCCGGACGCGGCGGTGACCGCTCTCTCTGCTCCTGACGCGGCGGTGACCGCTCTCTCTGCTCCTGACGCGGCGGTGACCGCTCTCTCTGCTCCGGACGCGGCGGTGACCGCTCTCTCTGCTCCGGACGCGGCGGTGACCGCTCTCTCTGCTCCGGACGCGGCGGTGACCGCTGAAGTTCCTCTGGCGGCGAGGCCAGCTCACGTTCCACTGGCGGCGAGGCCAGCTCACGTTCCTCTGGCGGCGGTGTCCGCTCACGTCCCTCCGCTGCACGGGCCTGGCCCGCCATCCCTCCCCCTTATGCACCTTCCACCGTTCCTCCTCCCTCCAGAAATTTTGTTTTGGGAACGTCTGGTAGCCGTTCCCTAGAGAGGGGGTACTGTCATGATCGGGGCTGTGGGTTTTCCCTCAGCCACCTGAGGTCGCTGTTTGCACTGCACTCTGATTCATCACGTCTGTTTTGTCATTACCACTGATTCACACACAGCTGTTCACAATCTGGACTCTGTATAAGAACACTCACACTTCATTCCGTTTTCAGGTCTGCATTGTCTTATGTCTCCTGTTTTGTCTGTTCACTCTGCGTTCCTGAATTCCTGGCTCAAGATCATGTTCCCTGTTTAGTTTATTTAGTGTTTCAGTTTGTTACGTTTGTGCCGTGTTGGCCTTTTGTTTTGTTTATTTTCTGTTAATAAAATACTTACCTGCATCTGGACCCAGACCTCCTTGGCTGTAACGTGACAAGTTCTCTCATGTGATTCTCTGCGTTTTCATAAGTCCATTCTATAGCCTACGTTGGTTAACATAAGCCCCATCTTGCAGTCATGTAACTTGAAAAAGTTACAGGCACATACAACTTATTCTGTGTCTTGTCCTAGATTTACGTAGGTGTAATAGTTCTTTTCAGAACCATAACTGTTGACACATAAAATGTCGTACAAACTACATGATGTCACAGAAAATCATGTAGCGTAAGAGTGGAAGTCTTGAAGTCTATGGCGCCTGAATAGCTGTGAAGCTGTCTGTTTTCTGTAGTCCGTTTCCCACGTAGATTCACTCAGATGACTCTTTGTCCTCATGAAGCTTGTTCATGGATGTCTGAAGTGATGCTTCACACCAGGGTTTCTCTTATGAAGATGACTTGGCATACACACCTGAAACACAAGAAAACAAAGAAACAGCAGACCAGCAGTATTCATGCATAGACATTTTTAGACTTCTGTTGATCGTATAGTGGTTTTATTTATTACATTAAAATTCTAGTGATCGTATAGTGTTTATTCTTCTTAACCTAATCTTAATTTGACACCTAATAGACCAGTGAGGTGGGGATTGAAAGTACTAATGGGGAAAAACCTATGAGGAAATGTTCACCGCAGGATTGGCCCCCGAGGCTTATTGCACTTCGGTTCTTTCCTGGGCTCCTCACTGGTTTGTGTGTCCTAATCTGTCCCTTTAAGTGTTGTGCACACTGTATAGTGTGAGACATAAGTTCCTAATGCAGAACAAAAATACATGCATTTCCAAAACAATACAATCACTACATTTCAGTCCTCTAATTAAACATCAGTCCTGGTAGACATCATAACAGAGGATGGGTGACTGAATAAAATATTCTGGTATGGTTGTGAGTGTTCTTAACCAAGTGTCCCCAAGTTTGGGGGGAGTGATATTCAACTTCCCTTTGTTCTGTTAACAAAGAGTCTTTCATCTTTGTTGTAGATTACTGGGGTAATTAAGAATTCACAGCCTTAGCAGTTAGCACCTCAGCAAGCTGCCCAGTGAGTTTGGTGTAGTGGGGAGGTGCTGTTTTAGCATTGCTAGCAGACTGTGTAAAAGCTGATTTACATTGTTCATTTCTTTTACGTATTTTTTGTTTTTCCTGCATTCTTTCATCAAGTGTCCAGGTTTACCGCAGTAATGACAACTACCCTCTCTCTTAGGACATTTACTTTCCTGTCGGTTCTCTGTTTTCAACTTAAAGGAAGCTGCTGCAATCTTTACTCTGGCTTTAACATCAGAGTTTCTTTCCCAAATAGCTAACCTGTCCAAGTTGCTTTGCAGGGTTCTATTGGACCATGTGAGATCTAAGAAAGGCAGTGCATTTCTATATTCTGTTAAAAGACCATCAAACCATGTACGAGCTAGTGGTCCTTTATCATCTAGCACCTTCTCTGGAGTGTCAGCTATTCCACTGTATGCTGCAGCTGACTGACAAAACCTTTCAGTGTACTCACTTACACTTTCATCCTTCTTTTGCACACAGTTAGTGATTCTGGACCAGTCTGTTTTGGGTCCTATGATATTCTTTAGAATTTTTAAAACACCTTCTCTCAAATCGCCTTTACTGGCATGTTGTAGTTCAGAAGTAACAGCAGACTCAAAACTGTTGAATTCAGATTCAGTTAGACTTTGTGACATCAGCTGTGTGACTTCTGCTAACGACATGTCATAAAGACGCATTTTGCTGTTCAATGTTCTTCTAAATTCTGAAAAATGTGTGCGTGCTGAAGGTAAGCTCTGGGACAATCTCTCTATGTCTTTAGGTCTTAGCTCTTTGGCAACCATTTGTACTGAGACAACAGAAGAGTTTGGAGAAATACCTTCAATTTTCTCAATTCCCTGAGTTCTTCTCCTAGCACCACATACCTTCACTGAATTCACTGCATCTTTCTCCATTGTTACAGTATTGCCACTGTCTTCTGGTCTACATGAAGACTGTAAGTCAGGATAGCTTTCATCTGACTGTTGGTCTTTTGAATCACTTTTGGTTGAGGCCTGGTTATAGCCCACCTTTTTAGTGAAACGGGACAATCTAGTGTGCAGCTGTTGGTTTTGTTCTTTCAACTTAGTGATACACTGAGCCTGTTCTTGTGCTAACGATAGTGTAAATTCTCTGTGGCAGCAGATAATGCCTTTTAGGTTTTTCTTTCGGATACATGTTCCGAGTACCTTTTTGCATTCTTCAATTGACCAAACTTTATCTGGATCAATACCAAATTTCTTTGTCAAATCAAATTTTACTGACTCAGTCACTATTGAGTCCATATGCTCTCCTAACAATGATTTAAACTCATCAACTGTCCATAATGGCGTAGCTAGTCCACCTTTCTCTGTGGTTGGAATTAGCCTAGCATTTTTTCTAACCATTTTGCGAGTTTCCTTGCTACCACGCAATCACAACACTAAAACTTCTCTGATCAACAGAGGGTACGCTTGTTAACACAGATCAACTATTGTTAACCTTCCCTGAATTAACAGAGGACAACACAAACTACTAGCACTTAATGCTAAACTTCTCTGACAAAACAGAGGATAACAAATTTTAGCATTTTAAGGCTAAACTTCCCTGCTTAAAACAGAGGATAACAGATATTAGCACGTAATGCTAAACTTCCCTGGGTGAACAGAGGATAAACAACTCTTCTCTAAAAGAACAACTTTAGAGGGTAACTTAGTTAACTAAACTGTAATAGCTGTAGTTAACCTTCCCTGAATAAACAGAGGATAAACTAGTTTGCTAACCAAACCCTGCAGCTTGTTTGTTAACACTTCTCTGGCGGCGCAGAGGATTACTATATGTACTGGTCTTTAGCGGTTCTTTTTGATAGAGTTATACTCACAAAATCGTTGTTGAGCTGAAAAAAGGTTCTGGATTTCAGTCAGGAACGATGTCTGGTAAGAAGCTCTATCCGGGTCACGGCACCAAAACTGTTGTGAACTTTTCTCAGAGACCAGGAGACGTTTTGGATATCTTGAAGCAGAAGTTTCTCTTTATTGAGATCCTAGCTGTTCGTTCGCTGCAGTCATCAAAAGTCGTCTACTAAGGCATATACATTACAGTTTATATACCTTTCCAGGGGGAGAGGAAAACATAGAGGTGGAGTCAATCTAAACAAAGCATGCAAATGCAGTACAGATAGTCAGCCTAGAAGGATTTTCCCGGCTTTGATCTATTTAGCATTCAAATGCAAAGGGAATAAACAAAAGGACACAGTTGTACTTTGAGCTTAGATTTCACACTTAATAAGAGAAACCTGCCAGATGTTCAGGAACTGCTTAAAGACATAAGGTTCCTGTCTCAGGGTCTGGTTTGTCTGCTCTTAGAAATCACAATATGCATTACTTTTCTGTTTAGGCAGTTATATTGGAATCTATGTTTAACCTTTTATAAATTTGTAATCCTACACAGCCGTAATTCACAGTAGCTGAACATAAAAACGTGTTGGGCGTAAATGTTACCATTGTAACCAACATACAAGAACTATAAATGCATGTCAAATGACATACCATATCACTCCAAAATAAAACCACAGAAAGGGTACCAACTTAAGAGCTTTACAATCCAGAACGTCTGGGGCTCAGAAACATGGGCCTATACAGGTCAAATTACAATTAAAATGTGAAAAGTGTAAATATGCAACCAACACAACCACCATAAATGAAAAACTATTAATACACATAAAATTTGACATCAAATACGTCTCACAAAAACCTGAAACTTACACAGAAGTACTGTTTGGGCAATGCGAAAAGTTCAAAAACATTTTGTTTAAAAGAGCCCATCCACAGTAGCGTTAGAGCATCATGATACAAAATAAAATATGGTGTTTTTTTTTAGGCTGTGTGCATATGATTGTGTGTTTTAATGTAAATGTTTGTCTGTGATGATCTTATGCATGTATTATGATGGTTAGTGAGCAACTGTAACCAATCCTCTTGGGATGTGTGGAAGTTTGTTGAACATTTGGTTAGAACAGTTCATCAGCATTAGAGTTGCCAAGGAGCAACACAGAAGAGAAGGCCAAGGCAGGAGAGATCTGGGATATTGTATGGTACTGTAAGCACCATACACCAAAAAACAAAAACTTGAAAGATATCCTAACGATATCCTTAAGAATGCCATAAGTGTCTCTTGCATTTGTGCAAAAAAACAAAACATTGAAATCAACCACACATGAAGGTGCAAACTATTGTTAACATGAGCTACTCAATAAGAACAGTACATTCATATTACTATTGGCCTATACAGAAATTGCCCTTGGCCTCATTTTCCAGTATTTCACAATGCAAGTTTGTTCTTCAGTGATCGGACACGCTTTGTGCATTTATGTCACATTTCCATAAAGACGCTCTGTAGAGTATCAAAAGTGTACTTGAGATGTTTTGGGTAGGAAATGTTGAGGGCGTATAAAAGGCCAAAAAGGTATGCCACAGCAGTGGGAGTATCAGCGATGTCCTGTAGAACTACAGATTCCTCCACAATCAATGAAATGTTTTGCACCTTTGGAGAGGAGGTTTCCACAGCACAGTCCTCGAGGACATAAAGCACCCCCACAGCCACATCATCTGGATCAGTTTCCTATAATAGAGATGACAAAACATTCAAAGGTGATTTTCAAGTACACACAACACAAAACACACACATCATCTTCATCTTGTAATTGTCATGGGGCAGCCGTGGCCTGCTGGCTAGGGGTTCGGGCTTGTAATCGAAGGCTTGCAGGTTTGATTCACTGTGTGCTCTGTGTGTTCACTATAGACGGTGGGCCGAGGGTCCGTATCTGCTTTACTTTTCGAAATGGATGATCCCCATGGAGGGAGAACCTGGATTTGTAAAGTTGGGACAGTTGTTTTATTCTAAACGATATGAAAAGTGTTGCCACTCCCATTTATTGCACATTTTCCACCAAATCATAATTCGCGACCCGTAAATATGCAGGCAAACGCGGTTGCCTACTATATCAGTTGAGCCAATAGCGCGGCAAGATATTGACACGGGATTATTATTAACCAATCAGATGTAGTTTATTTCGAACAGCTGTTACACGAATGATTTAGCTATCAGACACCAGCAGCAGCAGCAGCGCATTGATCATCGTCAAGGACATTCTTTGTGTGATTGGAAGTATTCATTTAATTAGAATATATCTATATAAAATGTTTGTTTTGTACACTGTGTTGTTCAAACGTGTGTAAGCGTCTCGTTAGTGTCGTTTTAGTAGGGTAACGTTTCAGTTGGCGAACTAGTAGTAGCCATAGCCGTTGTAGAATATCATATTTAATATCTATTTAATATTTACTATCATATTTTCGGGCTAGGCCTTTTCAAGCCAATGTAAAAGTTTGCCAACAAATTTTGTGTAGTTTTTTGTACTAATCTTATATTGTTACTGCAACTACACTGCACATATCTGTATATGTTGTTCATACTGTATATCTATTTTGCTCTTATATATAATATATTTAATTTATATTATTGTAAACCATACTATCTTAACTGTATACTACTGTCCATACTGCACTGTACAGTACAGGTCAAAAGTTTGGAAACATTACTATTTTTAATGTTTTTGAAAGAAGTCTCTTCTGCTCATCAAGCCTGCATATATTTGATCAAAAATACAGAAAAAACAGTAATAGTGTGAAATATTATTAGAATAGTTTTCTATTTGAATATACTTTAAAAAGTTATTTCTGTGATGCAAAGCTGAATTTTCAGCATCATTACTCCAGTCTTCAGTGTCACATGTGACATCCAGTCTATCACATGATCCTTTACAAAACATTATAATATTCTGATTTATTATGAGTGTTGGAAACAGTTCTGCTGCCTAATATATTTGATGAATAAAAGGTTAAAAAGAACTGCATTTATTCAAAATAATAAATAAAACAATTCTAATAATATAAATCTTTAGTATCACTTTTTATCAATTGAACACATCCTTGCTGAATAAAAGTATTGATTTTATAGCAGCAGAACTGTTCCCAACTTTGATAATGAATCATATTAGAATGATTTCTAAATGATCATGTGATAATGATCCTAAAAATTCAGCTTTAAATCACAGAAATAATTTAAAGTATAATAAATTGAAAATCAATCATTTTAAATTGTAATATTAATAATATATAACAATGTTACATTTTTTCAGTATTTTTTTTTTACAAATAAATGCAGGCTTGATGAGCAGAAGAAACTTCTTTCAAAAACATTAAAAATAGTTATGTTTCCAAACTTTAGACCTGTACTGTATGTCTAATACTGCACCGCCTGTCTATACAATATAATACCAACCTTCCTTTGCAGTTTCTTCAACTAATACTGCCTTCTCTCTTCTCCTTTGTGCTCGTTTTATCTTCGTGATATTTGTGAAATGGCTGTAGCACTCCCTGTGGTAGCCAGTGTTAGCTGGTTTGACTAACTGGTTTGTAGGTTCATGGCTTTGTAACTTGTACGCCTGTACTGCCTCTTCTGCAATGATACCTTCTCTGCCCTCAAGGTCTTTCCACAGAAACACTGATTTAATACATTTCTCCCAACTTATGTCTGTGAAGGGAATGGTGGGTCCACCACTTCCCTCAAATATATGCATACAGCACTTCATGTTTTGCCATTTCTTCCAAGTAAACATGGGCGGGAAAAAGAGTATTGTCTGTCTCGTTTCCAAGCAATACCATTGTCAAATGTGTTAAATCAGAAGGATGTATTTATTAAAGATTACAAAGAAATGACAGGACCTCGTATGACAAAAGGTGATTACATAAAATAAAAACAGTACAAATGGATAACGTTACCTCTACGTACTCATTTTGTGTCAAACTGAATATGTAGCAAAATTAGGTAAAATATTTCTCATCTTAAATAACACAATCTTAAATCCTGGGCGCGAAGCGCGCCAGTGTGTTCAGAAACGCGTCACCAACACCGACACTTTCCATGCACGCTATTGGATGAAGGCATCAAATACGTCATGCAGGTCGGACCCCGCACGTAGTTGCTTGCTCTATTCGCCGGGAAAATAACCTGGAGAAAGTTATCGATATTATAGTAATGGACAAAGTGTGTGAGTGGCAACAATTTTTATTTACTTTGTTGAAAAGCGTAGCGGTTACATATAAAAAACTGGGTTATCCCTCACCACAGATCGTTTGAAAACACGAAATCTCCACTCGGCCCACCGTCTACTAGTAGCTGAGGCAATCTTCTTCCATCCCATCTTTCTATGTTACTTTTTTTGGTTGTAGTTACTAATGGGGTGGATGTAAATAAAGAATCAACTATTTCCCCAACCAGAGTGCCTTCGGTTGAAATATTGTGTTTTTCAAGAACCTCTGCTACAGAGCGAAAGGCATGGAATTTTGTGCATGTCAATATATCCCGAATTTCCTCAACTATTCGTTGAACTGCGCTTCTTGAGACGTGTAAAACAGTCTGCATGCAAAGGAAAAGACTTGCAATTTTGTGTTCTACTGTTTCATACTCACAAAGACCTACTCTGTCTTCCCTCAACACATCATCTTGAAAGGACGTTGAAGCCACACTTTCATCAGCAATGTCATCTCCAGAAATCACAACAGGCTGAATCACAGTTCTAAAATCTTTCAATGTGTAATGTTTGTGTTTCCTACATTTATGGGAGTTGAATGTTGAATATGTGTTTGTCTTAAACTCACAAGCTAAGAACAGGCAAGCAACACTTTACTGAATTTTAAGGTGATTTCCAAGATGTTTAAAAAAAATCTCTTTCAGAACATATTTCTTGGAAATCACAACATTCACATTTGAATGTATAATTAGATTGATGGTGAACAGATGCACCTTTGCGATGATTTCTTGAAAGATGTGACCTTAAAGCTCCTTGAGTTTTGAAGACACACACACAGTTGGGGTGAACACACGGCCAATGGTTTGGTCTTCTGTGGTTAAGCTGGTGATGTCTGATGAGACTGTCTTGGTCTGCGGAATAATCGCAAAACTTGCAATGCATGTGGTGCCAATTCTCTCACCTGAAACATACAATTATGACATTCAAAGACTTAATATTACATAATACAAAATATTACCTATATACCCACACAATGCAAAAAAAAAAAAATGCTTAGGTTACATCAAGCCGGAGGCTATATGTGACCCTGGACCACAAAACCAGTCTTAAGTCGCTGGGGTATATTTGTAGCAATAGCCAAAAATACATTGTATGGGTCAAAATTATTGATTTTTCTTTTATGCCAAAAATCATTAGGAAATTAAGTAAAGATCATGTTCAATGAAGATTTTTTTGTAAAATTCCTACTATAAATATATCAAAATGTAATTTTTGATTAGTAATATGCATTGTTAAGAATTTAATTTGGACAACTTTAAAGGTGATTTTCTCATTATTTTAATTTTTTTGCACCCTCAGATTCCAGATTTTCAAATAGATGTATCTCGGCCAAATATTGTCCTATCCTAACAAACCATACATCAATAGAAAGCTTATTTATTGAGCTTTCATATGATGTATACATCTCAGTTTTGTAAAATTTAACCTTATGACTGGTTTTGTGGTCCAGGGTCACATATTGTTCATTCAAGGAAATAATTAAAATGCCAGTTTACTTTAGCTACATAAAGTGTGTTTCCATAGCATTTTTTACAAGTAAATAATGTGATTTTAGTTCCATAAAAGTATATATACCATAACCAAAATGTAAGGCCATTAATCATGTTTTAAGGTGTAAATCAGATTAAGAGTAAAACCACTAATAGAATATTACAATGACAAGTTAGCTGAAAAAATATCTTCACTAGCCATATAACATAGGTTACTCCGAACAAAATAGCTGGATGCTGGGCTAACTGTTACCAAAGATCCTTTATTTCGTGCGAGTTAGCTAGTTTAGTTCTATGATTTCTAAACCACCTCTGCTGTTAGCATCTAGCTGCCAGTTAACTTAGACAATATGTTCTAGTTCTTGATAGACAGGCATGGCTAAGTTACCTCATCAAGTTTAGCTCATCAACTTAGAATGTGGTACAATTACACGAAATGTACTGAAACAATAGGCTACATTATATTTCTGGCCACATAGGTATAACATCTGAACACCACACTTTAATGGTAGAATTCTACACAGAATAAAAAATTGGTGTGATGTTAAGTTAGCTTGCTAGTATTACAACGATGGCAGTGCAATTCAAACTAGCACATCTTCTGACGAAATATTTTCGATTAAATTCGTTTTTGGAAAATCATCCAGTTCTTCTAAATCACTCCACAACTAAGGTGTAGTTTCAAAACGTAATTTAATACTTACTTTTACGCCGTCAATCCCGATAGTCCATCTTCTTCTTCTTCTTCTTCTCGTTTAATGGCGACCAACTCCTTAGGAGCATTATCGCCACCTACTGTACTGGGTGTTAAATTACACTTACATAGGTGATGAGTCTGAATTTTGCAAAAAAAAAATAAAAAATAAAAAAATAAACCTTGATGTTTCATACTCCCTTTAATTTATGGAGCACTCAGAGTATATGCTCATGATAGCGCTGCGTGTTCAGCTCCTCTACCACTTACAATTAGCTCTACGTGCTCCAGATCAGGTAGAGTATTCCCATCCAAATTATATCCTAGACCCTAAACCTGAGTCATATATGTATCTAATTAGGGCTGTGTAAATTTGACTATCCATTAGACCTTTTCCTAAGATATATTCGTGCCTCATTCCCTCCTCCCCTAAGTGACTAAATAATAGATCACGATATATATTATATTTATCACACCTAAAAAGCACATGAAATACACTTTCTGATACACCACACACATCACACAAACCATTTCCATGCAAACCCATAAGTGCCAAAGTTGAATTCATCCCTGTATGTCCCAGTCTTAACCTAGACAGCCACACCTCTTCCTTCCTATTTCTTCCCTGACAATTTATTCTCCCTACTGTCTGTGTAATACTATAACACCATCTCCCTGTGCTGCTATTATCCCATCTAATTTGCCATTCATTCATTAACTTTTTCTTTAAGATCGACTTTGCCTCTTTTTTCCCCATAGGTACTTGAACATCCACCTCCCCCTTATCTAGGGCTTTTTTTGCTAGTTTATCAGCGACTTCATTACCAGATACCCCAACATGCGCTGGCACCCAACAGAAATATACAATTATTCCAGCCTCTTTTAATCTGTACAACGATAGATATATTTCCATTAATAAGTCTTCTCTGTCTGACCTAGCATGCATCAAGCTAATTAAAGCAGAGGAAGAATCTGAACATATTACGACTTTATTTGGCCTAACTTCTTCAACCCACTGTAATCCTACTATTATAGCTGTTAGTTCAGACGTATAGACAGACAACTCATCAGGTAATTTCAAACTTATCCGTATTTTAAATGTAGGAATGTATACACCAATACCAACCTTTTGACTAACAGGTTCCTTAGATCCATCTGTAAATATTTGTAAAGTTGAATAGAATGTATTATTTAAAAAAGCATTAACCTCCTTTCCAATATACTCATCCTTGGGCTTGTCTAATAAACTCAGATCTACAAATGGTTCAGGGACTCTCCATGGCGGGGCATCAGCGAGTGGTATATTAGGACAGAAGATCTTATTATCCATACCATACTCCTTAGCCCATAGTCTACTTTTCCACCCAAAACTATATCCTCCATCATATGAATATTCCCAACATTCCTCCATTACTTTACGAGTAAGATGACTCTTTGCTGATTGTTGAAGATTCACCCAATATGTCATTGCCAGTTTTATCCTACGTAGCTCTAGAGGCATTTCTCCCATTTCCACTCTAATTGCATTTACAGGAGATGTTTTAACTGCTCCACAACAAATTCTTAATGCTCTAGACTGTATAACATCTAATTTTTTCAGCAGAGATTTGGCTGCTGACCCATAGATAGTGCACCCATAATCACAGCAAGAACGAATCAAAGCTTGATACATGCATAACAATGCACTGCGACTAGCCCCCCAATTATAGCTAGCAACTGTACGCATGCAATTTATGATCCTTCTACATTTTGATTCAATTTGACTTATATGCACTTTCCATGTTAGCTTTCCATCAAACCATAGACCAAGATACTTAAAAACAGACACTCTTTCCAATGCTTGGTCGTATAACTTCAGATCCATATGTTCAATCTTCCTGTTCTTTGTGAATAACATATACTTTGTTTTGGAAACTGAAAATTTCAGACCCCAATCCAGGGACCACTCCTCCACTTTCTTAATCGACTCCTGTATGCCTTTAGCTACATTTTTAATATTACGTCCCCTCTTCCATAACGCTCCATCATCTGCGTACAGTGCTAATCCTGTCCCTATTTTTTGAACTTTATCAAAGACATCATTAATCATTAAATTAAACAATATCGGGCTAATTGCACTACCCTGCGGAGTTCCATTTAAAATGCTATAAGATTCTGATATTTCTTCTCCAATTTTAACCTGAAAAGTACGTTCAAATAGAAAATCTAAAACCCAATTATAGAATTTCCCACCTATACCAATTTTATTCAATTTGATTAACAGACCTTCCCTCCACAAAGTGTCATAAGCCTTTTCTATATCAAAAAATACTGCAACCATGTATTCTTTCATTATATAAGCTTTTTTAATTTCATTTTCAAATAGTATCAAAGCATCTGCTGTAGATCTTCCTTTCCTAAAACCACACTGAAATGTTGATAACATTTCCCTTTTCTCCAAGATGTAGTTCAGTCGCCTTACTATCATTTTTTCCATTACTTTACATAACGTAGAGGTAAGAGCGATAGGTCTATAACTATTAGGATTTGTTATATCTTTCCCTGGCTTAACTAAAGGGAGTACAATTGCAGTCTTCCATTGTTTAGGAAGGACACCCTCATTCCAAATATAGTTATATAGTTCCAATAGTATTCCTAATACTTCACGTGGTAGTTTCTTTAAAATCTTATAACTTATCATATCTTTACCTGGTGTTGTATTCTTTGAACTATTAATAGCTATTTTTAACTCAAAATAGTTAAACTCATCATCCAAAATACTATTGAAGTCATGTTTTTTCCTGCAAGAATTTCCATATATATTTATAATTTGTTGCCGCCTTATTAAGAATGCATCATCTAAATTTCCAATGCTGTGTGCTCTAGCAAATGTTTGAGCCAGCATTGTAGCTTTATCTTTATTTGTAATGGCTAACTTACCTTTTTCCTCCATTATAGGTATCCTTTTAGAGCTATCAATTCCATTCATCTTCTTTATCATACGCCAGACTGCACTTATTCCGGTTTCTCTCCCTATAGTACTGCAAAAGTTTTGCCATGCCATCTTCTTTGCATTTTTGATAACCTTTTTAGCATAAGCCCTTTTCCTTTGATAGTCTAATACTGCTTCTGGGGTGAGCGCTCTTTTTAAAATTTTAAATGCTTTATTCCTTTCTCTGATTGTTTTCGAACATTCCTCTGACCACCAGGGTACATTCTTCCTTTTGTGTACACCATTTGATAATGGGATAGATTCTGAGGCTGCAAAATAAATACCATTCACTACTTTGCCATATCTATCATCGACACTGCCTTCTATTGACACATTTTCAAATTGTTCCCTACACAACATGTTAAATTTTTCCCAATCTGCTTTTTTAAAAACCCATCTCATGCCAAAATTTAAATTTTGCATTTGAATCTTATACTGAATTTCACACATCACTGGAAAATGATCACTCCCCATATTATCTTCAGATACTGACCATATACATTTACCAGCTAACGACGCTGAAACTATTGTGACATCTAAACATGACATTCCTCCTCTTACTATGTCTATTCTTGTTGGACTGCCATCATTTAAACACACCAAAGAATTCTCTTCCATGAATTCTTCTATTACTTTTCCATTTTTATCTGTGTTCTTACTACCCCAAATGCTATTATGAGCATTAAAGTCACCACATATAATCATTTTGTTTGATATTTCTCCCATGGCATTTTCCAGAATATCTGTTGATATTTCTAAACAAGGATTATAAAAATTTAGCAGTCGGATTACCCCTTGTATACCCACTACTTCTATACATATGCTCTCTGAAATACTTTCAATATTTACGTGTCTGTATATCACATTTTCTTTTATGAATGTCGCACATCCTCCACCTCTACCATTGCACCTGTCCTTCCTTATTACTTCATATCCTTTCAACCTAAAATCCAATGATCTGCATAGCCACGTTTCTTGTATGCAGATTATATCAGGAGATTTATTCATATCTACTATATATTTTTTAAACTCCTGCCCATTAGAGATCAGGCTCCTGGCATTCCAATGAAGCAACAGAAAGGACATGACAATGCTATATATCACTACACTGAGATGCATCATAACTTGTTAGATTCCCTTCCGTTTTTCCTTCTTTAGGTTTTAGAATCTTATGAATTTGTTCTGCTGATATACCGATGCAGTTCAGGAATCTGTTTGCACATTCTACCACAATTTTGATTTTGTCAGATCTTCTTTCCACCTGTGCAGTCCCATTCACCACTGCACAGATAAACGCCACAAAATCAATTTTGTTCATGATAATACTGTCTGAGTTACTTTTTCCTAAGTCCGGCTGTTTAATTGATTCACTCGTTTGAGAAGCTTGCGCCTGTTCACTTTTCCTTCTTGTTTCTGTTACCTGTTTCACTTTGCGAGCTGCTTCTGCATATGTTAAGTTCTGGATGGATTTTACCTTCTGGATTTCACGAGCCTGCTGCTGCACTGGACATCCTGCATATGCAGCGCTGTGTTCTCCCCCGCAATTGCAACATTTCAACTTGGCCCCTTCTTGACATTTCCCATATTCATGTTCTTCCCCACATTTTGCACACCGTATTTTCCCTTTGCAAACAGTAGCAGTGTGCCCTATACGCTGACAATTATAACAACGTAAAGGAGGGGGAACATATTCCCGTACAGCATAACTGATGAAACCTAACTTCACCCTTACTGGTAAGTTGATATCCTCAAAGTGTATCAACACAGAAAGACTTTCACACTTTGTATTATCTTTCCACGTCGTTAGTCTTTTGGCCGACGCGGCTTTGCCTCCAACCAAGTTTCGTTTTATTTCCTCCATACTTACATTTAAGGGTACTCCTGAAATCACCCCACGCTTCTTCATACCTACTTCAGTACAGTTAACTCTGCCACCAGCCAGTGATTTAAGATGTAGGATCTTTGCTCTTTGACTTTCATCTTTACACTTAATTAAAACTCTTCCATTGCTCAGACATGTCGCCCCGTCCACTATTCCGATTTCTTTCTCTATCGCTTTTGATAATTTAACAGGGTGCATGTATTGCTCTGCTTGCTTAACAAAAGTGACCATGACTTTTATAACCTTTTCCTCACTATTTGTTATCACCCTTTGCCCAGTCTTCATATTTTTATTTGAATTAATTTGCTCACATTCAGACTCATCACCCACGTTATTTCCTTTTTTCCTTTTATTATATCGTACTTCATGAAACTCCATGTCAAGATTATCTTCATCCGAAGAATCATCCATTATGTTCACCTACTTCAGTCCAAGAACTGTCCTTTTATATTTTCCAGGATTACTTGATTCCTGCAACCAACGTTGTTTCCGTGGAACGCCTCAACTGTTCTGCCTCCACCGGATCTCTGTCAACGGCTCAGTTGGAACACTTCCTGTCCCGTGTTCGGAATCGTTTTCGAGCGCAAGCTCCCGATAGTCCAAACTGGATAACTTGCAGATGAGAGAAAGACAACTTCAAGAAAGCCCGCGTTGAGATCCATGTTGAAACCCCGGATGTCAGTCAACATGCGCATGCGCTTTTCGCATTCTAATTGGCTGTTGTGCTTAATACGTTTTCTATGTTCAGTTTATTCTCAAAAACATGTTTACACATCATTGATATGCAAAACATTGGTCTAACATGGTTTTCTGCATACATTCATAATAATACAAATTTTCCTGTCTGGAATACTAAAAATATCAACTCTATTGAATAAAACACCGTTTTATTTTTTACAGTGTAAGACAAATGTTGTGAAGAATGGTACAGCAAGCAATCACAACAGGGGCAAAATTTGGCTTCACCTCCAAAGCTTTGAAGAAGATGCTCCGCCACCTTGATTCCATCATCCCAAATGACCTCTCAATGATGCTTCGTGCCTTTGAATGGTGGTGGTTGAAACGAGCTTGAGTTGGGCTTGTGACAGGCTCCCTGTTTGGCGTTATTAGGGTGATTGGTGAAGATATACAGGGATAACCGCCATCCCCGAGGATCCAGAAATTTTCAGGTGGGTAAAGCTGCTGGCAAAATAGTGGACTGTTTTTTAGAACTCTGGAATCGTGAACTGAGCCAGGGTATCCTACAAAGACGTCTAAAAACTTGCCTCTGTGGTCGCAAACTGCTTGGAGCTGAATTGAGTAAAACAGTTTGCGGTTGAGATAGCACTGAGCATCTGCGCTAGGAGGCTTGATCCTCACTTGGCAGCCATCAATGCTACCTGCAGCATTTCTGAAAGCTGCAGATCCGGCAAGGTGTGCAAATCCATCCCCAATCTCCTGCATTTCCTCAACAGCTGGGAAACTAATCACTTTTGCTCTTTTGCTCACAATCTTATTTGCCACCCGGTGACCCAGGTGAAAAAAAAAAATACTTAAATGCAATTAAAATACACTTAAATACCCGCAAATACATTTTTAGTACATTGTTTTTTTTTGTGTTAAATAAAAGTTTGATGGTTATACACTATAAATTTACTAATTAAAAGTATGTTTATACTTCAGTAGGACTTTAGTACACTTGACAAAAGTATACTAAATACCAGTAATACTTAAATATTTTTTTAGTGTACTACAATAAAGTACACTACAGAAAAAACATCCAAAAGAGTTTTATTAGTGTGTTTTTCAAAAGTGTGCTTTAAATGCTTTAAACATTAGTTGATTTTTAGTACACTGTTTACATACTAATCTTGAGTTTAAAATAAGTTAATATATAAAAAATCTATTAGTAATGTATTGTAGTAGAAGTACATTTTCTCAAAAGTTGTACTTAAGTACACTTAATATGAATGCATTATTATCACTAACACTTAAATTGATTTTGAGTGTGGTAATTTTAAGTTTACATTAAATTGATTTTATTAAAAATCTATTAGTAATGTACCGTAGTAGAAGTACATTTTCTCAAAAGTTGTACTTAAGTACACTTAATATGAATGCATTATTATCACTAACACTTAAATTGATTTTGAGTGTGGTAATTTTAAGTTTACATTAAATTGATTTTATTAAAAATCTATTAGTAATGTACTGTAGTAGAAGTACATTTTCTCAAAAGTTGTACTTAAGTACACTTAATGTGAATGCATTATTATCACTAACACTTAAATTGATTTTGAGTGTGGTAATTTTAAGTTTACATTAAATTTATTTTATTAAAAATCTATTAGTAATGTATTGTAGTAGAAGTACATTTTCCCAAAAGTTGTACTTAAGTACACTTAATATAAATGCATTATTAGCACTAACACTTAAACTGATTTTGAGTGTGGTAATTCTCCCAGGTTAAAAAAAAGTGCACTAAAATACACTTTATTTAAGTATACTTAGTACACTTTTCAGTAATGTACTAAAAGTGCTCTATTTTCGCACACTAATTTTGTACTTATTGTACTAAAAAATAGTATTAAGTGCATGTTAAGATAAACTTAATACCATCTAAGTGTACTCAACTGTGCTATTTTGAGACACCATGAAATTGAACTAAAATGTGCTTTTAACATACTATATCTGTATTTAAAAAAATATATTTAGTTACAACTAGAAATACACTTGAACCCTACTTTTGAACATTTATAAATATATTTATGACTAATTTAAAGTATAGCAATAATATATTAAAAGAATATACAAAGTGTGAAAAAAGTGTGCTAAAATACAATTTAAGTACACTTAGTGCACTTCCCTAATGTACTTAAAGTGCTCTATTTTCGCACACTAATTATGTACTTATTGTACTAAAAAATAGTATTAAGTATATGTTAAGATAAACTTAAGATCATCTAAGTGTACTCAACTGTGCTATTTTGAGACACCATGAAGATGAACTAAAATGTGCTTTTAACATACTATCTCAGCATTTCCAAAAAATGTATTTTGTTACCATTTCTAATAGGATTGAAACATATTTCATAAACCTTTAAATATACTAATTATACATAAAAAATAAACTTACTGATTATTTAAAATACATGAATAATATATAACAAATGTATACAAAGCGTATTTATAATGTATTGCCCAGATATTTTTATCAATAAAAAATACACTTGTTGATTATTTAAAATACATGAATAATATATGACAAATGTATACAAAGCGTATTTATAATGTATTGCCCAAATATTTTTATCAATAAAAAATACACTTGTTGATTATTTAAAATACATGAATAATATATAACAAATGTATACAAAGCGTATTTATAATGTATTGCCCAAATATTTTTATCAATAAAAAATACACTTGTTGATTATTTAAAATACATGAATAATATATGACAAATGTATACAAAGCGTATTTATAATGTATTGCCCAAATATTTTTATCAATAAAAAATACACTTGTTGATTATTTAAAATACATGAATAATATATGACAAATGTATACAAAGCGTATTTATAATGTATTGCCCAGATATTTTTATCAATAAAAAATACACTTGTTGATTATTTAAAATACATAAATAATATATAATAAATGTATACAAAGCATATTTATAATGTATTGCCCACATATGTTTAATAATAAAAAATACACTTCTTAATTATTTAAAATACATGAATAATATATGATAAATGTATACAAAGTGTATGTCACGCCCTTGGACTGTTTGTCTTGGTTTTTCCCAGTGTTTCCCCCATTGGACTGTCTGTTTGGTTTCTCCCATGCCCTTTTTTGGTCTTCCTGCTCATTAGTGTGATCCCCTCCACCTGTTGTTGTAATTATCTCCCCTTTATAAGTTTGTTTGATTTCCTTGTTTCTTTGTCCGGCTACAAGCGTTACACCTATGTTCCTTCGTTGTGTGCACGTCTTCTCCCGCCATTCCTGTCTATTGTTACTCTGCCTGAGGATTTATTGAAGACTTTTTATTGAAGACGTTATTTTTTGCTTTCCTACACGTTTCGTGACAACGTATTTATAATGTATTGCCCATACATTTTTATTCATTATAATACACTTATTAATTAATTAAAATATATCAATTATATATAATAAATTTATTCAAAGCGTAATTATAATGTCTTGCCCACATATTTTTATTAATAAAAAATACATTATAAATACGCTATGTATACATTTATTATATATTATTCATGTATTTTAAATAATCATCAAGTGTATTTTTTATTAATAAAAATATTTGGGCAATACATTATAAATACGCTTTGTATACATTTGTCATATATTATTCATGTATTTTAAATAATCAACAAATGTATTTTTTATTAATGAATATATGTGGCCAATACATTATAAATACGCTTTGTATACATTTTTTTATATATTATTCATGTATTTTAAATAATTAATAAGTGTATTTTTTATTAATAAAAAACATGTGGGCAATACATTATAAATACGCCTTGTATACATTTGTTATATATTATTATTGTATTTTAAATAATCAGTAAGTTTATTTTTTATGTATAATTAGTATATTTAAAGGTTTATGAAATATGTTTCAAATGTATTATAAGTGGTAACAAAATACATTTTTGGAAATGCTGAGATAGTATGTTAAAAGCACGTTTTAGTTCATCTTCATGGTGTCTCAAAATAGCACAGTTGAGTACACTTAGATGATCTTAAGTTTATCTTAAGGAGTACTTAAGAATAACTTTTAGTATATTAAGTACAAAATCAGTGCCCGAAAACAGAGCACTTTAAGTACATTAGGGAAGTGCACTAAGTGTACTTAAATTGTATTTTAGCACACTTTTTTCACACTTTGTATATTCTTTTAATATATTATTGTTATACTTTAAATTAGTCATAAATATATTTATAAATGTTTAAAAGTAGGGTTCAAGTGTATTTCTAGTTGTAACTAAATATATATTTTTAAATACAGATATAGTATGTTAAAAGCACATTTTAGTTCAATTTCATGGTGTCTCAAAATAGCACAGTTGAGTACACTTAGATGGTATTAAGTTTATCTTAACATATACTTAATACTATTTTTTAGTACAATAAGTACAAAATTAGTGTGCGAAAATAGAGCACTTTTAGTACATTACTGAAAAGTGTACTAAGTATACTTAAAGTGTATTTTAGCACACTTTTTTCACATTTTGAATATTCTTTTAAAATATTACTATTATACTTTAAATTAGTCTTAAATATATTTATAAATGTTTAAAAATAGGGTTCAAGTGTATTTCTAGTTTTAACTAAATATATTTTTTAAAATACAGATATAGTATGTTAAAAGCACATTTTAGTTCAATTTCAGGGTGTCTCAAAATAGCACAGTTGAGTACACTTAGATGGTATTAAGTTTATCTTAACATATACTTAATACTATTTTTTAGTACAATAAGTACAAAATTAGTGTGCGAAAATAGAGCACTTTAAGTACATTAGGGAAGTGCACTAAGTGTACTTAAATTGTATTTTAGCACACTTTTTTCACACTTTGTATATTCTTTTAATATATTATTGTTATACTTTAAATTAGTCATAAATATATTTATAAATGTTTAAAAGTAGGGTTCAAGTGTATTTCTAGTTGTAACTAAATATATATTTTTAAATACAGATATAGTATGTTAAAAGCACATTTTAGTTCAATTTCATGGTGTCTCAAAATAGCACAGTTGAGTACACTTAGATGGTATTAAGTTTATCTTAACATATACTTAATACTATTTTTTAGTACAATAAGTACAAAATTAGTGTGCGAAAATAGAGCACTTTTAGTACATTACTGAAAAGTGTACTAAGTATACTTAAAGTGTATTTTAGCACACTTTTTTCACATTTTGAATATTCTTTTAAAATATTACTATTATACTTTAAATTAGTCTTAAATATATTTATAAATGTTTAAAAATAGGGTTCAAGTGTATTTCTAGTTTTAACTAAATATATTTTTTAAAATACAGATATAGTATGTTAAAAGCACATTTTAGTTCAATTTCAGGGTGTCTCAAAATAGCACAGTTGAGTACACTTAGATGGTATTAAGTTTATCTTAACATATACTTAATACTATTTTTTAGTACATTAAGTACAAAATTAGTGTGCGAAAATAGAGCACTTTTAGTACATTACTGAAAAGTGTACTAAGTATACTTAAATAAAGTGCATTTTAGTGCACTTTTTTTTTACCTGGGGAATGATGTCATGTACAGTTGACTGGGGTATGTCAAAGGCTCTGGACACTACCCGATACGAAGTTGCACTGGCCAACCAGAAAACAAAAACCAGCACTTCAAGCTCAAGGCCCCAGCCATGGTCATAATGGTCACGTAGGAATGTGAAGAGATTTGTCAGTGTCTCCCTTGTAAGCCTGTAGTCTGGTCTTAGATCACTGATGCCATCATAGAAAATGGATAGAACTGGGATGTGGTGGTTGATGCGGCAATATTTCAGGGGTGGTGGTCCAACTAGTGTTGCTTTCGTCAACGAAAATTATGACTAAATATCGTCGTCAACGAACCTTTATCACATGACGAAAACGAGACGAAACGAAAAAATGCCGGTCATGTGACGATGACTATAATAAAATGTATAATGCAGTATCGTTGACGAATAAAAACGAGACTAAATGTGGTTTACAAAATAAAAACTATGCTAAAATGTCTCTTCATTTTTGTTGACGAAAACGAGACGAAACGAAATGTCATAACGTAAGATTGATGTGCGCATGCCCAGTAGCCAGAGCTGTATCCCTCCTAGCCTAATCCGCAGACCACGTCACTCCCTCAAGCTCCACTCGCTGCATTATTACAGAAAGACGACTACAAACGAAGTTAAGTCTGACAGAGAAAGGGACCGATGGCCGGTCAGCTGGGGTTCGTCTTTGGGAGAAAAAGAAGAAATGACATTTCTTTGAAGCGTTCCCCTCAACTCTGTCGTAAAAAGGTTCATTATTCAAAGCTTTTCAACACGTTGTACACTAATGACATCTTGTGGTCAAAGGTAGAAAGTGTTGCTTTTGCTTCCCAGATGCCCTAGCGATTTTTGGACAGTTTCATAAAATAGATCAGTTTATGCTACGAAATTATAATAAATATTTTATTTATAAATTAATTAATCTGTAAATAAACGTATAAAAATATAAGCATGATTCGTGTAGGCATAGATGATCACAGTAAATTAAGAATATTGTTAAGCTGACGAATATTATTATTAATTAGAAGTGCTTGTGAAGCGGGGATTACTACAAAATGAACATGCACAAAATTACACATGTACATATTTATTCGTATTATGATTTATTCTTAAGAAGTGAATGACACTTGAAACCTGCGTGTTATTTAATTTTGTTGTAAATTCAAATTAGAGCATCTTCCATGTCTGGAATGGATGTATTCTTGAACCTATGAGGTAACAATAATATAATAAGATAACCTTGTTTGAAATGGGGTTGGCTAAATGAAAACTTTGGTTTCGTCTATACAACTAGGTACTTATACTACTATTTTGACTGGGTTAAATAAAATTGCATTACTAAAAAGAGACTAAAATACAATTTTTATTGACTAAAATTAGACTAAATGTAATCAGTTTTTGTCGACTAAAACTAGACTAAAATGTCATCAGTTTTCGTCGACTAAAACTAGACGAAAATAGTCATGGGTAATTCTGACTAAAATAAGACTAAAATGCTCAGACTTTTAGTTGACTAAAACTTGACTAGACTAAAAAGAGTATGAATGTGACTAAAACTAATAAAAACTAAAATGACAGCCTCACACAAAGACTAGATTAAAACTAAAATTAAAACCGGCCGCCAAAAACAACACTAGGTCCAACCCAAAAAAATTGTGAAAATATGTCAATAATATGTCACATGCTTTATTATTTTGACCCACAAATCATGGAACACTTTGTATATTTAAATGTATATAACTCAATGTAAATAACATAATTGTAAATATTTATAAGTCAATGTATATAACTCTTTTTTTAAAATGTATATTTAATTATTTTTAAATGTAATTAAAAAAATGATACATTTAAAAATAAGTTAATGTATGTAACTACATACAGAAAAATAAGGGGTCAAAATGGTACCTTTGGGGTACAACAGCTTGCCGCTGGTGCAGACATTTTTGTACCCTTTTTTATTTTTACCCCTAATAGGTACATTTTAGTACCTTAAGGGTATGTAGTACTACTCGAAGGTACTAATATGTACCTCTTAGGGGTAAAAAAAAAAAAAAGGTACTAAGATGTCCTTTTAAGGGTACTGTTCCCCTTATTTTACTGTGTGTATATATAACTTAAAATGTACATAACTCAAACTGATTCAAAATGATGGAGGTGATGTTTCCCCCTTACAGTTCATACATGTACAATTATTTAATATTTTTAAATATGATTTTAATCAAAACAAAAGTCTTTATTTTTTTACATTAAATGATTTTGAGTTACTTGTAATATTATACTATTACACTTTATCGGCAAGTGCGGTCCCACACATGTATAGAGAGCGCTATAGGACTGTTGACTTACATGTTTTCGGCTGTATAAGAAAATCGCTCGTCTCAGTTCTTCTCTGGAAGCTTCTTCATTTCGTTGTTGTCTCAGTTGGATAATTTGAAGAACAATGGAAGATACTATTTCATGAAAGCAAGACATAGTGAAACAACAACTGTTCTAGTTTGAAGAAAAATCTGGCGGGGAAAAACTTGTGCATGTAAGCACTGCGCGTGATAAAAAAGCAATCAAACACATTTTTTTTTATTATTATTATTTTTTTTATTCTTGTCAAACAGCAAAGCACAAATAATACGGCATCACTTCCGGGGCAGTAAGTGTCCGAATTCACTCACTTGTTTTCATTCACTTCTTCAAGTGGACTTTATGAGTGGACTAATGTAGGGAATAGTGAAAGAGGGTATAGGGGGCAATTTCGGATACAGTCAGTGTTGTTGTTTTTGAGACAGATCACCTTGGCCATCTGTGGGAAATGAGCAAACTACCTCCTGCCTAAAATCTGCTTGTACAGATCTAACCTGGAGATGAGACTGTCGATGACCACCTTGCATTTGACAGTTTCTTTGAAGTTTTAGTGTGACTTAATTGTTTTTTTCAAAAAAGTCTGTGAGTTACATGATGTCGCAGCAGCTGTGTGACACCCTTTCCCTGAGAGCTGCTTCAAACTCCTCCAGGAACTCGACTATGCTGTCAAACAGCTCACAAAAACCAGCAAGGCAGTTACCTTTTGAAAACCAGCAGACATCTTAAAGTCAAAGTAAACTTTATTGTCATTTCACCGTATACAAGTATACAGGGAGACGAAATGGCGAGAGCTCTAGATCTACAGTGTAAACATACAGTAGTGCAAATACACTGTGTGCATAATTATTAGGCACGTTGATATTGTGGTCATATTTTTTTTCCAAGCACATTTGACCAATTCCAAACCACATCAATCTTAATAACTACTATTCATTTTGTATTTAATTATTTATAAGTGATATATAATTGTCCATGAAGGCTGGATGTGAAAAACTCCTTATATTCAGGTGTGCACAATTATTAGGCACATTTTCTTTTACAGATAAAATGAGCAAAAAAAGAGATTTACCTCAGACTAGTCAAAATCTATTAAATGCCCATGAGAAGGATGCAATACTAATGCAATACTGGAATTTGCAAAGTTAAGGCATGACCACCGGACAGAAAAACGCTTGTTGCGTCTGCATTGTCAGAAAAAACAGGTGGAGGAGAAAAGATGCATGTTAATTGCAAAAAAAGTAAGAATTAATGTTAAGAATTAGATATGAAATCATCAGGAACCATTTAGTCTCTAAATGTTAGTCTACATGTTAGTCTACAAGAGGACGTGGTGCTGGTCCTTCAAGAGTCACTCTCAACTCATCTGTCTATAAAGCCTATGATAAAACAGTCTTCATGTATTTCACAACACTTCAGAATGTTATTCTTATTAATTGAGGGTCATTTTTTAGGATTTTTTGCCCAAGCAAAGTCTCTGAGAACCTGACACATTGCACTTCTGGAGACTCCAGGTAGGTTGCAGTTCTGGAAAACGGTGGCGCTGGAGACTAAATGGATCCTGATGGTTTCATATCTAATGCTTAACATTAATTCTTACTTTTTTTGCAATTAACATGCATCTTTTCTCCTCCATCTGTTTTTTCTGACAATGCAGACGCAACGAGCGTTTTTCTGTCCGGTGGTCATGCCTTAACTTTGCAAATTGCAGTATTGCATTAGTATTGCATCCTTCTCATGGGCATTTAATAGTTTTTGACTTTGGCTCATTTTATCTGTAAAAGAAAATGTGCCTAATAATTGTGCACACCTGAATATAAGGAGTTTTTCACGTCCAGCCTTCATGGATCACTTATAAATAATTAAATACAAAATGAATAGTAGTTATTAAGATTGATGTGGTTTGGAATTGGTCAAATGTGCTTGGAAAAAAAATATGACCACAATATCAACGTGCCTAATAATTATGCACACAGTGTAGAAGAGCTAAAAATTTTAAATAAGACAAACAAGACGAAACATTGTGCAAGACAAAAACAGTGCAATCAGACAGTACCATAATATAAATATTTGGTATGTGCAAATGGGCAAGCTATATTAATATATTCTGCTTGTACAGTAAGACAGAGATCATGATTTGGATCTAAACTTGACACTATATTTGAGTAGCAGCATGTTTACAGTTAAGAAAATATGTCGTAATGAATCACGGTATGTGTGTGATTTTCAGTCTTTTTGTTCTGTGTGCAAAAAAACAGTCCTTGAAAGTGACAGTGCATATGTGTATTAAGGCAAACAGGCTGGTTGAGTAGGGGTAGAGTTAGTGTTGAAGAATTCTTGGGGGCAGTGTGCTGTTAAGAAGCCTGACAGCCTGGGGATAAAAACTGTCCTGCAACCTGGCAGACCAGGCTCTGATGCTGCAGAATCTCCTCTTAGATGGCAGGAGGGAGAAAATGCGCTTGTGAAATGTGACCTGGAGTGAGGGGAGAGGCACCCCAATAATGTTCTCCGCTGTCTTTACTATCCTCGGCAGGCGCTTGCGGTCTGATGCATTGCAGTTGCCGTACCAGGTAGTAATGCAGCTGGTCAGAACACTTTCAATGATACCTCTGTAAAATGTGCTGAGGATAGGTGGGTGATTCTTACGAAATCCAGATTTAGAAGGTGTCCAGCATCAGAAATTTTAAAATATCCTTGAAGCCAATTTTCTTTTTGCACATATAAGATTAAGGTATGAACTTACTATAACCATTATTTTCAGAAGATTTTATACAATAGTTCCTATATATTTATTTACATTTTTGATGAAGTCCATAAAAAAATTATCATTACCGCAACATGACATTACATTAAATATATGGTTAATTTTTATTTTTTTTGGCTAATGTTAAAGTAGACTCTTATTACTAATGCTCAAATCTATGTAAAACTCTGAAGAGATTACATTTTCATAATTATTATTTTTTAATAATTTCCTTATTTTCTCTCATTACCGAAACATACATGATGATTTACAACTTCTTTTATTTGTTTGTTTTACTAAAAAATAACATGCACATTTTTTATGTAGCACACCTTAAATAAGTAGTGTTGTATAATATGTACATACATTTTAAAACAAAATATGATTATCTAATTATTACTTAATTTGTAAAAAAGATACATGTTGCGGTAATGAGAGAGCCATTTCGGGAATGAGGATCAATGTTTCGGAAATGAGATTTAGTTCAATACCTTCACTGTTGACAAAGGGGTTTGATGCTTAACCCTATTTAATATATTTAAAACACATACATTTGTAAAAAAAAAAAATATATATATATTTATTTAATAAACAGTACAGTACCATGCCTTGTGTTAACAAGTGTTGTGTATACAAGTTACAATCTTATGCTCATAAAAAAATCATTCAGTCATGTAGCCTGCCCTATGCTGTAGCACTAACAAATATACAACCATTGTTATGAATATTATAATTATAGTATAACATACAATCATTTGTTCCTTCGTGAGAACTTTTTCAATGTAACATACATGTATCATGTGGTCCTGAGAAAAACATTTAAATGTAACAGCATCATGTGCTCTTATTACTTAATTATTTTATTTTAGCTATAAAACATTGGTCCTGACATTCTATCAACCACACAACCTTTTTCTGAGAATAATTTCATGTAAAAACTTGAACAGCAGCAATTAAAACAAACAACTAGAACCACTGCTTTTTGTACCAATCATGTTTTTCCCCAACTGTAACTCATGAGCGTTTTTTGTGTTTTGCCCATATGTCAGGTAAAATGCAGAAATGCCTAGCAGAGGAGGTGACAGGAAGTGGCTCTGGGGTTATGTCCCGTATGTCCTGACGATAGTACCAGACCCTTTCTCCTGGAAATCTCATGCTAGGCACATAGAAGCGGTTTCCCCTGCACAAGTCACGGTGTCGACTTCATACTGCCCTTCAGCAATCTGTATTAAGAAACATTTTTCAATATTAAGTTATATTGAAATGAGCAAGAGTTATAGAGCATATTCCTCCTTCATAAGTCTCATTACTATTAGTCTCATTCTCATTACCGAAACATTGAGTCTCTGCACCGCAACAGGCCCTCAATTGTTGCGGAGGATGAGTGACCTTAAACATTCTTGCTAATTGTGGAAACACCATTAGGGTTAGCTAAACTTTCCTGCACTTTTTATATTTAGACCATAATATAGGCTAATAATAAAAAAATGAAAACGGCAAAAAAAAAAAAAAATTAACTTCACAAACGCATGTTTCGGTAATGAGAACAACAAAGTCGTATAGGTACTATGACAAACAACATTTTAACTTTTACCTGGAGAGAAAAAATAAGAACTGCTTACCTGGTAGCCATCTTGAGTGTCACAGTCAAGTATGTCCCTTCCAACAAAATTCCTTGAAAATGTTAGTTCCTTGAGGACTTAAATAATGATTGAAAATTGTTGTGGAGGATGAGAAAATTGGTCTTAGACACATTTATATTCCTTATTATTGTCACAGCATTTACCAATGATCACCAAATACCACATGTTTATTTTACTGTAAATGTTTATAGAATAACATGAACTAAAGCCTTTTTATATTTTTTAATTATTAATATTTCCATCTCAAAGAACCCAAATCCAGTCATGGACATGTTGCGGTAATGAGGAATTTCCCCTTAAATGTGGAAAAAACAACGAAATTGGTATTTATGATTTAAAAGAATGTGCAAAATAGTACATGGAGAGATGTTTATAACTGTATCCTTCTTATTTTTGATAGCATTTATTTTTTATCATCAAAATGGTTCATGACACCTTATGAGTCTAATTTCGTGAGAACAACACATATTTCTTTTTGGGTATTTTGCATGGTCTGTTGCAGAAGTAGTATCACATAGTTGGGAAAAAAACAATTAGAGGCAGAGATACAAAGTATGGGGAAATCTCTTGATTCCTAAGAGTTGTTGAATGTAATGTATTGCAAGGTAAGTGTCATTTGGTCATTTTTGTGAAAAGGTCATAGATCATGTACAAATATGGTTGGAAATGTGCATAAAATGTGTGTTTTTAGTGGGATGGTGGAGGCATGCACCATACCTGGTTACAATTTTGGTCAGTTATATAGAGGTGTTCAAGTTGAGATTGTTATGAACTGTCAGTTTTGGGGCAATTGTGTGATAGTGGAACCGCAAATGTTGTAAGTTGTTTTGGAACAGGTATTAAAGATTATTTTAATGTAGCAGTGGAAACAACTGTAGATTATACAGTAAAATGTAGGTGAAGTACATTAAAGTTACATTAAACATTACATCAAAGTACATTAAATCAGTAAGTAGTGATAGATTATTTGGAAAAAAAATACATAATGAATTATTTGGTACGTAAAATAAACTGTTGTTTTTAAGAAGTGTATTGAAGTGTGAAAGTGAAATATAGAACATGTAGTGATATTAATTAGGCGTATATATAGAAGTTTAAGGTCATTTATAGTAAAGATCCATGTAGACGACACGTTTGGTGACTGTTGTAAGTGTAGTGTAGGTATGTATGTTGTATTTGGAAATGTGTAGTTTGTAAAGTAGCATTGTAAATCAAAAGTATGTTAAATACGTATGTTTTAGTATGCAATGGATATGTTGTATTTAGAAAAGAAAATGGCAAAGATGTAATGATAAAGTGATAGTGATAATGAATTTATTTATGTCGGTGTTATGTGTGCAGTAAAGAGAACGGTGAAGTGCAAGAATAAGTCACATGGTTTGTTATAAGGAGAAAGGTAGTTTATTGTTCCAGAAAGTGACTGAATGTTATGAACATTAATGGGAACACGTTTGTTGTAAAATATTGTTTGGATACTTAAACAGGCTTTGCTTTTGCTGGGAAGTGGCAAAAATGCCAGAGGAACTTTTGAAAATATGTAAAAAGTTTGTGTTTGCCTTGTTGGTTAAGGTGTAGTCCATCATGTTTGTACAGGTAGTGGGCAATTTTTCAGTGTTTCTGGAAAGGTTTAGTTGAGTCCAGAAAGATGATGTTGTGTGTTTGATAGCCCAGTGGTGTAGCATGGTGTTGTATTGTTTCACAATTGTTTTTGTTGTTGAGTTATCTGTAAGTCGTGGCAGGATAGCGCTAATTGCAAAATACAAAATGTGAGGCGTTGCTTGAGAGATTGAAGTGATTAGTGCTTTCATTCGTTGGATGATCATTGAAGGAGAGGCTCCACTTGCAGTGTCATTAGTTCCAATGTGGAGTAGTACCACAGCATTATTGTGAATCCTCTCAAAGTAGTATATATGTTGTTGTGTTGATCGGTCCAGTGTAGTGCCTGGGTGTACCCAGCATTGTGCGTCTGGTAGATAGTTGTCAACACCACGACATATCGAGTCTGTTAACAAACAGACTTGGAGTCCTGTAGGAGAGAAGGAAAAAATGTGTTATAAAATGTAAAATTAAGTAACATTTTATTGTATAATATTTAGAGCTTTATAGTCTGACCATTTCAGTTGCATTTGTGAGTGAAAACTACTGAGTGTGACCATGAAAAAATATATATAATGTATATTGAATGTAATGTCAATCAGAATTCACTTAGTGCTGAAAATACTGTTTTGTCCAATGTTGAGTTATGGAAGATGTGAGATTCACTGGAGTTTGTAAAAATTTGTAAACGTCAAAGTCAATAAATCAAAATTTTATATTAAGTGAGTTGTATTGTATGATTTTGTTGTATATTATCCAGTAACTAGTTTGAAACAGCCACAGCTAAGCTGTAGTGCATTATAGTGTAAAAAAGTGTCTTTCATTTATGAATGAATGTACGGTGGCCGAGAGAGCTCAACGCGCTGCAACTTAAGAAAACACATGCAAACAGAAAAAAACTACAACAAATAAAAAAAAAACCCATCTTCATCAGTTTGACAACACAGGCGCTGCAAATCCTCGCAACACAAACACACATACGGAAACACGCTGCAAACACAAAAAAGCGCTGCAAACACAAAAAAGCGCTGCAAACACAAAAATAGCGCTGCAAATACAGAAAAAGCGCTGCAAATACAACGAAGCACAACGGAAATGTTTCAGGGGGACCTCAAAAAGTGACGAACCCATCTGGGACCTGATTATTTGTTCAGTGGCTGTTGGTCAGAGCAGAGGTGTTGTCGGTGAACTAAAAGGTGGGTTATTTGTTGTTCATTTTAACGTCCTGATCATACGATTACTTGGTCTATTAGACCAGTGGTTCTCAACCGGTGGGGCGCGCACCCCCGGACACTCTCGCGGGGGGGGGCGCGAGTAGGCTACTACAGGATGGGAGGGGAACTTTTTTTTCTTTTTTTTTTTTAAATTTGTGATCTTTGTTTGGATCTATTTTCATCGGCTCTATTTTCGCTGCTAAAATAGACCAACATAGTCATTATTTCATCAAAAATGTAAGTGACTTAATATTATTAACTTCTTTGTTGAACTGTCATATGAAATCAGTGTCACATTTTCAATCGTGGGTGATGGTAAATTAAGTCATGGTCAATTGTCAGCTCTCTTGGTCGTCAGGTCGTGTGATGTATGTTGCTGAACTGTATTCAAATGTTATAAATATAAAAACACCACATTTTGAAATTTAACTGCAGTATGTCAATTTAGTTTATTTGTGTGTGCTGCGCTCATAGACTTTAGAAAACGGCGCTCATTTGTTTGATTTCTCCTTGAGAAGCTGCGCAAGCCTCAAAAGTTTAAGGTCCGAAACGGTCGTATTCGTTTTTTCATATTCATCATTTGGTGGCTCTCAATTGTGAAAAACACCATTCAAAATATTTGCTACGGATGCGAAAAATGCAGAAAATCGAACCATCCGAATTAATTTATATGACGGACGGACGTTGCAGAGGCTGCAAACGTATAAAACGTGAGGTCATATTTAGTATATATATATATATATATATATATATATATATATATATATATATATATATATATATAACAAATAAACTAGTCAGAACATAGGCTACAGTTAAAGCTTTGCTTTAGTTTTTGTGAAATACATGCACGCACGCAGCCACGCACACACAAACATGTTTAAATACATTTATGTTGTTGATAAATAAATAACAATAAATTGTTGTAACATCAATATCTCCAAGTTTTGTTTTTCACTATAAAAATGTAATGATTTGCCAACGCAAAGAGAGTAACGTTACCACCACCTTTTTCCCCCACTTCAAGCACTGATTATAACACAAACAAATCATCCTCCTGGCGACTTTTTTTTATTTAGTTTTTGTCAAAAGCAACAAATCCAGTGACTTTTGTGGTGTTTAGAGACTCGAAAGCACGAATCACTCTGCAGTTAGGCCTACTGTGCTCAAGGAGCAGCGGGTGCTGCCGTGAGCCCCTCTCCCGTCCAAAAGCACTCACAGGCGGTCAGTCTCTCAGTAGCCTCGCGCAGCAGTCAGAGCAGAGAGGAGACACACACCCCTCCGCGTCCAGGCTGCAAATGAAACGCGCATGCGCATGGCCGCCGCAGTTCCCGTAAATGTAAATGTTCACCCACTCACACAAAAATAATTAACTGCATTTAAATTGACTCGCGACATAGCTCTCCATTCACTCTAGTCTAGTCTCTTGCCAAGTTCGCTTGTGCCAGCTCTCGCTAGTCTGTTATCAATCTCGATTTACATAGGCCTTTACTACAATACCCCAACAGTCTTTTTAAAGACTAAACCCACAAACATTCTTGTTAAAGTTTAGATCAAATCTCAGCCCTAGCCAGTCATTTTTTTTAACTGCTAGGCAGTAGCTACACACACACACACACACACACACACACACACACACACACACTACAATCGTTAAGTATTAAAATAAAATCTGAATTGTCTGCAAAATTTTGTTGGTTTAATTAAGTCCCTACTGATTAGCCCCTGATATGTCTCTCAACATAGCCACACACACAGTTACATATTGCCTAAACTTTATTGAAAACACATAATAAAAATGGAGAAATTTCTTGTGAGGACCAACAAGCCAACTGACGCACCACCAGCTGCAAAAAAGCTTCGAAGGTACGATGAAGCATACCTGCAGTTTGGGTTTACAGTCACGGCTGATCTGAGACCTCAGTGTGTTGTGTGTGCCGAGGTGCTGGCAAACGACAGTATGAAGCCCTGCAAATTAAAAAGGCACCTCGAAACAAAGCATGCTGGCATTAAAAATAAGCCAGCTGAATATTTTAAAAGAAAGCTTGATGGCCTCCATCAGCAACAGGCAACCATTTCAGTGCACAGCACTGTGTCTAAACAGTGTTTGGAGGCATCGTATGTAGTGGCCAAAAGAATTGTTAAACTGGGTAAACCGCATACAATCGCCGAGACTCTCATTTTGCCGGCAGCGTAAGACGTGCAGAATAATGATAGGCGATAGTGCAGCAGCCAAACTCGGTGCAGTACCGCTGTCCAATGACACAGTCGCTAGGAGAATTGTAGACATGTCTAATGATATCAAAGAGCAACTGATAGAGTTTGTAAAAAAGAGTCCTTACTACGCGCTGCAGCTGGACGAATCCACTGATATTGCTGGGCAGGCACAGCTCCTCACCTATGTCAGGTATCTGCGTCACAAGGTGATTGAGGAGGATGTCCTGTTTTGCCGGCCTCTTCAGTCGCACACTACAGGAGAAGCCATTTTCAATGTCCTTGATATTTTTATCCGTGAAAATGGTTTGGCTTGGGACCGATGCATTGGCCTATGCACGGATGGTGCGCAGGCAATGACGGGGCGTGAGCGTGGCCTAGCTGCTCGCGTTCAGCAAGTAGCTCCACTTGTGAAATGGACACATTGCATGGTTCATCGCGAAGCACTAGCTGCTAAAAAAATGCCGGTTCTTTTTGACTCCGTTCTGAACCAATCCGTGAAAATGATAAATCTCATCAAATCACGGCCGCTAAACACTCGCTTGTTTGGGGTCCTCTGCCAGGAGATGGGGTCAGGGCATGAACAGCTGCTTCTGCACACTGAAGTTCGCTGGCTCTCCAGGGGGCGGGTGTTACAGCGGTTGTATGAGCTGCGAGAGGAGGTGAAGTGGTTTTTGACAGAAATCAAATCAGATCTGGCGAAGCATCTGGATGACACTATGTGGCTTGCGTCTCTGTCCTATTTGGTCGATATATTTGACCACTTGAACGGCCTCAACCTGTCTTTGCAAGGCCGCGAAACTCATATTTTGCTCCTTGCAGACAAAGTGCACGCCTTCACACAAAAACTAGACCTCTGGCATGGCCGCATCAGAATTGCGACATGTTCCCCAGCCTTGCAGACTTTATCGCTGATGCAGGCACGTCACACGATTTCTCCTCCCTATTTCAATCAGCGTCTGAGCACCTGTCAGCAATGAGAAAACAATTTGCGACGTACTTTAAAGAGGATTATCGCTCTTTTGCGTGGGTTCGAGATCCGTTTGTGTGCACAGCAAACGAGCTATCACTTGATATGCAGGAACAGCTTATTGAGCTGAAGAGTGACAGTAGACTGAAGGAACTCTTTAGCTCCTGCCCTCTTTCGTCATTCTGGGCAGCATTGATGCAGGAATATCCTGAACTCTGTGACGTCGCCTTTAAGATTCTCCTTCCTTTCGCGTCAACATATTTTTGTGAGGCAAGATTCTCAAAAATGACTGCACTCAAAACGAAATACCGCAATCGTGCACAAATCGAGGATGATTTGAGGCAATGTTTATCAAACATTGAGCCAAGAATTGAGGATCTTTGCAAGGCAAAGCAGGCTCAGGTCTCACATTAACATCACCTACCTGCAAGCTTCTGTAAAAAATGCAGATGATGCCTACTAGTAGGCCTAGTAATAATAACAATAATAAAGCATAAATTAATATCAGAGGTCTGGTGCCAATTCCCAATTATAGCAATAGCCTAGTAATGATAATAGACATATACTGATGATAATAATAATAATAATAATTATAATAATATCAACAACAACAACAATAAAGCATGTAACCTCATATAATTATATAGCAATAGCCTAGTAATGATGATGGGCCTACTACTACTCATAATAATAATAATGTCTGCAAGCTCACATTAGAAGTCTGGTGCTACTGCCAATTATAACAATAGCCTAGTAATGATATTAGGCCTACCTAATAATAATAATAATAATAATAATAATAATAATGTGGGCCTAAAAATAATAGCCTAGGTCTATCTATCTATCTATTGATTGAGGGGGGAGGGCAACTGCAATTAACAAGCTTTAGGGGGGCCCAGCTTGCAAAAGGTTGAGAACCCCTGCTTTAAAGGATTAGTTCACTTTCATAACAACAATTACAGATAATGTACTCACCCCCTTGTCATCCAAGATGTCCATGGTTTTCTTTCCTCAGACATAAAGAAATTGTTTTTTTGTTTTTGAGGAAAACATTTCAGGATTTCTCTCTATATAATGGATATGTCCCTTACAAAAATGTTCTGTGGTATTTCATATAATAAAACATCAAAAGTACCACATAAAATTAGTGTGGTAATTGTGTAGTATTGTGTTGTTTTTTTGGGACATTTTACCACAGGATTTCGTTGTATAGTATGTAATATTCCTGTAATATTCTTGTGGTAATGTGTGGTATTATTTTCACATTTCTGTATTATTTACCAAGGATTTCGTTGTACAGCATGTAATATTCTTGTGGCAATGTGTGGTATTATTTTCACATTTATGTATTATTTACCAAGGATTTCGTTGTACAGTATGTAATATTCCTGTAAGATTCTTGTGGTAATGTGTGGTATTACTTTCACATTTCTGTATTATTTACCACAAGATTTTGTTGTACAGTATGTAATATGGGATATTCTATAGTCATATTTGGGCAGTAATACTAGGAATTTCCTGCAATAAATCTGGGGTCATATGATCAAATGTAGGATGGTATGAGCCCCCAGAAGGTAAATTACTAGGTCACTTTAGAATTAGAAGTGACATACCATAAACACTTTTATTTGCAACACATATCAGTGTTCACAGACATCTTTATACAAATGAATACAAATAAAATAAACAATAAAAACAAATAAAATTAGAAAATCCCACAGCTGCTAAGCTTGCACTGATTTGAGAGTTTGTTGCGAGCTGCTTCCTTTAAAGATTTTGTGTCCACATCCGGAAAAGCAAATCTCACAACTTATCTGTATGCCAGTACAGTTTTTTTTAAACCACTTGAATGGTTTAACGGTGTTACGGATTGGTCAGGTTCTGCACCCACAGTCACGCCCAGATCACAGTCACCTGAGTTCTGATCATCACGCACCTGTACTCAATCAACCACGCACCACAAAAGCACTCCACACACAGCCATCAGTGTCCGGGCTCGTTTGCACGAAGCGGACTCATTGAGCTTCACTCTTGTGTTCTCAATTCTCTACCAAACTTACCTTGATCCTTACCTTCTGATACTTACCTGTCTTCTCGTCTGTTCCAGTCGAAGTCAAGTCTCTGTCTCCAGCCAGCGGTGTATCAGCCATAAGCCTGTCGACCGAACTCCAACGGTGTGTGTGTGTCTCAGTCTTCACCGGTCCTCCTCCCGTCGTTCCTGGAAAGTTCATCAGTACCCACGCCATCAGCATCTCAAGAATTACACTTTGGACTGTGATACTTACCCGGTTCTTCACGCTATCACCTTCAACTTGCTCTGCTGTCAATAAACCTGTTAACACTTTCACTTACCTGTCTCGTTGGTCTGCTTCCGTAACAGTTAGCCCGGACCAAGACAGCGAACAGCATGAGCAACCCGGATCCATTTCAAGAGCTGGTGGACTCACTGCGAAAGGTATTGTTGGCTAGTCATGCCACCATCCCAGCTTCAGTTCGTCCCACAGCACCAGCACCCAGCACTTCTTCGGTCCCCGTCAATTCCAGTCCCATGGCCCGACCAGCGCCCTACTCTGGCGGGGCGGAGGAGTGCAGCGGATTTCTGTTACAATGCTCACTAATATTCACAATGCAACCTGCTCTCTATCCCACAGATTCATCAAAAATTGCCTTCATCACGTCTCTGCTTACCGGACCAGCTCTCAAATGGGCTGATACTTTATATCAGCAGGCCGGGCCGGCAATTCAAGCCCTCCAGAACCAGAACCGATGATCCTCGAGTCAGGAAAGATCTCTGCAGCTGAGCGACAGAGAAGGCTGACCCGGGGTCTTTGCATGTACTGTGGGGCTGCGGGGCACGTCCGTCTCAACTGTCCTCTACGTCCAGTACGATCCTTGGTGAGTGTAATACGTTCTGATTTGGACAACATGCACCCACTGACTACCCATCATCCTTCAGATTGGAGTTCTACACCGTGAGGAGATTCAGTTTCTGGTTCTGGAGGGAGCCACAATGGACATCATCTTGGGGCGCCCGTGGCTGGTAAAACATGATCCCATCCTCTCTTGGGGCACAGGAGAAGTGACTAAGTGGGGAAAGGGATGTACCGACCACTGCTTTCCAGATCTTCCACGTCCCAACCCTAAACGGTTACCTATCAACGTCACTTCAGTTGAAAGTCCTGTCGAGAAACAGTCAGTCAAGATTCCCACAGTCTACTCGTCATTCCAGGACGTCTTTTGCCCCAAGAGAGCTTCCCAGCTACCGCCACATCGGCCATGGGACTGCGCCATTGACCTTGTTCCGGATGCTCCAATGCCCAGAGGTAAGATCTACCCATTATCGCTTCCGGAGACCAAGGCAATGGAGGAGTACATATGGGAGGCTCTCGATCAGGGTTACATCCGGCCATCAACATCACCTGCGGCATCCAGCTTCTTCTTCGTCGCAAAGAAGGATAGAGGGCTGCTGCCATGCATCGATTACCGCATACTCAACCAAGGTACCGTCAAATTCCGTTATCCCCTTCCTCTCGTTGCGGAGGTCCTTCAACGGCTACGAGAACACCACCTGTACCTCAAGGCGGAAAAGTGTTCATTTCATCTGTCAGCAGTACACTTCCTTGGATACATCATAGACCAGGAGGGGGGCCGTATGGACGAGAGGAAGGTGGCTGCAGTTGTGTCCTGGCCAGAACCCACCACCATCAAAGAGCTCCAACGATTCCTAGGTTTCGCCAATTTCTACCGCCGTTTCATCAAAAACTACAGCCTCATCACTGCTCCACTTACCAGTCTGCTCAAGGGAAAACCACGAACCCTGCTCTGGACCCCTGACTCGGCCGCAGCCTTCCAGAACCTCAAAGACGCATTTACTCAGGCACCTCTTCTGACCCATCCTGACCCTGATCTCCCCTTCGTGGTTGAGGTGGACGCCTCTACTACCGGAGTGGGAGGAATCCTATCTCAACGCCATGATACTCCTCCATTGCTTTATCCCTGTGCCTACTACTCCCGGAAGCTCAGCCCAGCGGAGAGGAACTATGATATCGGCAAACGCGAGCTCCTTGCCATCAAACTCGCTCTGGAGGAGTGGCGACATTGGTTGGAGGGTGCCAACCACACGTTCCAGGTGATCACAGATCACAAAAATCTGCAGTACCTTCGAGACGCCAAAAGACTCTGTCCCCGTCAGGCAAGATGGTCCCTGTTCTTTTCTCGGTTTGATTTTACTATAACCTACCGGCCAGGATCCAAGAATACCCGAGCAGACGCTCTGTCCCGAATCCATGATTCCCACGACTTACCTGACGCACCTATGACCATAATCCCTGAAAACATCACCGTTCAACCCATTGAATGGACTAACCCTCCAGTTGTCGCCACTCCGGAACCCAGATCTCCGCCGGGCTGTCCACCAGGTCGCCAATTCATCCCAAGGACCCAACGGGTAGATCTGATCCACTCCACGCATACCTCTCTGGGCACTGGACATCCAGGGGCCAACAACACTCTCTCGCTGCTGACGGACTCCATCCCTTGCCTGTGCCGAACCACCCCTGGTCACACCTGGGAGTTGACTTCATGACCGATCTCCCCTCATCTGACGGTAACACCTGTATCTTTGTCATTGTCGATCGTTTCTGAAAGTTCTGCCGACTAATACCCCTGAAAGGTCTTCCCACAGCTCTAGAGACTGCCGAGCTGCTCTTCAATAAAGTCTTTCGATACTATGGCATCCCAGAAGACATCGTCTCGGATCGCGGACCGCAGTTTATCTCACGGGTGTGGAAGTCATTTCTAAAACTCCTAGGTGTGACCGTCAGCCTCTCCTTTGGGTACCACCCTGAGACCAACGGGCAGACAGAGAGGAAGATCCAGAAGGTGGGGCGGTTCCTCCGGACATTCTGTCATGGTCACCAGGACTCCTGGAACCAGTTCCTGGGTTGGGCTGAATATGCCCAAAATTCACTGCGGCAACCAACCACAGGACTCACGCCATTCCAGTGTGTGCTCGGCTTTCAACCACCTCTCTTCCCCTGGAATGGCGAACCATCACAGGTGCCCGCAGTGGATTACTGGTTCCGGGAGAGCGAGAGAGTCTGGGACGAGGCTCACCATCATCTACAAAGGGCAGTGCGCAGAACCAAAACCACCGCTGACCAAAAGAGAATTCCGGGTCCCACATATGCTCCTGGGCAGAAAGTCTGGCTCTCCACAAGAGACATCCGTCTGCGCCTGCCCTCGAAGAAATTGAGTCCCAGGTTTGTTGGCCCCTTCACCATCATGGAACAGGTCAACCCTGTCACCTACAGGCTTCAGTTACCACCACAATACCGTATCCACCCCACATTTAACGTATCTTTACTCAAACCCTTTCACCCACCTGTGATTCCCTCCACAGAACCTGGCCAAGAAGAGGAACCCCCTCCCCCCTTGGTCCTGGAAGAGGGATCCATCTACTCGGTCCGAGAAATCCTTCTGTCCCGACGTCGTGGTGGTAATTTGGAGTATCTCGTTGACTGGGAAGGCTACGGACCAGAGGAGAGGTCGTGGGTACCCAGAGTCGACATTCTAGATCCAGCCCTCATGGAGGAATTCCACCGTAACCATCCGGAATGTCCAGCCCCTCAATATTCACCAATACTAACCTAAGTGTTGTGCACTAGAGGTTGACCAATGTATCGGTTTTGCCGATTAATTGGTTCCGATAGTTGATTCCTGGAACTATCGGTTATCGGCAAAAATCCACGCCGATAGTTTTTCCGTTTTGCGTCAAAGCTGAAGCGGCTGAGAACGATCCGTTGTCCTAATACAATGCGAGAGCTCTTACTATGGAAAGAGCGGCCTCTAGAGGCGAAAATCACTGAAAAGCATGTGTTTTTGTTTTGACACGAGGTACTGTTCGTTGCAAGGAGTGCGCAAGCTGTCTGGAGAGACCACAGTGCACGGACAACTATGACACTTCAGATGCACGTGTAAAACACAGACAGGGAAAAGGTATGTATACAGTGCACTACAGTACAAGTTTTTATCTCAATATAAAGTAATTAATTTGTTGATTAGATTCTGCATTGGAGAAAGAACAGCAGTATCTTTGCCGACAAGGCCTAGTAACTGCAGCCTGGAACAATGGGCGTGCCAAAAGGTTTCTGATTGGTGAAAGGAGATTTACTGTATTGGCCAATCAGCGTTAAATTATTGTTCCACACTCCAGTTCAGCAGGTGGCGGTAAAGCACTTAATAATATTGATGAAAGAGAGTAAAAAAGAGAAAGGGAAAAATATGCGCGCTGTGTTCGAAACCGCATACTTCCATACTATATAGTAGGCAAAAAGCAGTAAGCGAGCAAAAAAGTATGTTTGAATGTTCAGTATTCATAAAAGAGTAGGCGAGAATTAGTAGGCGAGTGCACTAATTCTCGCAAGATTCGGACGAACGTATACTTAAAGGGATGGTTCGGAGTAGAATTGACTTCATTGCTATGCACTCCGAAGCCCATCTAAATACCCCATCCGAAGTTTTTTTTTACCTTAGTCGAACATTTATGGAGATATTAGAGTTTTTCGAATTGCTTGTTACAGGAGTGAATGGTACATGTGATGTATCTCGTAAATTGCACCACTAAACGTGCAAGTAATCTTACCAAACTTGTACAGTAGTGTAAAAATAGTCCACCTTGAGTGTTTTAAAAACACATTTTACCCGAGAACTACTAGTCTCAGAAACTACAAGTCGACATCACTTCCCTGGTTTGAAAAAAGCATGTAAAAGTCCTCCTACTACATCTGTGTGCATGTCAACTTTATAGGAGGACTTTTACGTGCTTTTTTCAAACCAGGGAAGTGACGTCGACGTGTCGCCATTTGTAGTTTTTGAGACTAGTAGGGATCGGCTAAAACGTGTTTTTAAAACACTCATGGTGGACTTATAAATGTTCTGATGCAGCGTTTTGTGAGTACATAACCTATTTACACTACTGTACTGTAAGTTTGGTAAGATTACTTGCACGTTTAGTGGTGCAATTTACGAGATACATCACATGTACCATTCACTCCTGTAACAAGCAATTCGAAAAACTCTAATATCTCCATAAATGTTTGACTAAGGTAAAAAAAACTTCGAATGGGGTATTTACATGGGCTTCGGAGTTCATAGCAATGAAGTCAATTCTACTCCGAACCATCCCTTTAAAGTGCGTTCGAATATGCCTACTTACCTACTATATAGTAGGAAAAATGAGTATGTGAAGAAAGAAGTACGTTCGAAACTTCAGTATTCATAAAAGAGTAGGCGAGAAATCCCTGGATGTCCTATCAAAGACTATAAAATACCAAAGACATGTCACTCGTGTAGTTTTGAATGGGGAACAATGAAATGGTCATCATGTCCGCGAAGCTCCGCCTTCTTAGTGAAAGAGCCAATCGTTTATTAGTGAAGTCAGCGCGTCACTGCATCTGCCGTTAGAAGTCCCGGTTGCTATAGAAACAGCCGGCGCTCTAAGACGTGCGTTCAGTACTGCGCATGCGCACTGGCTCATCTAGCCGGAAAAATTAGCGTTTTTTAACGCTATTAAAGCACAAGGAACTATATTTATGAGGCAGTTCTTGTTGGATTTCTTTGGAGATTTCAAATATGAAATTTAATCGTAAGTTTAGCGAACAGTTTTGGAGAATTAGATGTTTCCCCATTCAAAGAGATAGGAGCTGCACTTTGATGCCCCAGAGGCGTTTCAAAGATGGCCGCCGAGTGACATGACTTGTCTTAAAAGGACTTTGGTCCTACTGCTTCAGCCCAGATTCTGAAGTGTTCATCTGATGCACACTTTTCAATCCCAGAAGGCCACAGGAGGCCAAAACGTCATCATCGAATGTGATTGGGAACCGCAACGAGAGTGTTTACAAATGTGAGTATTACAAACCAAAACACGGTTCCCTGTCTTAAAATCGTATTTGTTGAGCTGTATCGTAAACTGCTGATTTGCATTAGGTGCCAAGACGTCTAACGTTAAAGTATATTTGTGATTTCGCTGTAAAACACGTTTTATTACGTATAGCGACCATATACATCTTAAAGATGATTACTAAATGTTTAACAACTGACAGGAACATGTTCTGAGAGAATTAAATGAGCACATCACAACACCAAACAGACATCTAAACGAGTGATGGACGTT